>NW_025813493.1:5617511-6217511 GCF_021976095.1 Xenia sp. Carnegie-2017
CTTCTTCAGTTTGAGATGTTGGCTTTGAGAAAGCTGGTCTTACCACGAAGATCCTGACAATCCAGCAATATACGTAGAACAGTCCAAAATTCCGGACTCTTCAAGTGCAACCATTGCCCCTGAAAATCCACAAGCGGCCCTGTATCCACCTCCAGATCCCATAATAGCAATAACTGGCACCTGTAAGCGTAATTGTAAGGCAATGCAATTAGTACTTTCCGAAGATATTAGTCAATTTACATGTTACAACAGTAGAGTTTCTTATCATTTTACAAATGAAGTGAGCATTACTGAGCTAGCCTTTTTCAAAGTAATGGATTATACATTCAGTAAATAAAAGTGATTTATATACATCTTAGGGGTCCAGAATTTTGTTTGAAATGAGAGTTTTTCCTCCATAATAACAGCATCAAAAACTATTATGATACCTCTTTGAAAATCTCAGTGCATGGCATCTAGGAGCTGACGTATTACCTGTCTACTTTTTTTAGGTGTCTTTTTTCCTAGGTTAAGCTTCGACATATTTTTCTTCACAATTTTAACTCTTTTATTTTGAAACTGCTTCTCCTCAGTACAAATATCTCGACTGATGCGCAAATCCATGGCGTTACTGAAAAATATACAGCATAGCTTGCGAAAATCGAAGCATACTTAATGCAGTGAGGTTAGCGTTGCTCTAACTTTTTCTAACATATTTTCTTTATGTGTTATGGTTAGTGTGTTTCACAGAAATTAACTTAAAGTGATTTGAGACTATGCAAATGTCTCAATATAGGATATTATGTAAATCTATGAAAAAACACGAAGTTAGGTTGGGAGATTTCAGCATTCAGCTATGATAATGCCTTCGTTTGGCGATTCGCTACTAACCTTGTCGAAATAAGCACGGATATTTCTAAGACAGTTTTCTAAGAAAAAAGAAATTTGAAAAATCCTACTTAACAATACACCCAAACTCCATTTGTGGAAAGAAAAGATCACTTTGTTTTATATGTGTGAAATAATTTTCACATTAAATGTCAATGCTCGATTGGAAAACTCTTTACTTTAGGAAATCATTTAGTTCTAAGATGCACTGATTTGCGGAAAGATTTTGGCGTTATACCATAAGTTCAGCTAAGAAATGCAAAATCAAAAAATGAAATGTCGAAGACTATTCAGCATATCAATTATTTCAATAAAAAGAACACGATTCTACAGTCGTGTTACCTTGTTCAGTGTGAGTTTTTTGTTCGTACTTTCATTTAAGAGTAAAGTATCCAGCGGAATCTCTTCTTTCCCAATATTGGTATTTTGTGTAAGTTGATTGTCCTCCTTCATTGTAACTTCTAATAACAAAAAATTGCATGAACGTTAAGAATTTTTTTTTGATAAATAATTCAGGCAGTCAGTTCTGGAAAAAGCTGCTCTTCCAAACAGGTAATTGAAATGCTGTTAAATGTACTTCAAAACAATTACAAAACCAAATTAATTTAACATGCACGGCTCTTAGGATCCGCTTTTGTGTGGAGAGTTTAATATTTTTTATTTTTGAAAGCTTACTGATAATGCAAGTCTTGTATGTATATGATTAACATAAATTTAACTTAACTTGACTTACAAATCATAACATGATAAAGAATTAAAATTAAAATAAGAAAAATTCATTGCAAAAGCTAAGGGAGACCTTTCACTTTAAAGCATGACCGCCATTATAACAAAGATGGTAACTAATGTTATTTTTGAGGTCACAAAACGGGAATTTGTCTGTTGTTTGATTAAAATTGGATGTTTTTGAGCATACACGACACAAAATGAAACACCTGTGTGTAATGCGACAAAATAGCTTTGCTTTTGAGGAGATTATGAGTAAAATACTTTTTGGCTCTCGTCCTAATTTTTTAATTTCATGGTGAAGCAAATGATCACCGACTTTGAGCTCCAGAAATGCACAAAGATCAAATTTTAACAGGTATAAAATATATTGCCAACATGTTTAAAATCTTCTAAACTACTTGCGCAGCCCAACTGCTAAAACATGACATAGCTACATGCATTGTAAAACCTCCATGACAAAAAATCTCTAGTAATAAGTAGTAATAATCAAGCAATTTCACTCACACATCTAAAATAGCAAGCAGCCTTAATGCGCAAATCTTACTAAAAAACAAAATATGAAATCTATGGCTGAAAATTTTTTAGCTATTAATGAAAAATGCCATTTATGTCTGACGCAGTTCGCGAATCATACATGACGTACTTAAAATGCCTATATCAAGGTCAGCAAATAACTGATTAAATGGATTTAATCATGTTATTTGCTGACCTTGATATAGGCAATCATTAAATGGATTTTATGAACATTTAAAATACATTTTATATGACGAAAGTTTTAGTCCAATTGCTTTTGGGGATAGAAGTGGTTAACTCTGCGCCGGAAGTGACGTACATATTAGTAAACATGCACTGGATATAAAACTTTCATGATACGTATAGGTTTATAGTAAACAATAAACATTTAAAAAGAAAAACCATTCCGACGCTATTTCTCACTAAAATTCTATAATATCATGAAGTTTTTATACTCTGCGAAACGAGAAACGATGATACAAAAACAGTTTTCCTTTACCCAAGGTATTTTCTCTGTCTGGATTCAAATGAAATGTAAAAGTTTCATTCCATACAGGATCAACCTCGTATTTCTTCATAGTTGTGTGTTGTTTTCCATTAGGACTCGAGCGAACTCTTAGCTTCACATATAATTTCAACTTTTCACCTGTAAATAAATTTTTTTAATTTTTACATTAAACATTCGTCGTATGCATATGCTTAAATTATGCTAGCAATAGGTAATCACTAGCTGTATGTAAGCCATTGCCTGCCATCGTGGGTCGAAAACGGCGTATTGCAGAAAAGCTTTAACTCTGCTAATGATATAACATGGCATTAGGTATGGTGCCAACGACAAATGACAAATACTGCTAAAGGATTTTAACTACTGCATGAAAGACTTTCTTTCACAAAATGCGATAGGTTTGACATTTGTCAGCTTTCTTAGTTCACCAAAAATCAATAAAATGCCAGTATAGATAAGTTTAGATTTTGTTATTGTTTCACCTTTCCCAAGTCGCAAACCAGTTTGTACTCCACTTGCTTTGATAACGGTCACCGTCAACACCTTGACTTCTTCCTGTTCGAACTAGAAAATAAATGATGGAACTTTGCTGTTTTGGCTCTAAGAAGGCATTATACTTAGTGAGTAGTAGTTGTAAAAAGATTCAGCAAAAGTTATTATAACTTGAGAATTTTTTATTGGTTTCGCTAAATTTCAATTTTTATAACTGCTATCCCAAACGACTCAGCTGCCCCATTGGCCAATATTCTTTTTAAAACTTTTGTTGTGGGCATATTAATTGTTTACGTAGCAGCATGCTTAGTTATTTTAGAAGATTTACGCGAAAATACAACTAAAGACCATCACCTCCATTTGATCCATGATTCCTTCAGCGTTTTATGAGCTTTCCCTATGAAAGATTCACAAAAATTTCATACAAGAAAAAACGAAGAAATCGAATTATATAATCTATAACTAGGTTCACTTGGAGGTAGTGAATGCAGCAATTCTAAATTGAGTGCAAATCAGAGCCCCCTAGTGACTGGCGTAAGTACCAACACTCTATAGATAAATTGTTTAAAGAAAATGAAGTTTTATGGCACATTGGATATTGTTTTATTATTCATCAAAGTGATTGATTCACGTAAGTGACTCTCAAGTATTCATGACAAAGGAGCCTTGTTTGGCAAAGGAGCATTCTTTGACGTGAGGACGATAGCCAATGTGAATAGATGCCAGATATGATGTTCCTGTATTTTGGACGGTTGTGTTTTATCCACATAAAACACATATAATCTTGATCATTCTCGTTATTAGGAAAACACACTTTATCGTTGAGCTTTAAAATCGTCTACATATGTATGCTAAAGTTTGTGGGATTTACTAAGAATGAAAAATTTATGCATACTCTCAAGTTTAATTTAAGTCCAGTTAAGATCAAGTTAAATTGATCTGTCAACAAAGTTAGCCATTCTTTCCATTTTTGTTGTTGTTTGGTTCATAGCCACCGTGAACATTAATAGTCTTTTCTTCTGATTTTCTCTCAAGTAGTTGACTGAGTAGTTGTACGTTAGCTGACTTTCTGAGTAGTTGTACGTCAACTAATTATGGCACTTGCGTAAATCATAAAATGTCAAAGTAGGGATTTCACAACGAAATTAAACCTGCGGGGGGCTGCGACATATATTTACTAAATTTACTTCGTTTTCCTTTGCCTTAAGTTTGGCTAAAATATATAAAGTTTTTGCTAACATTTCGCCCAAACATTTGCAAAAGTAAAAAGTGACAACTTATCAATTATAAGAAATAACAAAATTTAGTATCAGCTACTGTCATTTAGTTTACATGAAGTTTCCGATTTTTTTGTGCTTCATCTAAAGTTCAAGAAACTTGAGCGTTGTTACAATGTTCCATGTTTGTTTGTTATCAAGGCATACGATAGTAACGATACAGTCAGTATTTCATGTATCTACAGTGACAATTGACGCAATAATTTTCATCAATCCGATCACAATTATCAATCATGCAGCAAATATTTGAATATCAAGCATACCGTTATGAGATAGATAGCAAAAAGTTGTCGAAAATTTCTATGAAGCGAAATTCTATACGTTAATACTTTTTGTGAGAATTTTGACGGACAAACTTCCAAGTTCCAATCGCAATTTCGAAACCGATCAGAATGCACAACAATCTTCTCAACAATGATGATCAACAATATTGTGCTTGCTTAATATTCGCCATACTGCGAGGTTGTTCTGCTGTCGCGCACAAGAAAAAAAGCATCCATTGTGCTTTTGATAATTTCAGTCACGTCTCCAGACATATTATTAAAAATAGTGAATGTTATTTACTTATAGCTGAAAGCAATTGTAAAGGAAATTTACTAGTTAGTTATATATCTTTTAGACGAAGCTATTAATAACTTCAAGAACCGTCTAGCGTAATTAAAATTACTGTCATTCTCAAAGATAAAGCCATTCTTAGGGGCTGAATACATCATTTACGTGGAGTGATCTCGGCATGGGCTGAAATTTCAGCACAGCCAGCTGAAACCGGGCTGAAATTTCAGGCCTGTCTGAGTTACAACCCGGGCTGGAATTTTTCTCATGTTATTGATGTAAAGTGAAACTTAGCACGGGCTGAAATCATCCCACGAAATCAGCCACGTAATTACAATCACCTGTCATGCAAGGTCATAACATACGTTTTTAATGACAATAATGAATGTTCTTACTTGAAGCTGCAAGGAATCTTATTAGAAATTAACTAGCTAGGTATATATTTATTCCTAAACTATTTAGGAATCATTAAAACCACCCAGAGTTTTAACGATTCCTAAATCAGTAGGGAACAACGGCATATATGAGTATTAACGTTCGAGTTACGTCTCTGAAACTACCGTCACTCGCAAAGATAAAAGACAAATTACATGTAAACGTATCTAACAACATGAATGCAACCTTAATAGCAACAAGGAGCAAACCCAATTTCTCGGGCTGTCGATCAAACGTCAATAAAATATCGTTTACGTATTAAGAAGCACAGCTAAATGAAAATGACATTGATAATTTAATTTCACTTTGTCTGAACTTATATCGTTTCAAATTTGCTCTTATTTTTCGACCTTCTAATATAGTGCTAATTGCTATACGTGAATGAATGACAAACACTCTGTTCTATAAAAGGAAAGGAAAGGTATTATATTGTCTTTCAATATTTTGAAATCAATACAATAATATGTCAACAATGTCAAATGCAGAAGAATTTTTATCTTAATAAAGTTGAGGGCTCTATACTCAACTTGGGCAAACGGAGTTAAAAGTTTTTATGACAATAAACATACACTCAACATAAATAAATAATTTTCACAGCCACGTAATTTCCACAAAGTTAGCCATTCTTTCCAGTTTTGTTGCTGTTTGGTTCATCGCCACCGTGAACATTAATAGTCTTTTGTTCTGATTTTGTCACAGAGTAGTTGTATGTCAACTAATTATTGCACTTGCGTAAATCATAAAATGTCAAAGTGGGGATTTCACAACGAAATTAAACTTGCGGGGGGCTGCGACATATATTTACTAAATTTACTTCGTTTTACTTTGCCTTTAGCTTGGCTTAAGTATATAAGGTTTTTGCTAACATTTGGTCCAAACGTTTGCAAAAGTAAAAAGTGACAACTTGTCAATTATAAGAAATAACAAAATTTAGTATCAGCTACTGTCATTTAGTTTACAAAAAGTTTCCGATTTTTTTGTGCTTCATCTAAAGTTCAAGAAACTTGAGCGTTGTTACAATGTTCCATGTTTGTTTGTTATCAAGGCATACGATAGTAACGATACAGTCAGTATTTCATACTTCTACAGTGACAATTGACGCAATAATTTTCATCAATCCGATCACAATTATCAATCATGCAGCAAATATTTGAATATCAAGCATACCGTTATGAGATAGATAGCAAAAAGTTGTCGAAAATTTCTATGAAGCCAAATTCTATACGTTCATACTTTTTGGGAGAATATTGACGGACAAACTTCCAAGTTCCAATCGCAATTTCGACACTGATCAGAATGCACAACAATCTTCTCAACAATGATGATCAACAATAGTGTGTTTGCTTAATATTCAAAATATTGCGAGGTTGTTCTGCTGTCACGCACAAGAAACAAAAGCATCCATTGTGCTTTTGATAATTTCAGTCACGTCTCCAGACATATTATTAAAAATAGTGAATGTTTTTTATTTATAGCTGTAAGCAATTGTAAAGGAAAATAACTTATTAGTTATATATCTTTTAGACGAAGCTAGTAATAATTTAAAGAACCGTCTAGCGTAATTAAAATTACTGTCATTCGCAAAGATAAAGCCATTCTTTGGGGCTGAATACATCATTTACTTGGAGTGATCTCGGCATGGGCTGAAATTTCAGCACAGCCAGCTGAAACCGGGCTGAAATTTCAGGCCTGTCTGTTGGGGTCTGCATACTCAACTTGCGCAAACAGAGTTAAAAGTTTTTATGACAATGAACATACACTCAACATAAATAAATAATTTTACATCGATTTGTGTAAAACCGTAAAGTATAAGTTTGTAAACTATTCTTCTTGCTTATTTCACTGTCTAACAAATACGATTGCGAAATTTCAAATTAATTACTCAAAGTAATTTCATGTATGAAAAGAATTCTTTGTCCTCTACTTCATAGTTCAGTACAAGTTGAATAGTGTCGGATGAAACAAATGTCTATGTGGTGAACTGAAAATGAAATCTTAGCTACGATGTTTGTCAGTCTAGTACCTATAGTACTGTAGTACGTGAGATTTGAATACATTAATCGATTCTGACTCATGATTCATAATGCGTTTGTATTGTAGGGAAAAAAATTGCACAGTAAGAACAAGCGTCTTCGCGTGCTCTTTCAGCTTAGGTCACGTCTACAGTATGAAAACGGTCATCACATCATTTCTATCATTTCTATTTCTTCATTACTTTTCTGCAGGAAAATATTTTTTTTATTTTGAGAAATTTTAGCAGTTATATATGGCATGGTTATAAAATATTGGCACTGAACAAATAAATTTTATGTTGTATTTCAGCTGAATTCATTGACAGGGGCGGCGGACAGGGGATAAGGTGGCTGCAGCCTCCCCAAAACACCCCACTGAAAGAGCTACTTTCTTCAAAATTTGTCCCGAAATATATGTTAATGTTTGACAAAGGAAAATCATCGGCATAGACGGACTCTTAAATACTGACAGCCCTTTTGAAAGCTTGTTTCTCCTATAGACTTTCATTTACTTGAAAATCGCACCGAATTTGTTATTAGAACATGGCGTAAATGCAAAGGCGAAATGGCGCAGTCTAAAATAAAAACTTTTTCACTAGTCTGAGACGGAAGCAAGAAAAGCTAAAAATGATATTATTTGTGACTTCGACAATTACAACTACAAAGGTGAAAATACCCTCCCCCCTACCGGGGCATTTTTTGTTATTCACCCCTCCCCTTCCCCCTCCCCCAATGCAAAACGCCTTCCGCCGCCACTGTTCATTGACGACCAATAAATAAAATAACGTGCATTGTAGACGAGTTTCTCATATCAATGAACAATTATATATATCTTACTAAATCAAGGAGAAGCTAACACCATGTGTAGTACTTATGAATTCATTTAGTTACTTAAATACAAATGTTGATTTGTATTTGACATTTATCCATTTAATTCTTGAAAATTGAGATGTATCAATTGTACACACTTAAAAGTGAAAAAATAAAAACACCTTTCAAGATTTTTTACTGAAAAAAGCACTGCTGAGGTCTGCAAGAGTCGAGACAATTTGATATTACATGGCTGTTGTCGCCTTCAATCAATATACTTGCCTTTAGAAACGTCGGTTTTGTAGCGATTGTCTTGAAATCCACTGCGCATGACATTTACGTACATGCATTTACATAAATTCTTTCACAATAATCGAGCTTAAGGATTTTAACTAACGTGTAATACTGCCAAAGAGAATGGAAAACGCTTTTTTAATTAAACATTGAATATCATAACGTTATTTGATATTCGATCAGTCATTGACCTTTGTTCAAATTTATGCAGCTGTCATCGAATGAACAGCGTGAAAAAGAATTAGATATCATGGAAACAAGCTCCTTTCTCTGAAGAACATGCATACTTCAGTTAAAATAAAAATATTTCTTTTAAAATTGCATGTTTATTTTTTAAGATGACTTCATCACATTATGATTAATGATTGACGGTGCAAATCTTGTTACCAGAGCCGAAAAGACCGTCCACACCCCCCTAAAAACCAACCGAAGTAGTGCACTTCTAAAAAGCGCGACAGCATAATGCTCGCTATGTACTATCACTTCACGTAATAAAGTGTAAATGGACATTCAAATCTGCACATATAGTTGGTTCAACGCCATGATCTCACAATTCTACAAATCTGTCACGCACCGTTTTCAAAGAGAATGAAAAACGTTTTTTTGATTAAACATTGAACATCATAACGTTATTTGACATTCGAGCAGTCATTGACCTTTGTTCAAATTAATGCTGCTGTCATCGAATGAACAGCGTGAAAAAGAATTAGATATCATGGAAACAAGCTCCTTTCTCTGAAGAACATGCATACTTCAGTTAAGTTTTTGTCCGGACAATTTCAAGAATACCGCTACAGTTTGTCATTTGTATAGAGTATTATTGATGATTTGAGTAACATAAGTAAGCATGAGACAATTTTTTACATTTGCTTGATCAACAAACGATTTTGTTTATTACAAATTGGGTCTTTCATCTCTGTAGCTTTTTTAACCAAAGCGTTTCTCGCATACTCACATATCATCACGTGACTAACTTTTCAGCCTACGTCATTTTAGGGAGTATTGAGAAAACGAAACATGAAACGTAGCACCTTATTTAACTCACAATGTCATTCCAAATTGACTGCTTTTCACAAACCTCGAAGATATGAAATCGAAGCAGGCAATCTAAAATAAAAAATTCATATTCATTTTATATTACAGAAAGACGAGCTGACGAAGACATAAATCTTTAAACTAACAATTCACAATATAAAATGCACAACTGATAGAAATAAAAGAACACTTATACGTATTTTTCACTGCTTTGTTGAATAGTTGGGTAAGTCATACGGCAATGCCAACAGTTACAAATTAATCGCCGTGACCACGTGATAATAGGATAGTGCAGTTAATTATTTCAACTTTTGGTTTCCTTATCATATTATCATATTTTGATAAAATATACAAAAAAGCCTGCGGAAGATTGAAATTATTATAAAGAATTAGACCTTTTCTCAACCTGTCGGTAACAAAAGCGATTTACAAAGGGATGATAAACCCATTTTTAACATACTGTGGCATTTTGTATTTGAATATCAATATGTCTCGAAAGGAGAAACTTTCATCTTTTCATGATCGTGCTATGAATATCATTGCATTTAATACTACTCAAGATGATGTAAATATAAAGAAACCTATGTCTGTCAATGAAGCAAAGGCGTGCAGATTTGTACGAAGAAATATGGATGGAAATGTATGTTTGAATTTTGCAACCTATTTCGTAAAACGTGATCACAATGTGGAAAGCAGAAACAATGGATATCAACTGCAACTTCCAAAAATTCGACTGGAATATAGTAGAAGCTCCTTTTATTATAGGAGAGCTACACAACGACCTTTCTTTACAAATTCGCAAAACTGAAAATTTTTATCATTTTAACAGACTTTACAAAATAATTTCTAACTAGTTAAATTTTATATTTTCTTTTTTTGAGTTCTAAATTTCTTTAAATTTTCTTTTAAAACTTGTATATTTTGATTATTTAGTTAAAAAAATTTTTATTCAGCAGGACTCACATTGAGGACAGATTTTTAATATTTTACAAATATCTGAAGTGACTATCTTGTGAAAATATTCGCTAAATAAATAAATAAATAAAATATATGCTTCCTTACATAAATATTTGTTATAAATAATTGCTGTAGAGAGGCCCGACTATCTTAATTTTGATCATTAGACATGAAAATTTTAAACACCGTGATGTTCAAACTTATAGATTTAACAAGTCAAACTCAGACTAGTTAATTGATAAAATTAACAGACAATGTAAAAATAAAAGTAACTTTACCATGCAATAATCTAGATGATTCTTTGCCTTTTAAAACATCACGTCGAGTCAACAATATTTTTGTTATCTACAATAGAAAGAGCAAAACAAATTGACGCTGACTAAAAGCCACATCGAAAAATCTGTTATTTTGTAGCATATTAAAAAGTTCTTCCCTAATGCTTCATGAATCATGATAAAATAATCAATCACCAGGGGCCGCGGAGAAGGGGTGGGGGCAAGGGGGCAATTGCCCCCATTTTTTCCCTAATCTCTCGTTTTGCAAAATGTTAAAGTATAAAAATCCGCTTTAACAAATACTTACATTTGATAAGTATGGATGTTTAGAAGTATTTTATGTCTCATGTATGTTCCACTTTCCTTTTTAACTTGACGTTAGATTGATCAATTATAGCACGTTTAGACTGAATGCTGGAGTACGATATCCTGGTTCGGGCAAAAATCTGCTGGTCCTTCAAAACACGTAGTATCCACTAGCTTTGTCTATTTATAATTTCATGTTTTTCATTGTAAACAAGTTTTAAAACCACGTGCTCAATACGTGCCTCTCTGTACACGTTACTAAAGTGTCGACGTTCACATTGGTGCCCTTGCCCGAGCACCGTACTTACGTACTATCTCTTTTCCTGATGACAGACCTGGGCACTTATACACGGGCACCATCAAAATGTTGTGTTCATACTGGTGCCCGTGCCTGAGCACCGTGCCAGGATCTCAGACTGAACGCACTATAATAAACTTTACAAACGAAATCAAACAAATTTTGTATATCAAACGATTCCCGATAAAACTGTTAAAAACAACTTCCTAACAACAATCCGATTGTGCGACCTTCTTTTGTCCCCTCACTTTTCAAACCTCTCCGCGCCCCCCTGATTATTAGCTAAATCGGTCGGACAGAGCAGAATGCATGACACCGAATGCGATCACCAAAACTGCCGTTGAAGCTTTACAAGTCTTTGTCTTTATGTACCTTTTCTATCTTTCCTTTCCAGAAAGGTTTGGACAACATAGACACAAAACTGAAAGGGAACAGGCTTTGCAATAAGGCGAACCATTTCTCACAACTTTGACAGAAAAGGCGACCATCTTCATGTAAGGAGAGGGTAATATTTAAAACATCATCTTCAGTAGAAACGATGGAAAGCGCAGACAGAATACTCAAGATAGAGTCGCTAATTTCCTGAAAAAGTCAGAATACACAAGACAGATGATTACCTATAAAAGTGAATGAGTATACAGGTTTGATAAGAAAACTGAACAGTAAGGAAAATGTCCACAAAAAGATTAGCGAGGACTTAAGATCTGCAAAAAACTTAGGTGGAATAAGTAATTCGACTTCAAAGCTATTAAAAAAATCTTCTCGGAAGACTATTCTCAATCATAAAACATTTAGTATTTGCAAAAATATTACAACTACCTATTCCACCAACTGTCTTTTCGGACCTTGCAAGCTGATCACTGTAGAAGCGTTTTCCTATTGGTTCAATTTTTTTTATACACCCTGTAGAAGGCAACCAATTAACAAAACAAATGACATTATTTTATATAGGACAACAGCCATTGGTCGGATGAAATGCTCAACATCCGTTCGCTAAAGAACATTTATACAGATTCCAAAAACAAGTATGGAGATTTTTTGTATGTATGAAAACATGTACGAACCAGTTCTTTTATAAAAGACCACAAAATGTGGCTGAAGTGCAAACAAAAAAACGATGACAGAAAAAGCATCAAATCATACCGGATCGTCAGAACTGGTAGTCTCCAGTTTGGCCAAACAGTACAAGACCAATTCCTCAGTGACGTCATTTTTCATTTGACGTCGAGACAGACAGGACATAATAGCAAGGATTACACGAGGATCGCCTACATTTAATTAGTGATTGACATGCTTTTACGAGTACAAAACTACAAAGAGTAAATACAACAATGTCAACAGTTGTAAAAACACACAGATTGTAACAATTTGAAAAACTTGCAAAGTGCGTTTAATAAGGAATAAATAATTTCAACGTAAATCTATAGAGTTATTACTGGATCAGATATAAAGCAAAATTCATATTTGCTGTTGCATATGCGAGGAATAGACCCTTTAAAAAACGTTTGCCGCTGTACAATATTATATTATTTTATATAAAGTTCGATATTATTCATTAAGTTTGATGTTAATCTTGTTATATTGTAAAGCAAATCTGCATTTAGCAAAGTATTCCAAGCGTCATTGGCATAGAAACCAAACGTTATATTGTGGACAGCCTTACCTGTAGCAATAAAAAGATGAAACAAAGGTTTCACATATTCAGACGTAGAAGCTACATTCTTCGAGATCAGCTCTCTTCTTATCAAAGCACTTTTTATATCCGTCTCCTAAAATTTTAAATATTTACACATCACTAAGAAACGCTACATTTTTTTGCATAGAACCCTAACGATGAGGATAGAAAATTAGAAGTCAAAGGAGAAAAATGTATGACCTTCGTTAACATAAAAAGGAAATTCAAACAATTTCTTAAAACCGCGTCTACTAACCACAGTGGGCTCCAACAAATCACCAATTTCTTCTTTTTTAAAATGCCAGATACAATCTGCCAATTTGGGTATCAAAACCTAAAACATACAACAGACATTAGGAAAACTTAATTTATTCTAAAGTAATAATTACGAAAAATAGATCAGTTGACAACAGCTAGTCAATAAGGCAAATTCTCTTAAGAAAAGCTAAGTTAAGTAATTAACTTTATTCGAAAAACATACAACAAAGATTTAGTGCAATGATAAAATGGATAAAAACTAAAAGAAAACCTGGAAATATATGCCAATGCACAAAGTGCCGATAAAATACACAGACAGAACATTTGTATTATCTTTTTACCGACATATTTATATACAGCAAGTGAAAAATCAACATTTCAAGTTTGAATTCTACATTAAAAAGTTAAAACAACATTTTTCTTTCAGAGAAAGTCTAGAAGATTTACTTACACACAAACATGTATTTAAAAATGTTATGATTATTGTTATCAGTTGATTGTTTTGAACAACATGAAGTATCATATGTTTTTTAAACAAAATTCTGTATCATATACCTTGAGGTCTCCCGGGAAAGATTCATAAATTCTTTTTACACCATCTTTGACAGCCAAACAAACAATGGAACTTTCTTTCACTATAGTTTGTAGAATGCCATGATACCCAACTAAAACGGCCTCAGCAACATTCAAGTCAATCTAAGTTGGAAAGAATAAATCCAAAAAAAGCTCGATGTTGTAACACGTTAAACTCTAAACTTTAAATGACTTAAATAACTTGTTTTGTATTTTGTTATTACACAAAAAAAAATTTAAATTATCTATAAAAACTAAAATTAATAAATTACAGGTTTTTTTTTAAATAATTAATGTCTGTTACATTTATTTATTTATAGGCAGACTTTTGTGGCTTTATCATTGCATAAAATCAAAATCCACTCACTAAAAACAGCCCCAACAATTCATTAAAGAAACAAGCCCAACAGCCTCCATCCAATACCAGGAAAATTCTTAGTAACCACCAACATTTAAGTAAAATAAAAATATACAACTGAAAACCTGTTCTTGGAGGAAGTATTTCATTCCTATTTCCACAATATCCTTCAATTTGTATGTTGACAAAACGCCAGCCAGTTGATGTAAGTTTGAAAACAAAAAAACTTTGCATTCAGCCTGAAAACGAAAAATTGACATTTAGGGATAATATTTTAACTGCATCAATTCTTAAAACAGATTTAAAGATTTTTTCAAAGAGGCAATACCGTAAAGTTTGAAACAACAAAAGAATTTAGCCAAGAAGACAGAAAACTTGTCATCGCTGGAGCTGATTTTGATTCTAACGCCAGTTTCAAAACGTGTATGGATGAACCTGTGATTGAGATAAATTAAAGAATTACAGGGCGATAGAAAAAAGTTGACTTTCTGGAGTGCAGTGAAGAATTTCTAAAAGTGATTAATGTAGACATACGTAACCTAGAGAAGTTAATAATATGTTATTAAGAAATGAAAACAATAGTAAATGCAGCACGAGCTTTAAATGATTAAGAAAATGCCACTTCATAGAGCACTAGATTGTTTGTGGTCAATGTTTGACAGCGTCTTCGAAAAGAAGTAGGTTAATGTACCACCAGTGCTGAAGACAGCCTGATCTTTTACCAAATAATTTTTCACCAAAATAATTAATCATGTGTTTAGGAAATGTATTTCGTTCATTGTGTTTCTAGCAATTGAGCACAAAAATATTTGTTCTGTAAATTTTTCACCAAAATAATTATTCATGTCTTTTGAAAATGTATTTCATTCATTGTGTTTCGAACAATTCAGCACAAAAATATTTGTTTTGTAAAGGAGTAAAAAACTGGCTGGCTTTGTTACTGCATACATTTGATTAAATACCCATGCCTACCGGTAAATTTATTTATCAGTGGTGTTAGTATTTTTTTCCAATCTAAAGGCGGAAGTGGACCGTCGGGACAATACGTCAACACACGAAGCATTAAAATTAGAGCAAGTTCTGAATCATTTCTTTCTAAATAAAGTAAAACAAACAGAATATAACGTTAACAGTCATAGCATTACAAGACATAAAAAACAGTTATCTCGGGGGAAAAAAATCAGTGTGAAGAAGAAAAAAATAAACACAATAATTCTAGAAGAGCTCTTTGGACGAAAGAGAAAAATTCTGTAACACAAGAAGCTACTAAACGTTTTGTCATAACATGAGAAACTATACGGTAAAGGAAGA
Source organism: Xenia sp. Carnegie-2017 (assembly GCF_021976095.1). Lineage (NCBI taxonomy): Eukaryota > Metazoa > Cnidaria > Anthozoa > Malacalcyonacea > Xeniidae > Xenia > Xenia sp. Carnegie-2017. The sequence continues at coordinate 5,633,044 of NW_025813493.1, forward strand.
CTTTTTTCCAAATGTTAGTTTGGAAATTTTTTTCCGATACGAAAACAAAAAGAGTAAAGAAAGATGGATTTATTCAAATACTTGCAAACAAATAATGACCTAAGGGCAACACTGCATCAATTTTTATAGTTATAAAACTACAACAAAATAAAAGTGATAATAATTATTTTACACTTTTTAAGAGAATGCGCCGGGAAACTATTCCTTTGCTTATTATGCTGCAACGTCTGTGAAAACGACAAGATAATATTAGTTATACAACAAAAAATTACCTTCATGCTCCAGGTAAATGAACAGACGTAAAAAGTATTTTAGGGACGATTCATCGTTAAGATATTCATAGTTAGAAGGAGCTGATAACATATAAAAAAAATACGAACGTATGAATTTTATGGCATATAACTGAATAACTCTGATTATCTTTTGTTTTGACCACACAAGCCAAATGTTGCAACAGCGAAGTGTATCCAACTACATTTGCACTATAACAAATCCCACTCCCTGTAGCTATGACTTATAAACTTCGTTGAATAGTTGTGGTCGAGTCGCTAACAATTTCAATGATAGTATGGACGTTGTATTACGCAAACATTAATTTTAAACAAAATTAAAAACATCGTTAAATGACACAAATGAACGTACGACGAAATAAGCCAACTTTCTATGCTTAAAATGAATGTTAAAATTCATCTTGTGCTTTCCACTAAAGACATTTAATTGTCAAAAATATACTTTATATGCCTACTTGTGGACATCAATGATTTTGATTTCCTGTAAACGAAGTATAAACGAGCAAGGTTACAGCAAATACTTCCAGAAACGTTAGCATCACCAGGCAAACCAATTAGCTAAAACAGATGAAGTAAAATAACATCAATCAACTTAGTGAATAGTTTTATATCATCACACAAAGCTGTAATTTTTATACCCTGTCAAATGTATCAAATTAATTAAGAAACACGTGACACAAAGCAAACAATTACTTACTTCTTTTAATAGCTTCACCCCATCTTCAACATTTATTTTCTCTATCATATTCCATTCAATCTAATAAATATATGGTGGAAAGTTGGCATGAGACGGAAAAAGCAACTGGCTCATAAGTTTCTTACATAAAATGAATCTCGCAGTAATTTTATTTTCAAAAAATTGAACACGGATAAGTCCACCCAAACACGATCAATTTATAGTTTCAATTTATAGTTTCAAATAGAATCAACTTATAGTTTCGAATTGTTCGTAATTGTGCATTCAAACACTTTTTAAAGTAAAGAAAAGCGCAAGAAAAAACTTGCTTTCGGTTAGCGTTTTGCTCATTTAACTCTTTAGAAGGAAATTTTTTCCAGGCAATAGATTTCTAATGGTTAAGTTTTTTTTCCACACTGCCTCACGCTGAGGTAACTTTCGGAACGAGCACGCGTAATTGAAACATTTAAGAAAGTAATCGTTTGATCTGGGTAGCAAACAAGAGAATGATGAGAGGCAAGTTATGATTCCAAACAAGACTACAAACCACGTGATTCCATGCGGATCCATGTAATGCTGAAATTCCACCAATTGATGAAATTCTTGCTAATGATGAGCATGACTATTGCAAATTAGAAAACAATTACGTGAAAACTCGAAAGATTTTGGCACCTATGCCAGCAAGTAATTAAATCAGTTTTCCTTCATCGGACTCCATGTTCAACTAACTTAAACGAGGATCGACTTTGTCGGCAGTTGAAGTACATTCACAACAGTTCATACCTGATCTTTGGCTATAGTGTACCAAAGATCGCGCCATTTATTGTAAATTGACGAGATAATTTCACTATCGTTACTCCTCAGATAGCAAAGCGTCGTTCCCAGTGAGAACGCAACAAGAAAACTCTAAAATACAAAGACAAAGAAAATATAAAGAAAATACTTTTTCTTTCCTTTTTAGAGTTGAAAATCAAAAGTTCATCAAATTCAAAGGAATGCATGGTTACACTATGAATATATACCATAGTAAAGTTCCACGTATTTTTCCTAATATAACACAAAAAATAAATTGATAATGTCGACCATGTCATAAACAATACGGGCCTACGTAATTCGAATTTCACCTTCACACTGTGGTAAACGTGCATTTAAAGCACATCAAGCAGCGTTTCTGTTTTGCTAAAGAACTAGTGCATAACTGACGCATAGAAAAATAAAATTCACCAATGAGTTGAGTTAAAAAATTCCCAAATGAGTTGTGATAAATTTCGCCAATATTGAGTTCATTCATTGAGTTAGGTAACAGCAAAATTTGAAGCTTATTTACAAGTAAACGAACACAGAATCGACCAAGAAATGATAAAATATCTCACGATCAGAATAGGCAATTTTTCCACATCACAAATTCACCTCTGGTGCTGATTCCATGCCTTGATTTAGGAGTTGAATAACTTTCTCAGTCACGAGTGGATTACTTTTCTTGATAATACCGGACGATGATACAGTCAAAGCAAGTGAAAATATCTAAAATATATGAGATCGAAATGACACGTATTGTTATCCAGTCACATGACAACAAAATATGTTAGTTATTGACAGTAAGCTGCATATCTATATAAATATTAAAACATGTAAATGTGAATGTGAACGATTGTAAATGTTTAAACATTAAGCCGAGTAAAATATGGTGATACACACATGACTCGACTCAAATCGAAAACAAATTGATCATTCACCTTTAAATTTTCCTGTTGCATATCATAAAATGTTTCCTCAAATAATTTCACCAACTTTAAATGAGCTTGTTGCGCTGCTAAATGCACTGGACTTGCTGTATTTTCACAACACGATGCAATGCCCAGAGCAAAAGCATAAATAGCACCATCACTACAAGACACACGAAACACTCATTATATTGAGGTACAAGCCATGCGCATAAGTTTAAAGTTTTCCTTGTAAAGCGTCAATACCAGATAGCTGTGCTTATAATTAAAATATCATCGACTTTGGTGTTTCCATATTTTTCATTACTCTATCCAAAACACGTGGCCATTTTGACGCATGATGTTAAGATGGTTTCTCGAACTCAGCTAAGTCTTTAAGCACTAAACACATTTATGCTCCCAACCATGCAACTTAATAAAGTATATTTAGATACCAAAATGTCACTAAAAACAATGTTCAGTGTTTTTCAGAAACCACTGCGACATTGATAATCCTGTGCAGAATATCTAAATACTTACATATTATTTTGCAAAAACAATTCAGGAGCCATTTCTAATGTTTCAAAGCATTTCGTCAACAAAATTTCACCCTATATACAAGAGAACAAACATTGAGTTAAAGGATTTGGAATCGCAAAAATTTGAGTGGCCATATCTTTTGTTTTTTATGAACAATGGCGAATCTAGGGAACATCAAATAAACAACAGCAGCCCATTCTTGTATATTTCCAAACACCTAGGATGAAACTTCATAGACTGTTTCATAGCTCAGTTGGTTAGAGCACTGCACCGGCACCGCAGAGGTCATGGGTTCGAATCCCGTTGAAACTTCATTTTGTTATTCAATTTTTTTAACTAGTGGTTCGAGCCAGCATCAGCTTATGAAGAAGACATTATAGAAAAATGATTCAATGAATTCCAACATTTGGCTTAAATTTCATCAACGTATAAAGTCAGAATCAGGATCAGTCAAGGTCATCTTAGTTTGAAAACCTCAAGTTAACATATAAAACACCACAATACACGTAGCAGCCTGCTCTGCGTTGTTTAAAATATTCTTCAAGAAGTTTTCAACAATATTATAGTCATAAGTCATTAAATAAGAAATAAAAGATGTTTACTGTGTTTGCACAGGCTTATGCAAACCGAGGAGAACATTGGGAAAAGTCGATGATAGCAGATCAGTGCAAGCCCGAGACCGAAGGTCAAAGGTTGCACCTGCTTAAGAGTTCTCACAAACGTCTCCGAGGTTTGCATAAGCCAAGTTTTATTGTTTTTATTTCATAATGAACTTGGCACACGTAAAATTCAAGTTTATGCTGTGGTGATAAGAATGCATGGGTAATGTTCACATGACATAAATTGTTTTTACAACTTAGTAACAAATGTTACATTAAAAAATGTAAACAATGATAAACTACGATAATGAACATGTATTATCTCACCTCTTGCCCCAATGACGAACTAAAAAAGGAGAAGGATAATATGTTCAAATAATTGAAAAAATGTTAAAAGACAAGTGTAAAGTTATTTTAAAACAGAAACGTCATCAAACGTTGTCCAATGAAAGAAAAAAACTAGAGATCCAAGGATAGTGTAAAGTTTCAAAAAACACTTTATTTTGACCAGTAATTTGACATTTTTCACTACATAACTCTTTATTGACTGTTGTGTGCAAAACACTTCCCATAAAACGATCAATGGATTGACTATCTACATTAAATCACGACGAACATAAATTCCCTTCATCCCCAGAAAGTTTACACTATGTATTTTAGATTCTCGCCACTCATGACAATACTGCAAAACTCCATGAAAATTTAGTACAAAATTTATATTAGAGCAGTTGCTTTGCATACGCAAACATGAATGTTTTAAAAGGCAGCATTCAGTGTAATTATTTGTTTACCTTATGTCTTCATTGGAAAGTTTTCGCACGATCAAACCTAGTCCCAAGAAGGAATGGTTATGGATGACCAGAGAATTACCAGGACTGAAATATAAAAATAGTTAAATCACTACCTCTTTACTTGGTAGCTTACCCGATCGGCAACAAATACCCTTTACTTGGTAGTTACCCGATCGGCAAAATTCACAAAGCGCAATGTGTACAAAAAGTTTGCAAAGTAAAAGATAAGTTTAATAAAACATGATGTCCTACGTGCTATGTTCGTGCACCAAAATTTTTGTCAAACTTATGCAACGCAAAGCACAACGCACTTTGGAAAGTCACAGACCATGGTTGCAACCCTCTACAGATGCGGCTATGAGCGAGTGTTGTTTAATCAACCCTGTCTGTGCAGTGTAGCCAATGTGCAACAATTACTAGACGAAATGTGTACAAACTTTTCAAACAATTTGCCAAGTAAAGAGTCAATAAATAACACAGTTAAATTTATGCACGGTGAAAGACAGTGAAAATAATTGTGCATTAACAACCAAGCATATTGAAATTGGCATAAACCACATAGCTAGCTGAGTGTTTCAACGAAAAAAAGTCCAAATAATTTGTTCATATTAGCAATGTATTGACAGTCACGTGTTTCTGATTAGTATGAAAGAAGACAAGATAAGTGTTCGATAAATGGAGACGGTTCATTTCATCAAAATATAAGTTTCACAGCAAACTGCAATTTACAAATACGACTATGAATTCAATCTCGGTGTCATGTTTTTCAGGACAATGAAACTTTAATGGAAATGCATACTTAATTTTGAAGAAAGTTATATTATTTATTGACTCAATTTAAATTAGAAATCATTAGATTCCAAAAATTACTTCGAAAGAATAATTAATCCGTAAACTTACATAACTTTACCACGTGCCATACGTATTAAAATATCAACAATTTGCTGCAAACGACAAAAATCAGCTTCAAGTAAAGATGGAATGATGTGCGTCAAGCCAAAAGCAGCACAAGCTCTTGCAAGCAAGGCTGATGACGTTATCGATAAACCCTTAATGATGAAAATATTTCATTTTCAAAACAGCTTTTATTTCAACTTAATATTATTCTTATCGGCGTTTTTTTCCCACTAATTGATTTTCAACACTTTGACAAACAACTTATAAAAAAGACACTCAATTGAAAGATGCTTTGTTCCTATTCACAGTTTTTCTTTAAACTAGCGATGAACCAATCTACTTTTATGCACCTGTTTTTATTTTTCTGGTCTGGCTTTAAAGCTACATAGCCGATGACCCCATAGCATCCTGGTTACCCCATTGCATACCTGGTGACCCTATAGCATACCTGATGACTTTACAGCATACCTGATGACCCCATAGCATCGGAGGTCCATTGGTTTGAACATTTGCATCAAGTGTCACAAGCATACGATCGGCAATTGATGTTAACCAGGTTTCCATACAAGCATAACTGTCGTTGAAACTCAGTTGGTTTTCCTGGACTGTTTGCTTGTTCTTGAATGACGCCACTGAATCAACCAAGCCCGCCAGAGCAAGCAAAGAATTGCCTTGCATCACATGACTGCCTCTAAAAAACAATCCATGATGATCATTATACACACAGGTTCAAAAAGAACTCATCAGGCTTTGTCTTGTATCAATGTTAGATAGTGATAACTAATCCACTCCAAAGCTTGGTTCATTTAAAAACAGCATGTCTAACCGATGCAAAGCTGTCACTAAATTACGAAAGAGAAGGATCCACTACATTATTAAATATGATGTTATTTTTTGTTGTGTAACCTACGTATATCTAATGTTTCTGGCACATTGTCAACCATTAAATATCCCCACAGTGTTAACTAATTATTTCATTTCTAATCATTTCTTGCTGTTAAGCAATTCTTTTTTATTATCATGGTCGTCGAATAATCGGAAATACTGTAGAAACATATTAGCTACGTTAATAAACAAACGATTTAATGTTTTAAAGAAGCATCAAATTATAGTCATGATGATTTCAGGAATATCAACACGATAATTAATTGTTGAATCGATGTTAATACAAGTAATTCAACCATGAAGATATTCTATTTCTACATGAACTTAAGAACACGAGAAATAGTTAATGCTTGCACGTTTCAAACGTCAAAATAATGATAATGTATCTTTCACATACATTGATCCAAGCTTTAGAATGTCTGTTAAAGTATCTCGTGCCCTAAAAAAAAAGAAAAAAACTATGGTAAGTACAAGCATAAGTTTTTCCTGTATTTTATCGCGACAACCATACAGTTTGAAGTCTATTGACAAAGACTTTACACTACATAAATCAACTGATCACAACCAATCAGTTTGAACTTCGTTGACAAAGACTTTGCATTACAAACCAACTAATCACAATCATACAGTTTGAAACCCACTTACAAAGACTTCACACTATAAATAAACTGACAACAACCATACAGTTTGACCTCCTCTGATAAAGACTATACACTACATAAATCAACTGATCACAACCAATCAGTTTGAACTTCGTTGACAAAGACTTTGCATTACAAACCAACTAATCACAATCATACAGTTTGAAACCCACTTACAAAGACTTCACACTATAAATAAACTGACAACAACCATACAGTTTGAACTCCACTAATAAAGACTATACACTACATAAATCAACTGATCACAACCAATCAGTTTGAACTTCGTTGACAAAGACTTTGCATTACAAACCAACTAATCACAATCATACAGTTTGAAACCCACTTACAAAGACTTCACACTATAAATAAACTGACAACAACCATACAGTTTGACCTCCTCTGATAAAGACTATACACTACATAAATCAACTGATCACAACCAATCAGTTTGAACCTCGTTGACAAAGACTTTGCATTACAAACCAACTAATCACACTCATACAGTTTGAAACCCACTTACAAAGACTTCACACTATAAATAAACTGACAACAACCATACAGTTTGAACTCTACTGATAAAGACTATACACTACATAAATCAACTGACCACAACCAGGCAGTTTGAATTCCACTGACAAAAGCTTCTTCATTTATATGTTCCCTTTCTTTTTGCAAAGTCAGCTCCATTTTTCTTCCCTACAGAAGAAAACAGCACAATGCAGGTTCGATAAACTTCGCGAAAAAAAATCAATCATCATACTTCAACAAATTTAGCAAAAGCTCCTTTCATGAAAACAGTCCAACCATGAGATATTTCAATATTTGACAACCAGTCTGAGGATTTAATAGGAATCTAAATGAATGTAAGGCAGAAAACCAGTTTTCTAATAGTGGACATCAATTATCTTTGTAAAGGCAAATTTCTTTTTATGTGAACAACCGCTGTCGAGACAAAAAAATGACAAACTATTATTTACCTAAAGGTACCATCACTAAATAGGAGTCGTTGAAGGCAAAAAGAAAAATCTTACTGGCCATTTTCTTTATAGAAAAGTCACAGTTATCGTTAAAGCAGACAGAGACAAAATATTCAAACTGAGGTAAACAGTCGGCTTACTTAGTCCAGCTATGCAATATTTTCCGTGTTAACTAATTCTCTGCAAAACTAATAGATTTCTAGAGAAATTCAACGAACAAAATTTGCGAGCTAGCTACGCTACAAAGATAATTATATTGAAAACTTTCTGCATATAACATGTTTTTTATATTTTTAACCATTAAATCTTTAATATAAAACTTTCATCATACAAACGGGTGCACGACAAAAGTATTCTAACACGATGTCGTATGTTCTTGTAAAGTAACAAATTTTTGATATAGGTTGTGAGTGTTTAGGAAAATCGTGAGTTCTCAGGAAGATCTTAATACACTTTAACCATTATTTTTATAAAACGAGATCAAAACTTATTGTAAACATACATCTTGTATCAAATGACTGATTATCTGACGGTATGATTTCATATCGTTGACAACCTGACTTCTTGTTGCCCTCCCAGATCTGCTCTCTTTTCTGGTGTTGTATGTCCAAAGAAGCGAGCCTGTAAAATTTCATTGAACGAAATCATTGACCAGCTTCTAATCCTTCTTGATGACATGCGTCTTAACCCTATCATCTTTATTGACGTACGTACTGTCAAAATGAAAAATAGACTTGTTAAAATTGCCAAATGGAAATGAAAATGTATATTTCTCGGTTCAACGAGAAAATTTTCAATTAAGATAAGTAGACCAGTAAAACTGATCAAGAAACATTTATAAATATTTTTAGAATAAGTGACATAACTATAGAGAACAAGTGGAGAGTGTAGCGTTAGGCAAGATAAACTGCAGCATGCCAATGATTTGTAAGATTTCAATCTACTGAAATTCAAAATAACCAAAATTAGCGGCCATAATTATTTTGACAAACCCTAGAAGGGCACAAGCTGACGACGTTTTTTTTCCGGTAAAAAAACTCAATATGTCATACTATTTTACCAGCAAGGAAACCCTTCAGATTTGGCTGTTTGCAATTGTCGTATTTCCTTTTTAAAAGCTCTGGAATAGACGACATCATTTTATTGTCGAATGTTGGCACGTTTTGATTGTCGTACGACACACCACGTGGAATTCTTGAAACTTCATTGGCCAAAATGTTCTTTAGAAATTCTTCAAAACCTTAAATGAAATGGTGCCTTGGCTTTTAAAAAAATATTTCTTCATTGTCAATGATCATTGGCAAAGTCAGCCCTATTACTTGCTATGTAATGCTATGAAATTTTTCATGTGTTCACTCAATTTAAAAACAATAGATTTCTAAAGATATAAACCATAACAAGGATCTGAAGTTTAAATAGCAGGCCTAATGCTAGCTTCACTTTTGTCAGTGATAATGTTTTTTCTCTACAGTATAAATTGCTTCAGTAAAGTAAAGTATTAAAGAATTCATAAGTTCAACTCAACTACATAATGTTTTTTTCTCTACAGAATGAAGTGGTTCAGTAAATTAAAGTTTTAAACAATGTATAAGTTCAACCCTACTACATAATTTTTTCTCTCTACAGAATAAAGTGGAATAGAAAAGTAAAGAATTAAACAATTCATAAGTTCAACACAAGTACACTAAATGAACTTGTTACAGGTCGTTCCATGTCAATTAATTTAACCCAAGTAATTGATAACGCATTTTCTACGGTCATGTAAAAGGCATAAGCAGGTTTATCGTTGTTGAGCGGCTAGAGTTGGGGTAGAGTAAGCCACAAGTTAAACAGCCGAGCAGTATTGAGTGTCACTATGAAATATATATAATTATTGGGAAGAGTGCCGAAAAAACTTGCATTCGTTATATTGATTGAACTCTTACCTTCACAAATTTCTAATGATGTAGAAAGCATTTTCTTTTCAATAAGTTCAATAAAGTAATAGGAAGGAATAGGATATGATTCAAAATCGATTTCCTCGTTATTTTCTAGACTTTCTCGAATTTTTTTCGCTATTTTTGGTGTGGCCTTTAGATACTGTATAACTGGCACACGATTCTGTAATAAATATTGAAGTCTTTTAAAACTTAATAGCGGATTGACATTAATTAATAGGTTATCTGTCATGAAACGCCTTAAGACAACAGCCCACCCCCACACACACCTTTAGCCGATGTATATCTATACACAACTGTTTGCCTACAACATCTCACAATGAAATGCGTTTATTTTTATTAAACGAAATCATTATTTTTTAAACTATTAATTATTCAATTTACAAACCTGAATAGGTAGATGTTTGATAAGAAAATCTTCGCATTTAAAATTGGCTAGAGCTTTGAAAGAAGCATCTGACACGGCAGTATTCTACAAAATATTCAACTAAAGATAAAAATACAAGAAAGTGCTGATTTAAAGCATCTGACACGGCAATATTCTACAAAATATTCAACTAAAGATAAAAATACAAGAAAGTGTTGATTTAAAGCATCTGACACGGCAATATTCTACAAAATAGTCAACTAAAGATAAAAATACAAGAAAGTGCTGATTTATTTTAAAAAATCAATTCTTTTTAGGCAGCTCATTCATAGTAAGAGCATTGTTAAGACCATTTAAAGACAGAATAAGCATTTAGATAAAGTGTGACGTATGATTATTTCTCTGACCTCATACAAGGTATTTCCTTAATTCATCAATGTTTATAGAAATACCTTCAGCACATCATACCTCAGCCAAAGCGTGCTTCCACAAAAACTTTAGTACATAATCCTTAAAACCCTATGACAAGAAATATTAAGTTGTTCAAGCTTTATAAACTAGGTTAGAAAATTAAGCTCACAATCAAGACACGTCAGTTAAATAACATATCATATGATAAACACCACTGCCAATAGCTTGCATGAGCATTCCATGGAGAGGAAAAATTATTTAGATCCCGATTTCCTAAATGTCTAAAACCGTATCAAGGTGAGGTAAGGACGCCATCTTGGAAGGTTGCAAAAATCGAAATTTTCAAATTTTTGCAAAAACTAATACAAAAAACTAATCCTGACAAAATATTTCAAAAACTAAACCTAGACTATCAATTTAGCAAACTGTATTGATGCAGAAGCAGATTTTTGTCGTAAAACTTGGTTTAACTTCTTTCGTAGCAGTTAGCCCTCTATCTGAGTAAATATAATTTTCAAGGAAAATGAGTCAAATCTTTAAGCGAGAAAAATAAAGTCAAATGAAACATATCAAGTGTACAGATAAATTTGACTCATAAAATAATGAATTTAACTTTGCAAGCCTACGCAGTACAAACCTCATAATCCGCTGTACCATTCAAACTGGGTAGAAATGACAACATTGAGCAAGCAGCAGTTGTCACAAGGGGATGAACATCTGTCTCTAGTTTTTCTCTAAGAGCATTCCAGGTCGTAGGGAGATTCAAAACCTTCAATTTAAAAATAGGATAAGCAAGAAGTACTTTATGTTAAAAAACTAACAGAAGTAGCACAGACAAAATAGACGTTCGGACAAGAAAAAAATTTGACCGAGACAGACAGACAACACAAGACTTGCCTCAGCTTCAACTAGAGTAGTAAGAGACTCCAATGCAAGACACGACAACACAACATTGACTGTGGATTGGCGTCCAGCACTTTCATGAATTATGGCAGATATCAATCCAAAAAGATCTTCGCCATGTTGACCGGGTCTAACAATTAAAAAAAGTGAAGAGCTCCTTCTTAAGAGAGCCAACATATTTTACTGGATGGAGAATAGTGTATGACTTTTAAATGATGTGTTATAACTATGACATCAATAGGCGCTTTTAAAAAACGAATGGCAAAATCATAAGCAGTATACCTTTCTCTACAAATATCCCGAATGGTTACAGCTTTAGAAACTTGAAGTTCTTCTAACGCTTTTGCATTCAAAGAGAGTGGTCTATCTTGCAGTAACTTGTAGAGTTGTGGATACACTCGTGGTTGAAACAGCCATAGCTTGTACATCAACCTAACAGTTATGGCTTTCAATTCGAAGTTGTTGTTCAAAGCCAACAGTATACCCAAAGCATATTTCACACACATCTGTAGATAATACAATGTAATTTAACGTATAAATATGAAAGATAATCCTAAATTTAAGAAATTTAAATAAATTAAGGTTTATTTTCTTATCAAAGTGATTGATGGAAATATTAAGTGGAAAAAACCTCTCATACTGAAATGTACAAGTACGAACATTGAACAGCAAATGCAACGGATCAAATTTAAGTTAATTTTAAGAAAGCTGTTTGCAAAAATTGCATTTTCATAATTAAAACTCTCATGATATACAACAAAGTGACCAGTAATTGGCGTCATGTTGTCTCGCTGTTTCTTTCACAGATATTTGGCAAAGACGATCAACGAAATCAATGAAATCACAAATGTCCTTAACTTTATGGCGATGAAGGACTGTTATCAAATTTAAAAAAATGTCATTAAACAGACCAAACGGTAAGCACGATAAAGCAAAGTATCAATAGCTGTATTTGTAAAATATCTAAAAATGTATCAATAGCTGAATTTTAAATTAAATTACATTTAACTGTAACCATTTGGTCAGAGTCAACAATCTTTCTTTGACGGAGGGAGGGGAGGGAGAGAGCAACATATGTACACACCAAACATTTGGTCAGAGTCAATAGTCCTTCTTTGACGGAGGGAGGGGAGGGAGACAGTAACAAATGTACACACCAAACATCAACAACAAACCTGGTGGACTGTAAGCCTCGGTATGGTCTGTAATATATGAAACTTCACTTCTGATGATTTTGATTTTTCCAACATAAAAAGCATCAATGGGAAAAAATATGGAGCCTAAAAATTAATTAAATTATCATTTTCAGCATGCAATAAGCTTTCCTATTGAGTATGAACATTTCTTTTTCATTATGTTGAGTTCACTGCAGTTAAGATTTCATTTCGAATAGTTAAATTATCATAAATTCAAGAGTAGGAATCCTTTCAAAAGACACAAAAGCAATCAACTTTGTTGTACATCGACCAAAACTTTTATTTTTAACCTGTACGAATGGTAAAGAAGGTGGTGTTGAAAAATTCTGTTCTGTAAAGTACGTTTCAAACAGGACAAAAAAACAGTGAACTGAGCATTTCTGTACAACCTTTTGAATAAAATTTTATTAAAATCTTGTCACTAATATAGTATGACGCTATCCTTGTTGTAACGAAAAGTACTTCATATCGACAGACAAGACAGAAATTTTTAACAAGTACAGACCAGTCATTGAGATACCTGAGTAGAATCTACTTTACAAATGAACGATATCACATCAAGAATATGAATTGCTTGCGAGTCATTGCAGGTAACGAGGAAACTTGAGAGAAGCAAGGAAACAAAACTCAATTCTTTCAAATTTCCTTCTTCTAGAGTTGATTTCACCGATTCCAACCAATTCAAAAGCGTTGTTGGATCATTGCTGAAAGTGGGAAAATTTCAACCAATTAGAAAGCGTTGTTGGATCATTGCTGAAAGTGGGAAAATTTCAACCAAATAAAAAGCGTTGTTGGATCATTGCTGAAAGTGGGAAAATTTCAACCAAATAAAAAGCGTTGTTGGATCATTGCTGAAAGTGGGAAAATTTCAACCAATTAAAAAGCGTTGTTGGATCATTGCTGAAAGTTGGAAAATTGAAAGTCATGAAAAAAACTGTATCAAATCTATACGGAGCAGAGTTATAAAAACTAATGTAAACAATCTCAATGTAAATACCTGAAGCTTACAAGTGTGTAAACAATCTCAATATAAATACCTGGAGCTTACAAGTGTGTAAACAATCTCAATGTAAATACATGGAGCTTACAAATGTGTAAACAATCTCAATGTAAATACCTGGAACTTACAAGAGTGTAAACAATCTCAATGTAAATACTGGAGCTTACAAGTGTGTAAACAATCTCAATGTAAATACTGGAGCTTACAAGTGTGTAAACAATCTCAATGTAAATACCTGGAGCTTACAAGTGTGTAAAGAATCTCAATGTAAATACCTGGAGCTTAAAAGTGTAAAAATCTCTTCACATGAACAACATTTTTCCAAACGTAAACCAAATGACTGTAGCTGTAATGGTAGTTAACGCACTAAATTAAATGTACACGGGGGTACAGAGAGGAGCAGAGTGTAATAAACAAAAGCAAAACCAAAAAGAAGATACAAATCACTTATAATCCTTCAAAAAGAGAAACAAACGGTTTGTAATACATTTGTCTCACACAAATAAACAACATTGAACCTCGTTTTCTGGATAATCACCGGAAGGACAAGTTTCCAAGGTATGCATAACTTTGTTCAAAATATTTGTAAGGAGTGAACTATTTAAACTGTCGTCATTGTTGGTTTGCTTTGATGAGGCTAAGATTTGAAGTAAAGGCAAAACAAAGAAAGCCAGTTTCTGCTTTTCTCCACCATTACGAGATGAAAAGAACTCGACTATACTTGATGCTAAAATTTATTAAAAAACAAAATTTATGTGTGCAAAAAAACATCAAGTTAAAATGTGGTAACTCCTTTGCTAAATTGCAATTCATAGTAAAAAAAAACAGACGTTGGTCCCAAGCCATAACTAAATGTTTGAAACTTCGAAGTTAAGATCTAATTACTAGACATAAGTTGGTTGAAACTTTTTTATTTCAATTCAAAATGAATGACACAACGAAGGATTTCCAAAGATATGTCAAATTCGTCATAGAGCTTTAATATACTTACTTATTTCAAGAAGATCTTTAACATAAAGTTTTGAACACGTCAACATAAAATGAGAGATCCAAAATAAACAGCCAAGTTCAAGTGCTATCTAAATAAAATAGAAAATACGAAGGATAAAAAAACTGCGTATAAAGTGCACAAAAACTACTATCAACCGAAGCAATACAAACGTCAAATGCTTCCATTATTACTCAACACGTTTCTTTTTTCTCCATAGATTATATGGAGAAAATCAGAGGAATAGAACGAAGAGTTGTATATAGAGAAGTAGAAGAGTTATATTTAAAAGAACAGAAGAGTTATATTTAGAAGAATAGAAGAGTTATATTTAGAAGAATAGAAGAGTTATATTTAGAAGAACAGAAGAGTTATATTTAGAAAAATAGAAGAGTTATATTTTGTGGAGGAATAGAAGAGTTGTATATACAGGAATAGAAGAGTTGTATTTTGCAGAGGAATGGAAGAGCTTTTTATAGAGAAATAGAAGAGTTATATTTTGTAGAGGAATAAAAGAGTTATATTTTATAGAGAAATAGAAGAGTTGTATATGGAGGAATAATATAGAGAGCTACAATAAGGTAATAGTCAAAGTGTTGCAATAATTTTAGGCGCACGCATTTTAAAAGTCACCGAGAAATTGCTACATAAATCAGACCATGTTCTCTCTAGCTACGGCAGCACGTGGTACACGTCTCAAAACAGTTGACTTAAAGCAATTTCTCTGAAGAAATATCACTTATTTAAAATGTGAGAAATGTATGCATCATATATTACAATTCTAATTTGCTTTATTAAAACAACAATATATTAAGACATTACCGAAGGCATTTTGAGCAGAGCTGTTTTCAATAAAACAAGGGATGACGTCATTGGCATACATAAGGAGTGCTGTTTATCAGCTATTTCGATAAACAACAGCATCAACATCTTCGCGTATTCTTCTAGAAATAAATTCAAGCAAAAATTTGAAAAAACGCAACATAAGATCGTTTTAAAATATTTTCCATACAATCCAACATTTTAGATAATTATTGTTGGATGACTTAATTAAAAATTCTACACTCAATTATTTAGAAAATGTACTTTACGAGGATGATATCAACGGGGAAAGATATTCATATGGAAAACATGCATCTGATCTGAGATGCATTCATTTTATAACTGGAGTGAGGAGGAAGAAGGGTGATACATCATCAAACCAAGCAATTGATGAAAACGCATAAGAAGTGAATTCACCGTGCAGATTTCTAATTAGTTTTTTGCATTACGCGGATAAGATTTTCGTATTGCTCTTATCAAAAGTGAAAGATGTACTTGGTTCAACATTTTCCCATGGTGTTTTGGAAAATGCATCATTTTTGCAGACGTAGTTCTTCTTGTGGGTTCAAGGAAGCACTCGATGGCACTTTTGCACTCAATGCACTGTTCTTCACACAAGATGAATTGTTTTAAAAATTGATACTGCTAGATTTGTCATTGCAAGCTATCGACAGTAGCAAATTCTCAATTACTTCTTCCCAGTGTGCTGAGTGCGTTTCCCATTCCCAAAAACAAATAAGTAGCTAATTGCCTCTATGTTGTAAGATATTGATAAACATTGCTTACTAAAAGCCATGACGTCATTTCTTAAAAGCAAACGTAACGTTTGCTGACACAGCGAAACACGGTGACCAATTGACTGGATATTCATCTAAACGCAATAATAGGCAAATGTAAGCTCATTGAACAAAATATTAATACAATATATCAGTAACTAATCAACATAATTGATTCATGAGTCAAATAAACAATGATAAATAAAACATCAATGAAAATCATAAGCTTCCGCAAGAATCTCATGGCAAGAAAAATATTGACTCTTCACCAATTTTATACTTTCAAAACAAAACAAAACAACACAAATCAAAATCTGATCATACTGTTCTTTATTTAGCACATACTTTATTTCAAACCCATGATGCTAGGTGAACAAACACGTAAAACACTAAATGGAAAACTGGAGGTATAAAAAGAATTAAAGCATGCTTTCAGGGAAGTGTACAGTGGAGGTGGGTACAGGGTGTGTTAGCCCCCAAGTCTCGATGAAAGTATGTTTCCGAGGGTGTGTAGGGAGCTGGTGGTTGCAAGGTGTGTACGGAGCAGGTGGTTGCAGGGTGTGGGGCAGGTGGTTGGCAGGGTGGTGCAGCAGGGTGTGCAGGTGTGGCGCAGGGTTGCAGGTGGAGGTGTGCACGGCAGGTGGTTGCAAGGTGTGGCAGGTGGCTGCAGGTGTATAGCAAGTGGTGCAGGGTGTGTACGGTGGTTGCAAGGTGTGTACGCAGGTGGTTGCAAGGTGTGTGCAGGCAGGTGGCTGCAGGGTGTATAAGGCAAGGGTTGCAGGGTGTGTGGCAGGTGGTTGCAAGGTGTACAGCAGGTGGTTGCAAGGTGTGTACAGGCAGGTGGCAGGTGTATGCAGGCAAGTGGTGTGTGCAGGCAGGTGGTTGCAAGACGGATAGGTGGTTGCAGGGTGTGTACGGCAGGTGGTTGCAGGGTGTGCGCAGGTGGTGCAGGGTGTGTGCAGGTGGTTGCAGGGTGTGTGCAGGCATGGTGCAAGGTATGGGTGGCGCAGGGTGCGGTGGCAAGGATTGTGGTGGCAGGTGTGCGCACGGTATGGTTAAGGTGTTACGGATGTGGCAGGGTGTATTTGCAGGTGTGGCAGCAGGTGTTGCAAGGTGCGCAACGTTATGGCACAGGTGGCTGCAGGGTGTATGGGCAAGTGGTTGCAGGGACAGGTGGCTGCAGGGTGGTGCAATGGCTGCAGGGTGTGTGCAGGCAGGTGGTTGCAGGGTGTACGGAGCAAGTGGTTGCAGGGTGTGTACGGAGCAGGTGGTTGCAAGGTGTGTGCAGGCAGGTGGTTGCAGGGTGTACGGATAAGTGGTTGCAGGGTGTGCAACAGGTGGTTGCAAGGTGTGTACGGTGGGTTGCAGGGTGTGTGGCAGGTGGTTGCAGGGTGTGTGGCAGGTTGTTGCAGTGTGTGTACGGAGCAGGTGGTTGTAGGGTGTGTACGGAGCAGGTGGTTGCAAGGTGTGTACGCAGGTGGCTGCAGGGTGTATACGGAGCAAGTGGTTGCAGGGTGTGTACGGAGCAGGTGGTTGCAAGGTGTGTACGGAGCAGGTGGTTGCAGGGTGTGTACGGAGCAGGTGGTTGCAAGGTGTGCAAACCCCACACTTTTTGAAAAATGGTCGATAAATATTTACGAGAGGGATGATCGTCGGTTTGTTTTTTTTTTTGTTAAAGCACTCGGTTACTATTAAATTTATACTTAGAAAAGCATCATCATTCATATAATATCGGTTTTTCCTTTCAAGCTTAAAAACTAACGTATTACAATTTTCATAAACAGTAAAGGAGCTTTACCGGTGCAGTCAGAGTACGTACGTCTCAAAATGCACGATCCCAAGTATTGGCAGTTGATTTTTGGCCAACATCTTAAAGCCTCACCTTATACAACTTAAGATGTTTAATTAGAAGCTTCATTATAATTTCCACAGCGATGACGTCATCTTTCTGTCGTAATGATTGTGGTATGATCTCCAGCAAAAGAGAATAGACATTGCGGCATGCGCAGAGGTCAGGTTTCGTGTTATATAGCACGTATTGAAAGAACGCCTCAAATGTTTTAAGTAGCTTTACCATCGGGCTGAAGAAAATTGACATCATTGTGACAAAATTCATATCCACTAGTGCTGCAGAGCTGATTGAAGCTGGCAAAATCTTACCTCTTTCTTTGGAATACGCATTCAAGTTCAAGAATGAGCAAAGGCCATGTCTCAAATTTGTTTTTCAAAATAATTACATACGGATGGGAAGTTAAACTAAAAAAAATTTAAGGGAGTAAATCCTGGCAGCGAAATCATGCAATTTACAACCATACATAGATCACACATACGTGGACTTGATAACACATTTTAATAAACTTATAAATATAATACACTTTCCAAACATATGATTAGACCTACGACATACCTAGACAACACAAATTATACACCCGTGGATACATGTGGATAATAAATGATCAACCATACGATATACCTAGACAACACAAATTATACACCTGTGGATACATGTGGATAACAAATGATCAGACATACGACATACCTAGACAACACAAATTATACACCCGTGGATACATGTGGATAACAAATGATCAACCATACGACATACCTAGACAACACAAATTATACACCCGTGGATACATGTGGATAACAAATGATCAAACATACGACATACCTAGACAACACAAATTATACACCCGTGGATACATGTGGATAACAAATGATCAAACATACGATATACCTAAACAACACAAATTATACACCCGTGGATACATGTGGATAACAAATGATCAACCATAGACACATAGATCAAATCCCCAACTTACACAGACACGGAAGACACGGGAGTTTTTTTGGGTTAAAATAACCAACATTTTCAATAAAATTTATACTAACCTTAGAGGATATGGCTCGGTGCCTTTCTTTGTCGGAAGGCAGATAATTTCAGTTATACCATGAATAACTCCAAGAACATTTCTATAAGACATATTCACTTTGTATGCTTCAACTCATATACATACACGTATCATGTACAATCAGATTGATAACATACGTATAAACAACAGCAAAATTAATTTGAAAAGAGGACAAAAAAATCCTTAAACTCTCAGTAGGCAAATATTTTTGCAATTGTAAGACTGGCTGAAGCAAATATTGGAAGATTTTTAACATGCAACAAAAGAACACTTTCCTCTACTCTCGTCATAAAATTGGGTAATTCCATGAGAAAACTACTTATTGTTTTTACAATTTGGTCATTTAGAAAGGTAATCTTCACGTTTTCTTATGAATTCATGACCATTTTGTCGTTTGCTTTTTTACCTTAAGAAATTTTAAGGTATTCATTCTATTTTTCAGATCATTACAACAACATACGAGAAGAAGAAACATGCAAGTGTAACAATACTTATTTCAACAACTAGCGAGTGTTGTCATTATAACGCAATACTCGCTGGGAATGACGGGAAAAATGACGAGTAGCTTTAATATTAAAGAGAACGGTTTGAACCCAAGAATATTCGCCGAGAATGACGTGGAAAATGACGAGTAGCTTTAATATTAAAGTGAACGGTTTGAACCCGGGAGTATCTTTACATGTTTGAAGATGTAGATCGTCCAGGTTGGTATAGTCCTGAGAAGGACTGTTTTTATTGTTTTTGACTGACGTTTCGACAACCTGATCACTACCAGGACTCTACTAACCTCGACGATCTACATCTACGGACATGTAACTTTAATATTGTTTAAAACACAACAAAAGCATAGAAATCGTCGTACTTTGATGAAATTATTTGATCCAAAAAACCGCAGACAACATATTTGATGTCTAAAACATTTTGAGCAACTAGAGTTATCAATGCTTCACTAGCAGCCAAAGAAGTGACAGAGCTGGCTTCACAACATTTTCTCCATAACACGTCAAGTTCACAAATCTGATGACACTATGTAATAGAAACAAATCATCAATGCGTACATTTGCATGAATTTCAATGTAACTGGCTCACTTGATCACTTATTATCAAAGATATCAACTGAGGGTGCACAGTTGATCTGAGTCTGACCAATGATAAACTGAATCTCTTAACTTGCTTGGTCATCAATTATTTACGAAATTATCTGCACTTGCATTTGAGCATATGCAGTCCACTTGACAAATTGTTCACTGTCATGCCAAGGACCGTTGGGTCTACTTGTACTAATTTCGGAGTAAATAGCTTGCTTATAACCACAAATTTATACACAAAGGCTTTGTTGATATATTCAAACTTTCTTTTTATTTATAATAAGCTGCTCTAATGTATTCAGACTTATTCTGGATGATTTTCAGGGTCTCAGATCTACTGTACATCCACTTTTTCATTGAGAAATAAACAAAAAAAAACACTTGTCTCTATACTAATCTAAACAAAAGATATAGCCAATATTTTTAACTATGGAAGAGAGGATGATTATTGCATAAAAAGACTGACAAAGCATACTTTTTATTGATAAAAGAGAGGTACAGGTAACTTGCATGGCAAAACACCAAGGCTTTAAATCAATGAAACATTGGATTATGAATTACGACCAAGACTGAAAAACAAGACCTGACATCTAGTAAGGGGAAACAGTCACTCATTGTACATTGCAGATTACATGTATTAATTATCAAGTTTAAATATACCCGATTAATTTGTACTAAATATGCAATATGCAATTTGGTTGTGTGACGTATTTTTAAATATAATACATAAATAAATTATTGCCTACCAATGAAGTAAGTCTAGTGGATCAAGCATGACAATTGTGCATATGTACCTCTTTCTCATTCAACACACGGGATCAAGCATGACAATTGTGCATACGTACCTCTTTCTCATTCAATACACGACTGGAAATCTTCTTTTCAAGAATGACTTTTGTTGTTTGCACGATATGCTATGTTTGTGGTAAAAAAATGTAAGTTAAAGACCATAGGTAATAAATATATTGCATGTTGCCAACAAGTACAGAAAAGATGAACCTATTCTTCAATCTATTTTGCAAATATAAAGTAATGGTCTACTCCCGAGTTCTTGCAGATTTTCCCTAGGTCTTTTAATATTTGACAAGTAAAAGCAATTGTTCCTGCTAAAACAACATTCTTAGGAAACGTAAATCAGTTTTTTTAATTAAATTTCAGAACCCAAACAAAGCCAATTTTAGCTGATAAATATATAGTGGGAAGCTACTGTAACAAAACTGCAGTACAGTATTGTGCTTGATGTGCGATTTAAAGTTGTGAACCATATTAGTAGCAACCTTCATGCAATGCATAATCACACAACTTCATACATACCTGTTCTTGTATTAAATGGTTTTGAAAGTCCATGTGATGTGTTACTTCAAACTGAAGGAATGCGATTCATGAGTTAAAAATTAAAGTTTACAAATAAATCTTAACTAAACAGCATGAAGCTCAGATATGAATCAAGTTTTGAAACAAAAAACATTAAAGTGGCCAGTCCCAGACTTCCACGGTCCAGCTATATTTCTTTGGTTCAACAATGGATGGGGCAAGTAAGACAGTTCACCTCAATAATTAAACAATATTATACGTGTAACACTGCCACCATTCAGTACATTACATGAATGATTACAATAATAAATTACTACTAGCCATAAGGCAGAATATCATATGATCAACTGCTTACCTATCGTGAATTTAGTTTTACTTTATATTTTGAACAGCTTTGTCAGTTGAAAGCTATGACATGAAATGTGCCATTGAACCATTTGAATAATCAAAACATAACTGACTCCTTGCTGGACCTTGCATACACGATACTCTTAGCAAATCAGTAATGTGGATTGTGGAACTTATCCTCGTCACAAAGATTGCGATTCAACGGGTTTCAACATCATTTAGTTTAAGTGAAATGCCATGAACAAATGAAAGTTGTAACAATAAAAGAGTACTTGGTGTTGTATTATGGTTAATGATTGAGATTCGTTATAAATGTTTAGAAAATTGGTGCGCAGCGCGTACATGTTGGCATGCAGTCATATATTTTTGCTGCAGAGCGAGCAAGACTGAAAAGAACGAGTGAAGCAGAAGTCTAGAGAGTGAAAGACTGAATTAAAATTGTATTGGTATAGTGTTCAGTACAATTATAGATAAACATGCAAAAATACATACATTTAAAGACAGCAACGACTTAATAATAGGTAATTCCATGTAAGAACAATCTATGTATGACTGAAGAAATTGTAACACTAAAATATTTATTACTGCACGAACCGAAATTTTTTTATGTATTTAGCTAGTTTCGTCGTTTGAAAAAAAACCTTTCAAAATTTTAATTTATTTTTATCACATTTGGAGCAAAATTTTCTGTGTGAAATGCATTGAAGCAGCAATATGTAGAAAAAGAGAATTTTGAAGCCCACTGTTAAGTACAAAGTTATGCAAAAATGTCGTAAAAGTCTATAAAAGTAAAATGAAAGTAACGAAAATATTTACACCATAGATCTAAAACAAATTGAAGTAATTTGTGTGTTGCTCATAATGTAATCCTGGTGGTATAATAAATTATTGAACATGAAATGCTATGTATTACGAAATGAAGAAATTTTAGCAAGTAGTTACAAACTTGTGAAATATTAATTAGATTTTTCATACCAAATATATCTCTTTTATATCATTTGTTGTATTGTTATTATGTCATTCATGGCGCTATGCAACAACGGTGAGATATGCATTTTTAACATAAAGTGTCATCGTTTTTGTACGAAGAATGGTCAGTAAACAAATTTTTGCGATTTATGTGTTTGTTTGTACATGTAATGCATACCAACGTCTTTTCAGAAAGATGAAAGAGAACTGTAAGTACAAATTGTATGTAACTAATATCTCCGAAAAGTCTGCATATTAAATCCCATGAGTTATGAAGTTTTTATATAGATACGTAAGTGTTAGGGCTATACATCAGTTGCAAAAGCTGTAACGGGGAATTTACCTCTCTTCAATTATATTTTAAGGACTTCTGACATTCATTTTAATTTTTTTGAGCACAATTAATAAATGCAACTGAAAGTTGCATGCATGAGTCAATTTTACGAGTTTTTGTCTCTTTCAGTAAAAACCTTGCCTGCGAATTTGCGCTGGTTACATCTTCTCTTTATAGTCTTGGGAATGGTATATAGGTGGTTTTAAGATCATTTCATAGTTTCTTTTCATACGAATATATTTTACTTCTGTTCAAAATAGAAATGCTTAAAAAAGAATAAAATATTTAGCTATAGGAAACAGGCAGCTTTTAACTAAACCACGATACATAAAGGTTAGAAATATCTGTGCTTAGCAAGGAGGATTTTTGTGGCTGTGCAAACATGCACAAGTGAGAAACACATAGCATGGTTCGAAAACAATTACTTGTATAGAATAATATCCTTAAGATAGACAAAAATATGTAACATGCACTATGCGTGGAAAAGAAATAACAGCATGCATACAGTACAAATAAAACTTGTACAAACCATTGACTAACTAAATGATTTGGATAATTTCGCTTTCGCTATTATCTATACATATATGCGGTGCTGTAGAAGTTGGGGGGCGCTTGGGGGAGGAGCCCTCCTTCTACCTTTGAAATGGGTAATTTTTCATAATTTCATGGCTTCAGCTACGTCAAGAGAGCCCCCCATCTGATAAATTTAGCTCTACAGCACTGCATATATGTTATTTCTAAACAGCCGCAGCTGTTGGGAATGAAATTATTGCCAAAGATCTTTGTTCATGCTTTACAATGAGCATTTTCAAAGGGAAATTTATTGTGATTATATTTTGCAACAGTGTGATGCGTGGATGCAAAATATTTGTTCCGTTTTTCGAGGAAAGTTTCATACGCGCTTTCAAACTATCCGACGTATGGTATCAAAGGCGCCGAAGCACCTGTTGTATTACATTCTTTGTTTTAAAGGTGATACTTTAGCAACAAAAGACATCATTTCAAGTCATGCTGCAAACGATCTCATGGAATGTTCTATGGAATGTCTTCAACAGAAGCAATGTGTTAGCTTCAACTTTCTTTATATGGCAAAAGAATTTACGATAAACTGCCAAACAAGCAACACAACATTTAACGAAAGTTTGAGAAACACAGCTCCCAAAGGAAAATGGGCTTTTTTTCAATCTCTGACGGTATGATGTTTAGTAAAATAGAGAGTTTGCCGTGGTTGCAAATTTGAAAAAAATGTTTCAAAAAGAGCAAATACCATGGTGAATGTTCAAAATAATAACGTAATTGTTCTTATATGAATTTTTGTAAGTTTAACACCGTATCTCAAAGTTCATGCCAAGTATTAAATCAAGCTAAAACCTAATAATCGCAAATTCGTTAATCCACGTTAAAGATTTTTTCTTGAAAGATTACCTAGATTGTTCTTAGTAGGACTTTATGCGGGGGGAAAATCGAGAAAAAGCTGTCAAAACAAAAATTAACTAAACGTAAAAGAGCAATAACATTGAGCAATTGATCGCGCTCTGGATGTTTTACTGTGCAAATTTGTTTTAAAATAGGGAAAATTTCTGGTTAAATCATGCATTTTAAATGGTGAATATAATTGGATCTTTCGACTTAAAAAATGGCTTCCTTCGCACTTAAAAGACAAAAACACAATGCGCTGTTACCAAGCAACAGTAAATGGATGGAAGGCAACCACATTTCACAGTCTCTGTGATTTTAAAGGACCAACATTGGTTGTTGTAAAAGTTGGAAGTTATGTGTTTGGTGGATTTGCATCAGAATCATGGGGAGGTAAGCTTCTACAATATTTTTGAAGGTGATTGGGATTCTATAATTGAGTAGAAAAATCACCAGTCCAATCACCAACTGTCAAAAGGTCTGAATAATTTGGATATTATGCAAAAATCGAACAGTCAAAACCAGTAAGTCGAAAATGCAGATCTAAATGCAGTTAAAGTAAGTTATATAAACTTTCTGCATAATTTTTTATTCGCTGTCTATTTTTATTTTCAGGAATGAAGCGTTTTATAAGAGCTGAAGAATCATTCATATTTTCTATGAAAAACAAGGATAATCTTCCACCGTTTAAGTCTGACGTTGTTCGTCGAAATAAAGCAATGTACACAGTCAAACAGGTGGGACCCATATTTGGAAATGGTCATGATTTGCATATCTCCAATGACGCCAACACTAATTTCAAATCGCACACAGGCAAATTTGGATATTCTTACAGGCTTCCAAATGGTTATTCTTTCAATAGCACCAAAACACAAGTTTTATTAGCTGGGTCCTACTATTTCACACCTGATGAAGTTGAGGTGTTTTATTTTTCTTCGTCATAAAGGAACTGAACTTGTTAAAGAATGCTTAGCTATACAAAAGCAGACCAGTTTTAGATTTTACTATATACATAGCAGTGCAGTGATATAATGCATGATAACATATAAAAATTATTTCAAAGCCATAGCCAGAGAATAAGATCATGAATTCTGAGACGGATTATACCGCACTTGAAGAACAAGTTGTTTAAAACAAATAATTTATTTCCTTCATAGTAACTTTTTGCCTATTTTACTTAAGCTAACAAAAAACGTTTTAACGGTTAACTGTTAATTGTTATTGGTAACATTTGTTGCCACTAAGAAAAGTTTTCTAACGGTGTTTATAACACCTTCCAAACTTTTGTTTAATTCTCGTAAATTGTTCTGACCAAACAAGTTTTTCTTATTTTTCGTTTTCGCCGAGCTTTCTATCATGTCGAGTCGAGCTTTAAGACTTTTCATATCTGCGACTGCAGTAGCGAGTTCACTGATCTTTTGTCTATAGTTTATATTTTTTAGCTTTGTTTTCCAGTCCGGTTGTTGATTGCTAAATACGCTATTGCCAAAAGCTAATCTACTCATTTGCATATGTGCACCTTCGGATCTAACCTTCACAGTCAAGCATGATAAATATTGTGGTAAACTTGGGTCACATTTTTTTGGGTGATAAATGTGAAACAATCCTCGATCCGTAGCTCTTATGATTCTGATGTCTGTCTTAATAAGTTTTCTGTATAATCCAACATCCTCTCCGCCCCAACCTTTAATCGATGTATCGAATCCTTTTGTGTTCATGAAATCGCTTTTGTAGATACAAGCCATTCCAAAACCAGTTTCTCGCCAATATCCGGTCTTTATTTGTAAATTCAACTGTTGCTTTATGTTGGGTGTATTAGTATAAATTGTGTCCGGATTATATAAAGAAAACACAATAGGAAAATAGACCATTTTACCAGGATTTGTGTAAAATCTACATCGATCCAAGAAATCAGCGTCAAAATGCATATCAACGTCACAGAAGAACATTACGTCATTTCCTTTGTTCCACGAATGAACACCTGTTTGCAGGCCTATGCCACGAGAAAAGGGGCCTTTTGCGAAAATTAAATCATAGTTATGAAATTGCTTTTGCCTTTCGAACTCCTTGAGTGAGCTATTTACATCCTGTTTGCCATCATCACCAAAGTACACTACTGTTAAATAAACATTACGTTGCAAACAGCACTCGCCAAAATGTTTTAAAAATAATTTAAATTCCCTTTGTCTGCCAGACAACGGAATTATAACGTTTACTCGTTGCTTCAAAGTGCTAAAACTTTCAATGCTCTGTCCAAACTCCATATCTTTATAGGGACGATATACTTTAACTCTTTCATATTGATCTGTATTGCCTATTTTAAAGATAAGATCATATTCCATTCCATTAGCGCGATCTAATTTACTTATGCCATTCACCAGGTGAACACTAGAAACACGTTCACTTTTTTTATGAGTTATCAATTTTTTGTTCACAAGATCCACAGCCGAAAGCAAAACCTCTTTGTGTTCTTCGGAGCGCTCTCCACCGATTACTCTGGAAGGATGGAAGTAGATACCATCTTTATTGACACTGAATACTTTCTGATGAGTAAAGCTATCGTACGGCGTTGCATCGAAATATTTATTTGCGTGCCATTTATTGAGTCTTGGAAACATTGTCGTAGACAATGGTTTAGATTGATTCGCCTCTTTGGCATAATCCAATGCCTGCAGTGTTCTTAGTCGGGACGTCAATGCGTTCTTCTCCTCAGTTAATGTGTGAATTTTGTAATAAGCACGATTTAACATCATAAGGATTTGAACAAGTGCAACGATAAGGCCAACCACAAACATACATACAGTAAAATGGCTGCTGCGAAATTTCCACATTGTTCATTTGTTGCTATCGAGGACACAACAGTCTTGAAATATTGTGTTGATAATTATCTATAGATGAGAAAAAACCATCTTTGCAGGGAACAAATGTCTTTGTCATATGGAAAATGTTGGTTTTGTAATTTGATCATTCGTTGAATGGACACCTGAGTATATAAAAAACCCAGACTGCAGACATATATAAATGAAATTTGGTGTAACAAATTACAAACTTTAATAATTTGAAGACAAATCTTTACAAGCCCATTTTCCTCTATTTCGAAGTTCAAACTCAGGAGAACAGCCATTTTCCATAATCGGCTGTCAATTTTACGCAGAAAGACTTGTGTGCTTTTACAACAAATGCGAGTAATTTAATTTGCACTTTGACATAGCTGACGATATTTTACGCAACCATCGTGACCGTTGGCTTAGCAAGGCGCTGAACTACAACAACAAGCTAACGGCTGGCGCGCTCTGGAGCTTTCTACTTAGCAAAACACCACTTGCGTGCGCGGTGGATTTCTGCGAGTTTGTTTGTCATTTGTGACAAATAGCACCAATATTCAACATTAAATGAGATATGACCTTCGCACTTAGCTGGACAATTTAAGCAATCGTCTCAGGACCTGAAAAAATCAGGTGACTCAACGGTGACTCATTTTAAGTGCGAAGGTCATATCTCATTTAATTTCAAACACCGCACTGCATAAAACATTAATATTCAACATGTTAAATATTTTTCATCACCTAGCTACAACGATCTCTTTCGTTTATGCGATGAAAGTAAAAGTGCCGCATGTTTACAACAACTCAACAAAGCTCGTGCGGATTGATTCAGAAAACAAAAACAAAATGGCGGAATGATTATAAAAAGGAATGTGAAAAAATTTCTATTGATGCTCATGTGATTGCATCACTTACGCTTAATGGGCTGCACATCGTCAGGAAAGGTGAAAGCGCTAAATCAACATTACTGCCCAAAGGTTTTAAGTAGTCTTCGTCTAAAAAATGAAATACAGATTCACGTAATGGTAGCTGACTAGCTGGGCAAGATATGCAGTTTCGATGGTATTAATTCACAATTTTACTTCTTAGTTTTGCATTTCAGAACATAGCACAAATATTGAAATGAAAAATGATGAAAACATTTTGATTTGATCATTTCAAGTACTTCTCAACCAATGAAATGGCGACTTAGTCAAAAAGCTAACATGAAGTTGTAATGGGTTGGGAAGCCCATTATTGCAAGCAATATCTTTGAGAAGCTTTTTAAAAAATTTTTATTGATGCTATAGTAGCTGTCAAATACTTGCAAAGATTTAAGCAAAACTGCGTCCAAGGATTTACTCTAAGTTTAAACCATGCTAAGCAAATGCAGAAAATCAAAGTGTCTTATACTGTATTACTGCTAACGTCAAGGTAAGGATACAAATTGTATTGAGTCACCAGCTATAAAGTATTTAATTCGTTTCTCCGTTTCTGTTGTTGTATTAACAGAAAATGAAATGTATTTTTTAATAAACAAATGCAAGTTGGTGTTAATAATGTTAATAATTTGAGCGTTAGGCCTTGAGTCTCATGCAGTAGACATTGTCTCTTAACAACAGTATTGTTCTTGTTTGCTCGCCATTACACAGAGCGACACCCAGAGGCGACTGATATGTTAGTGAAATATATAAAATATTAAATTACATTTTTGCGAATACTACTGAATGAATTTTTGCACGCACTTCTTTTGTTTTGACGTGTGTTTCATAGAGAATTTGAGCAAATTCAATATTATTACTATAAACTACAACAAAAAACTAACTTTAGAAATCCGAAATCAAATGGAAGACGTACGAACGTGATTTTGAAATAAAAAATATCAATGCGAGGGAGCTTACCAATTCACTACACGGCAGTAGTCACCACAATAATGTGAAAATAATTACAATATTTGAAAAAAGAAAGGAAAGTTATTCCATCTAACAGTTATGCAGACCTCTTTGTTAGCGCTACGCTTAAAAAAATTTGCGAAAACACGAGTTAACTTCATCCAGCATAAGTCATACGTATGAATCAACCGTTCATCTTCAGCGCAGATTAAGTAGCGTAAACGGACAAAAATTGGCAAATAAACAAAACTTACCTTAACGTGAAGTGTCATTGTCAATACACAAGTTATCAGTAAGGGACCAGTCGTTTAAAATTCGGTTAACTAGAGTTAACAACAAACCTTACATTTGCATAAATTTTTTAATCCAGTTAACTTAATTAGTTCAGACATTCGACCTTGGGTTGAAAAGCGCGCCAATTCAAAAAGGTCAATTACAATCAATCCAACCAATCAAAGACGGAACAGTGAAAACAGAACACCAACTTAAAAAAGTTACTTTTTTATTTATTTTGTTTGTTTCTCCATTTTATTGTTTGAGGATAGTCATCTACTCATCTTATAAACTAATTGACTGATTCTGCTTTATCTTCAATGCTCCGAAGAGAAACATCTCAGATCATTCAAGATATTGTTGATTTCTCTGCATTGTGCCCCCTTCAAGTTGTAAGAAAATGCCTGATGCAAAGAACCACAAGGCAGTTAGGGTTTGTTTGTTCTTGTGGCTTCGCACAAGTGGATGGTATCGCTGCTTATCACAAACAAAATCCGGTTTACACAAGTGAAGAAAGCATACCGGGCCTCTAATTTTTCTGTATGGCCCCAACTCCTGCAGAATACATATACGGGCGATATAATCTGGAAATTTCACAGTTTACGGTAAACTGAGAAACGTCTTTATAGTCAAGCCGGCATCGATTGAAAGACTTGTCTTCTACGTTATCAATCATATTCTAATAATATCGAAATCAAAAGCCTAACCCCGTAAAATAGATTTTAATTAAAAAAACGGTCAACAAAACGAAACACACAAAAATATGAAACGAACATTGATTGGCAAGTAGTCGACAACGTTTACGTAGCTAGCTCCCTTTTTTTGTCGATTGCTGGGAAACTTGTTTTGGAGTAATTGTAAAACACCGTACATTCAAGTAATCACATATTTCGTTGATGACAACGTAACAATACTGGATCAGATGGAGGAAGGAAAATATCTAAAAAATACAAGATATTTGGACGACATAAATTGCAAGTAGTGATAAAAAAATTAAGAAAAAATGCGTGATCCGATATCAGGAATATTTATAATGCAGTCATTCACTGATTTAATATTTTATCAAACAAGCTTTCGGCTGTCTGTGTACAGCCTTCGACTGGTTACGCATCCCATTCATTTTTTTTATAACCCGTCGAAGGCTGTAGACAGACAGCCGAAAGTTTGTTTCATAAAATATTATATCAGTGAGCGTTTGAGTGCATTAAAAAAATTATTTCTTTGGAAGAAACTTGAAGTATGTCTTAAGATAAATTTCTGAAAATATCTTTCGTAAACATACGGCGTACTCTCATCGTACACCGTATTTATAGAGACAATTAGTCGACATCAAAACTTACCAGACAAAACCAAAGTAACTTGTATTCACTCATGGGTGAATTGAAATGAATATTGATTAATTGAAGGAAAGGGACCATCAGCACGTAATCAAGCATAGGTATTGGACTTTTACACATACACGCAACCTACGGTGAAAATATAACGATAGACGTTTGTATTTACGTGGAATTTTTTTGCAACGAGAAAACATTCAAGAAATCCACTGTTTGTAGGGGAATAGAAGGACATTCACACAGTTGCAGATTCTATATACTCATGGTAGACAATAAATGTTTCAAATTATGTAATTATACGAAGCATTACAGAAACCACTACAAGATATTTTTCAGAAACAGAGCCGTCCCGAGAACGTTAATTGGGGTTCATTCATATATTCCGGTGCGCCTGACTGATTTCTTTTGGACGTATTATTACTTTATACCTTCAGTGAATTGCTTTCAAAAGAAATTATTCGGGCACAGCTAATTACATGAATTAACCTACTGGATTGATACATTGTACATATACAACATTCCCCTTAAATGTACTTCAAATTTATTTTTAGTAACAGAAGCTACTGAAGAAGTTATTTGCCCAGTGGCAGCGACATTGCTAAGAGCAATTGAGTTTAAGAGAGATGTCGATATTTATCGTCGTCAAATCTCATATGAAACACTTACCACTAAAAGAATTGACGTTTTTGCCAGGACGATACCAAATGCAAAAACAAATAACAATGGCGATCTCTCAAACACGTGACTATTTGAGTAGGTGTAGTTGTAGAAAATCAAATATATATTGACGACTAACGGCACAGCAGGAGAAAGTACGCTGGTATCCTAAAAAAAATTAGAAAACAGACAAATATTCAACTACACGATCATAAATCAAATTATTGTTATAATTTCTAATTACTGTAATTGCCACTATTTTAGGTATATTTATAACATTTCCTTTAGCATTTGCATAATCTCCGATAATTTTACTATCCGTTCTTCAACTTCAAGTAAACAACTCTCTTTAAACAAGACAATTATCTTTATTGGGCTGTTGGCATTAGTAAGTACGTAATCAAGACGGATTGTGAGAGATGTGTAACGTATTACGCCTTGGCCAAGTACACATGGATTGTAAGAGAAAGACGATGAGCAATTAAAAAAATAAAATGATGTACACAATGCATCGTGACTAAAAAATATCGTAAATATGGGAACAGTGCTTTTTTAAAAAGTACTAACAGATACTTTTTCTAAGTAGAATGAATAATGGCATGTTATCATACGTAAATATCAGTTATGTTGCTGAAATTCTAATCAAACTCCAATTGCTCAAAAGTATAATCATGATCGATGGTAAACAGGCTAGATCATGGGTAAACATGCTAGATCCATAGTTAACATGTAAGATCCATGGTAAACATGCTAGATCCATGTTGAACATGTTAGGTACGTGGTAAACATGATAGATGAATCGATGGATCCATGTTAAACAAGATAGATCCATGGTAGACATGCTTGATCCATGGTAAACATGCTAAATCCATGGTAAACATGCTAGATCTATGGTAAACATGATTATTCCATGATAAACATGCTAGATCCATGGTAAACATGCTAGATCTATGGTAAACATGATTGATCCATGGTAAACATGCTAGATCCATGGTAAACATGCTAGATCCATTGTAAACATGCTAGATCCATTCTAAACATGATTGATCCATGGTAAACATGCTAGATCCATGGTAAACATGCTAGATCCATTGTAAACATGATAGATCCATGGTAAGCATGCTAGATCCATTGTAAACATGATAGGTCCATCGTTAACATGCTAGATCCATTGTAAATATGATAGATCCATAGTAAACATGCTAGATTTTTAATTGTCATTGGTACATACAGCAATTGATGATCCATTTTTGCCAACGCCACCTTGTAATATTTCATATATTGACAGCAGAGTTACACAAAGAAATGAGACTATCCCTAACCAAAATATTAGTTCCCTACAGTCAAACTGCAACACAGGTACCTTAAAGAAAATAAGCAGCAAAATTAGATAAGTAAGCTTACTAAACTTTTGTACCAAACAAAACTGAGTATTATAAAAAATCAATAATTTCATGTACATAATGCGATGAAGTTTTTTATATAAATACAAATAGACCTTACATACTTTTAACAAAATTACTTCTTGGCCATAAAATCCACAAGCAGAGAAAAGAAGTACACCGAAAAGCTGCATCTCAGTAATGTCAATTCTAAAAATGAGATATTTACGTACTGCCAAAGAAGTACTCCAATTTATTTGATAAATATAAACATTGCCTAAACAGCAAAAACTTAGCTGTAAGGCCAATCTTTATGAAGAAAATGGCGAGGGTGTGTTTATTTTCAATATAAATATAAGAGCCCAACAAATAATTCTAAACATAGTCATAAACAATTTGACTTTATGAAATTTATTAGAAGAGTGACGTTTTGTCTTTACTCAAGACATCTTCAGACTAATTAGGAAGTTAACAAGAATATAGATATATATAGAGCTATTTACATAGTTTGAGGTATTAATAAATTTCATAAAACCAAATTGTTTATGATTATGTTTAAAATTATTTGTTGGGCTCTAATATTTATATTGAGAATCAGTTTCCCGACTGGCACCTCATTGGCAACAGTGTGTTTATTTTATTAAGTTTTTATGTTGCATTGAATGCATTCATCCCACCACAATTTTAATTTAGTATATTAAAGCTACTACTATGTACTATCAGGGAGTATGATGTGATTTTTGGTGTGCTTATATTCACATATTCACATGTTATAATCCAAAAATCGCATTTCATTCCAATAGAAACTAATAAAGCAGAACATGCATTTATAAATACTAGCCCCCAAACTAAATATTAAATGTCCACGGCTCCTATGTAGATACCAACTACTACCAGTTTAATGTCCAATGACAAAGTAGTTCAATGCAAGATGCACCTATGACTAGGTTTAAGGAAAGATGTGCCAAATATGATTATTAGTTTAATATGATATACATTAATGACTGATTGTTTATGTATTTTAAATCAGGGTGAATTTCAAAATGATTATCAATGTTTCATATGAAATATGAAACATAAGTTATATATGATATCTCTGGCATTTTATCAACAATTTATACATTTAAATAATTTCAACATACATTCCAAATCGAACTACTCCAGTTACATACGCTCTCCAATGTGTAAAGTAGAACAATACACATGCTGCAAAAGTTAGAAAAACCATGATATGTGGTACTTCACCCAGTTTCAAAGCAACTGATACTCCTGACATGACAATGACCATTGACATAGCATCACAGCCATGATCAAAAAGTTCACCCAATGGGGAGCTACTGTTAGTTCTACGAGCTTGTTTCCCATCAATGGCATCAAGCGTTTGGTAAACAAAAAGCCCAAAGCCATTAAGATAGAGACTCCAAGATGGCACCTAAGTATAAAGTAGGTACATTTATGTAATACCAAATCAGTACTTGGAATACATATATTTTACAATGTAACTAGATGCAAACTACCGGTTACGCAAATTACAAAAATGTTTCAAGAGCATTGTTTAAGCAACAACATACATAGTCTAAATCCTGGAGGGATGTAATTAATACAAGGGTTCAACAAAGCAGAAAGTGGCATGCATTCTTAAAAATGTCACTTAAGTAAGATACGTATACTTAAAACCTCTACTGATGCAAATGAAACTTAAGGTACACACCATACAGACTTATGTAAGAAATATCATTCTGAAAGCAATTTCTAGCACAGAAAAACAATTCTCTTCATATTCCCTGAAGATGATTTCCACTTTAATTATACTCATTAAATGCACTTCTGGAAGCTTGAGACAATACTAAGCATTAAAATAATGGCTTCTCCTCATGATAGTTATTCTACATATACATTGCATTATATGACAATGATGTTACGTAGTTGTGCAAACCTTAATAATTGTACATAAACTTAAAAAGCCCACATGCTGATTGACTTCACAAGCAAAACATTTCTATTCTGTAGTATCGTACTATTATGAAACACAATCTGACATTTCTTAAGTTGAGTGTTTTTATACGTGGAGAAAGGGGGGAAAATAAATCAAAAATAATTTTTTTCCCTTTTTACACTTTCATTTAAATGAGCCTTAAATCAACAATAAATATTATAGTTTGTTGTCAAATGATTGTTGATATTGATGAGATATGCTGGAGGTTAATTTTTCTACAATTCACAGAACTCATTCCTAATGACATTAATTGTACCCTTATGGACAATAACACTAGAACACCCAAAAACTGCCTTAGTTGTTCAACTTTCTCAATATCACAGGACAGTCAGGATCTTGTCACACCAACTGAGAATATATACGTAATTATGTATAACTTTGTCAAATGTCTTACTCCACACAAAATTATTTTGTCAACAAAGAAAATCTTTGTAATAAAGCAAATGGTTTGAGCCCGGGAGTATCGTTACATGTTTGTAAATGTAGATCGTCCAGGTTGGTAGAGTCCTGAGAAGGACTGTTTTTGTTGTTGTCGACTGACGTTTCGACAACCTTAGCGGTAGTCATTATCAGAGTCAAATAAAATCTTCGGCAGCCGCGATAAAATATCTGTTAATTTCGTAGGAACTGAGCTTAAGTCATGCATTAAAGAAAAAAATTAAAAACTAAACAGTGTAATTTAATTTATATATTCATAATACTACAAAACAAGAGTACTGTCATTATGACTACTATCAAATACATAACAGTATAAAACGAACATTTGAAAGTCTACATGAAGGACACATCAATGATTGACATCTACATCGTACCTTAGAGTGTGCTTGTGGTGAAAAATAAACCAAAATCAGTGTTGTAATAAAGTTAATCAGTAATCCCAAAATAGTAATTGTATTTGGTGCTACCCAAAGCGGCATTCTCTCGACGAACCAGCGCCACCAGATCTGCATAATTGGATCGAATAAAGTTGAACATTCTGCATTATACTTGTGCTTTGACAGTTTCTTCAGTTGATTTTCATTTAATACAGCTGACATTTTAAATTATTACGAAAACAACATAAAAATGTTGGCTGTTCTTTAATTACTAAATTAGTCACAGTTCGACGCCATATGTTCTTTAAAATTACCTATGCAAACAAAATTTCGTATGCAGAAGAGAAAGTCGATATTTTGTCGCTCACAAAAACCTTTGATTCAATGATTGGTCCCAGTCTGCTGAGATCTGCAACATGAGCTGGGAAGATGATTGTTGATTATATGTTATGCAAAAATTGAGACAAACAATTGTATTTCACACTCATATCAATGTCAATATTAATGTGTGTGACAATAATATATAATATATATGAATATACTGCACATTTACACGTATGTATATTCAGCAACGACCTTATGTAACAACATTTTAATGTTAACCTTCCACTCCTCTTTCTTGTGGACGACACAACTCTACTCAAAAGTAGAGAGCCATACGATAAGTCAAGGGCTTATAAAGTAGGTGTTCGGAGTGGAAGGTTAACATTCAGAAGATGTTAGATAAGGTCGTTATTTTTTATAGTTGTTGGATAAAGCATTATGCTATCATTTTTTTGTGTGTATATTAATTACAATTGTGTTCATGTTAGGTGAAACCAACTAAACAAAGTTGATGAGTGGCATTGAGTGCAATATGTTAATTTCAAAATTCATGCGATCCTTTTGTGTGACTGGTACTGCTTCCCACGTTCAAGTGGGCTCTAGAATTAATTAGGAGGGCATTGCATATTATGTAATTCATGTCAGATGTCGTTTAGCTCCACCCATAAGGCATAAGCGACAACCAGGTAATATAAATATACGCTAAACTTATTCTCGAGACTCAAATATTTCATATTCTAAAACACATCATATTTATCAGGAAGCAATATTTTGCTACAATGGCTAATTCATATATTCAGAGATGAAACCAAAAACAAAAGTGAATTTGTTGGGCGCAGTCATTTTCGTTACACCAAGTATTGCCAAAGGTGTCATTTGAGATATTAAGGTACAATGACTCATAAACACAACCGGTTTGGAACTCTGGAAGTCTGTTTAGTTTACTGATGTTTTTGGACGGGATATTGGCTAAATAAATGCAAAATTTTGTGGATTTTATGGAGAGAAATCATTAATATCGGCTATAATGGCATTGAAAAACAGAAAGTTATCATGACTACTATCATAAAAAATCAAATTGTCAAATCGTTAGCGAGGTACTTCTAGTGCTACCACTGCACATATATAAAGGCCGATAGCTCAATGATTGTATCTAGTTGTAAGCTTTTAACCATTGCCATTGTTCTAGGTTCACAAAGAACTTGTCGCCTAGTAAAATAAACCTGAAATTCTTCAAAGGCGAAGGAGAATTGCAAAATTTAGAATTAAATGAAGATTTTCTCAGCGATTTGTTGGAGTTGCCACCTTTCATTCGTCTTACTCGTGCAGTATGTGACAAAATTTCTGCAAAGGTTTGTATAAAGTGGAACAATATTCCTGAATCCTTTGCAGAGAATGTCATTATTAAAGGCATTCTTGGAAAAATCATTTGTAGGAATTTGTAACAATGTCTTATCGATATATTGAATAAATAATGTCCACGTCGATTGTGGGTTTTGTCGGAAATTTTCTTTCGTTAACGAAAACCACAAATCATTCAAAATCTTTAGCTCATCAAATGCGTTATTTTTATCTCCCCTTGTTGTGCTGTGATGGTATTTATTATAGGAAGCAAATCAAGCAATTCCAAGGAAATATTTAAATACTTGCTGTCGTCTATAAAATGTAAACATTTCATTTAAATTGTAACTAATATACACATTCACTGTTTTCTGATGTTTGAGGTGGAAAAATCATTAGGCCACCTGGCTCAAATGCTTGTTTTTATTTCTTTTAAGTTTTCATTCATAACATTTGTGTTACAAAAAAATGTAAACTTTGCATTTTTTTTGGTTAATTTTACCACACTATCCAAGCTCCACCCTTGAATGATTTCGCTTAGGAAATACACATGTATGGCGTGTTTTAAAAGAAAAATACAAGTATTCATTGTTATTGTTTGGCGTGAAAGCATGTTATTGGTTCCTCTACTGTCAAAGTGGGAAGCAAAATGTTTTTTTTGTAAGATTTCCAACGATTTAGTTTGTTTGTTGGGATTAGGCTTGAGTTTTTTCATGTACATTGCTTCGTTGAGCTTTAAAGAGGAAGGAGTGCATGCACTTTCTAATATAAATACTCACAATCCTGCTTTTGTATATTAGACAGTGCACACTCTCCTTCATCTTTAAAACTCAAAGAAGCACTGTACATGAAAAAACTCAAGCCTAATCCCAACAAACAAATTCAGCATGTCAATACTATCTTTAATTTGTAAATAACCTAACACCCCTAATCACAATCTGTAAATAACTTCCGTATCAACCTCTTGTCTATAAATATATCATGTATCATATTTCAAAGAGTATTTATGATAAAAATGAAATTGAAACAATTATACAACCCCTCACCATCCCTCCCCTCCCACAATGCTCATGTTTCTTTATTCATATGTGAAAAAATTGAATCACTTGTTTCTTTTTTAAAACCCATCAAATTAACATTATCATTTACATTCTGTATAGATTCATTGGACACGGTTAAAGACTGATCCAATAAAATTGGTATGTTGATTTAGTGAATGTGCAAGCATCCTCTTCTTAGCCATAAGCATAGTGTCAAAGATGTCATTTATTTGATATTTTTTTACTTTTTAGTCTTGTGAATTTGATTTTTGACATACAATATAAAAAATATCTTTTGCCAATCCCTAATTTTTCACCCTGAATGAGAAAGACCAAGTTGAGTGGTTTCAATTCCTTGTGTTATCCAAGTCATGGCTAACACACTGTTTTAGTTTATTAACACCATTTTATTTCCTGATGCAAATAACAATGAACAAGCAAGTACTTTTTGTTTCCTAAAAACTTTTCATCTTAGGCAGTGCTAGATTGCTAGTATAGTATCAAACCACCAAAATACTTACGTACATTGGGTCTGATTTGAGATACGTATGATATTTCTTATGTGCATTTAATATAGACAACAAGTTTTTTGTGAATAGACAAATTAATTCGGCATCTCATGATGCCATCTTCACTTATACTGAAGATGGCATCACGAGATGCCGAAACATGTCTAGTCTTGAAAAACTTGTCATCTATATTAAATGCACATTAGCAATAGTGCTTCTACGAAATATTTCTTATGGACGTAGAAATGGAAAATCACCAGTCTTGTCCCATCTTTCTGAAGCAAGAGCTCTTGTTTATGAAAAATTTGTTTTTTGTTATACGTATTTTTCTCTGTGAACATGCTGTATGATAGAAAACTGTCTTCTTTTTTTAAAATCTACATTAGTGGGCTCTGGTATGTGTTGCATAGATAAATTATGCATGTTTGTGTGATCTCATTTTTTCAGTTCCTAGACTGTGTTGAAGTTGATATGGAAATGATTGAAAATGTTTCTGATGATAATGCACGGCAAAATAGTTCTTTAAATAATCTGATTCCAAGGTATGTATGTAATTCATACTTGACTGATTATTGAGTGTTAGTGTTATACTTAATGTACATGGCATTTTGTATCTGTTTGTTGTGATGATTAGTGCCTGATGTACCTAAAACACCCCCACACACCATCTTTTGTTTTGCATTATGTTCAGTGCTTGATGTACCTAAAACACCCTCACCTACCCTCTTTTGTTTTGTATGATGTTTAATGTTTTGATGTACCTAAAACACCACCCCCCACCCTCTTGTATTGTAGGATGTTTAGTGTTTGATGTACCTAAAACACCCCCACCCACCTTCTTTTGTTTTGTATGATGTTTAGTGTTTGATGTACCTAAAACACCCTCACCCACCCTTTTTTTGTTTTCTATGATGTTTAGTGTTTGATGTACCTAGAACACCCGCAACTCACCCTCTTTAGCAACATTAACTGAAGACATTTTCGTTGTGTAGAGAGAAACCTTCACAATATGGTTTCACTGATAAAGTTGTCGATGGAATGCACGTGACCATAAATTCAGTCGTGGTGGCTTTTAAAACGCCAATATTTCGCGCCACGTGCCAAATGTCTCATGTTTCAGTTCACAGTACTGATCCAAACTGGATGAAAACTAGTCTTAGAAATACAAGAATTAAAGACAAGTCGGAAAAGGAAATATTGACGTTCAGGCAGATTACTTTCGGCGCCGTACGGGTTGACGCAGATGCTTTGTATAAGAGCGGACGTGAAGATGTAAGTCCTTGCAATTTAAACAATGTTTAGGTGATTGTATGTAGCGATGATGTGATTTTTCGAAGAGCAGACATCAAGATGTAAGACTTCAATGGTCTGCAAAGTAGACAAGAGTATGCTGACGTCATTTATTTAACGTCATTACATACGTAAGAGCAGATATTAAGATGTAAGACTTCAATGGTCTGCAAAGCAGACAAGAGTATGCTGACGTCATTTAGTTAACGTCATTACATACGTAGGAGCAGATAGATAGAGCAGATAAGATCTTTCTCTTCTATAGATATTTTATTTTTTAGTAAATTTTGTAATCGCTTTTGAAAAAAAGCACGCCCCTCGTGGAAATCAACCCCAGTTGACGAGTCCAGCGTGTTAAAATAAAGATTTTCATTCATTTTCATTCATTCATTCATTCATATTAAGATGGGACTATCATAAACAATGCTAGGTTTTTGTCATTGCAGTACGCACTAAAACGTTGTTAATGTACACATTGATACTGAGGTACATTTTAGGACATTGATAATGAGATCAGGGCGGATTTTCTGAGGGTGCATGCAGGGGGATGTCCCCCCTAAAATTCTCGATTAACCCCTCAAGAAAAATTCTGAAATAGTATTACGTACTGCTGAAGATAGATATCAGTTTACAAGATTAGAGGTGGTGAAATTGTACTGTAAAACTAAGTAAAAGTAGATAAACATCTCATTTCAAAGGTAATTGCATATTTTGTACTACCAACATTTGCGATCGAGTTTCTACCATTTGTGTTTTCGTTGATACATTAAAATTGAAATATATTACTATACACGCATTCATTAACAAAAAACATACAAAAAATTTTTAAAAAGACTATAACACTTTAATTACGTAAGGTTCACTCATTCGTAAGCCTAACTATCCACAATAGCCCCAGGCCCTTGCAACTTAAGCTAGGATGACGATGCCAACCCCTTAAAATATTCTCCACCCCTCCTGTCAAATGAGCATTGATCCGCTTCTGAATGAGATATACAATACAACATTGATAATGAGATACGCATTAGAACATTGTAGTTTATGAATGTTGTGAGGATGACGATGATCGAGAAACATAATGATATTAATTATAAGATAATGAGATATGCATTAGAACATTGTAGTTTATGAATGTTGCGAGGATGATGATGATCGAGAAACATAATGATATTAATTATAAGATAATGAGATACGCATTAGAACATTGTAGTTTATGAATGTTGCTAGGATGATGATGATCGAGAAACA
Organism: Xenia sp. Carnegie-2017; assembly: GCF_021976095.1. NCBI lineage: Eukaryota > Metazoa > Cnidaria > Anthozoa > Malacalcyonacea > Xeniidae > Xenia > Xenia sp. Carnegie-2017. The sequence goes on from NW_025813493.1 coordinate 5,674,732, forward strand.
TAATGATATTAATTATAAGATAATGAGATACGCATAAGAACATTGTAGTTTATGAATGTTGCGAGGATAATGATGATCGAGAAACATAATGATATTAATTATAAGATAATGAGATACGCATTAGAACGTTGTAGTTTATGAATGTTGCGAGGGTGATGATCGAGAAACATAATGATATTAATTATAAGATAATGAGATACGCATTAGAACATTGTATTTTATGAATGTTGGGAGGATGATGATGATCGAGAAACATAATGATATTAATTATAAGATAATGAGATACGCATTAGAACATTGTAGTTTATGAATGTTGCGAGGATAATGATGATCGAGAAACATAATGATATTAATTATAAGATAATGAGATACGCATTAGAACATTGTAGTTTATGAATGTTGCGAGGATAATGATGATCGAGAAACATAATGATATTAATTATAAGATAATGAGATACGCATTAGAACGTTGTAGTTTATGAATGTTGCGAGGATGATGATGATCGAGAAACATAATGATATTAATTATAAGATAATGAGATACGCATAAGAACATTGTAGTTTATGAATGTTGCGAGGATAATGATGATCGAGAAACATAATGATATTAATTATAAGATAATGAGATACGCATTAGAACATTGTATTTTATGAATGTTGCGAGGATAATGATGATCGAGAAACATAATGATATTAATTATAAGATAATGAGATACGCATTAGAACATTGTATTTTATGAATGTTGGGAGGATGATGATGATCGAGAAACATAATGATATTAATTATAAGATAATGAGATACGCATAAGAACATTGTAGATTATGAATGTTGCGAGGATAATGATCGAGAAACATAATGATATTAATTATAAGATAATGAGATACGCATTAGAACATTGTAGTTTATGAATTTTGCGAGGATGATGATGATCGAGAAACATAATGATATTAATTATAAGATTATACGTAACAATGCTAGGAATGATACTTGTGAAGAGGTACCTAGCCATGAAGATAATGAATTGAACGACAAAGACGATACAAAAAAAATGGGATTAAAACCAACATTGAACAGGGAATGACTGTTTGTAGTGCACGTGGAAAAGGGTTAATAGACTACGAGATGTGGGAATAAGTCATTTATAAGTCTTTTTTTAAAAGGGATAAACCTATATGAAAATGTTGTTAACTTTTATTAGCCATTATATTCGTATTCATGTTTTCCTTTTCAGAGTTCTTCGTCATCACCATTACGGTTGATCACGAGCTCGGCCAAAGTGAACATTGTCATAAAGAAAAAGATTGAAAATTGTTCCGTTGTTGCTGCAAGACTCCACGCCATATTTGATGATGTGCTCTGGGTCCTGACGCATGCGCAGTTACAAGCAGTTGCAGGCTTTGCCAAGTCTGTCGTTCAAGTCGTGGAAAAATGCAAGAAAAGCGAGCCAGCTCCTAGTGTGGTTAGTTGTTATTATTTTATTATTTTATTATTTTTATTTTGAAAGTATGTATTTACACAGTACGTATTTACATTTGTATTACATCATTTTTACACAGTACAGCAGTATGTTTCAACTATTCTTTACTGCCTTTTTCGCTGCTCCGAGTTTGTTTTTTCAAATGATTTAGAAATGCCTCCGATAAATACGTACGAATTTGTACCTCTCTAATTATCTTGCGAGTTCCTTCTTTTATAATTCATTTCTCCTTTGCGTATGTAGTCATCAGATGATTCCTTCTTTTATAATTCATTTCTCCTTTGCGTATGTAGTCATCAGATGATTCCTTCTTTTATAATTCATTTCTCCTTTGCGTATGTAGTCATCAGATGATTCCTTCTTTTATAATTCTTTTCTCCTTTGTGTATGTAGTCATCAGATGATTCCTTCTTTTATAATTCATTTCTCCTTTGCGTATGTAGTCATCAGATGATTCCTTCTTTTATAATTCATTTCTCCTTTGCGTATGTAGTCATCAGATGATTCCTTCTTTTATAATTCTTTTCTCCTTTGTGTATGTAGTCATCAGATGATTCCTTCTTTTATAATTCATTTCTCCTTTGCGTATGTAGTCATCAGATGATTCCTTCTTTTATAATTCTTTTCTCCTTTGCGTATGTAGTCATCAGATGATTCCTTCTTTTATAATTCATTTCTCCTTTGCGTATGTAGTCATCAGATGATTCCTTCTTTTATAATTCTTTTCTCCTTTGCGTATGTAGTCATCAGATGATTCCTTCTTTTATAATTCATTTCTCCTTTGCGTATGTAGTCATCAGATGATTCCTTCTTTTATAATTCATTTCTCCTTTGCGTATGTAGTCATCAGATGATTCCTTCTTTTATAATTCTTTTCTCCTTTGTGTATGTAGTCATCAGATGATTCCTTCTTTTATAATTCATTTCTCCTTTGCGTATGTAGTCATCAGATGATTCCTTCTTTTATAATTCATTTCTCCTTTGCGTATGTAGTCATCAGATGATTCCTTCTTTTATAATTCATTTCTCCTTTGCGTATGTAGTCATCAGATGATTCCTTCTTTTATAATTCTTTTCTCCTTTGCGTATGTAGTCATCAGATGATTCCTTCTTTTATAATTCATTTCTCCTTTGCGTATGTAGTCATCAGATGATTCCTTCTTTTATAATTCATTTCTCCTTTGCGTATGTAGTCATCAGATGATTCCTTCTTTTATAATTCTTTTCTCCTTTGTGTATGTAGTCATCAGATGATTCCTTCTTTTATAATTCATTTCTCCTTTGCGTATGTAGTCATCAGATGATTCCTTCTTTTATAATTCATTTCTCCTTTGCGTATGTAGTCATCAGATGATTCCTTCTTTTATAATTCATTTCTCCTTTGCGTATGTAGTCATCAGATGATTCCTTCTTTTATAATTCATTTCTCCTTTGCGTATGTAGTCATCAGATGATTCCTTCTTTTATAATTCTTTTCTCCTTTGTGTATGTAGTCATCAGATGATTCCTTCTTTTATAATTCATTTCTCCTTTGCGTATGTAGTCATCAGATGATTCCTTCTTTTATAATTCATTTCTCCTTTGCGTATGTAGTCATCAGATGATTCCTTCTTTTATAATTCTTTTCTCCTTTGTGTATGTAGTCATCAGATGATTCCTTCTTTTATAATTCATTTCTCCTTTGCGTATGTAGTCATCAGATGATTCCTTCTTTTATAATTCTTTTCTCCTTTGCGTATGTAGTCATCAGATGATTCCTTCTTTTATAATTCATTTCTCCTTTGCGTATGTAGTCATCAGATGATTCCTTCTTTTATAATTCTTTTCTCCTTTGCGTATGTAGTCATCAGATGATTCCTTCTTTTATAATTCTTTTCTCCTTTGCGTATTTAGTCATCAGATGATTCCTTCTTTTATAATTCTTTTCTCTTTTGCGAATTTAGTCATCAGATGATTCCTTCTTTTATAATTCTTTTCTCCTTTGCGTATGTAGTCATCAGATGATTCCTTCTTTTATAATTCTTTTCTCCTTTGCGTATTTAGTCATCAGATGATTCCTTCTATTCGCCGTACGCGCCAGCAAACAAGACTGAAGAATATGTGTCAGCGGTAGATGAAACTGATCAGATATCAATGACGTTATTTGAGAAAGAAGATGTCAAAGAAACGTCATATCGTGTTACGACAGGAAAAATTGACATCCATTTGTGTGATGACACACCTATTGAAAAGTCAGTTCTCGGAGATGGCGGGCAACTGGGTGGTTCAATGCAGATAGTTGTTAATTGGTTATCGCTAGAGCACTATCCATATCATTTGGCGCTTACACCACGTACCCACTGGTCATCACATAATCTTGCATCTATTAAGCGGGCCGAATGGGAAAGCGAACTGATGAGCTCGTACGACAAAAATTCGAGAGAAGAGAAGATAAGAAGGCAGAAATCACATGTTAAGGTGCGTTTTTGTTATAATCTTGGTGGTAATAACATGTTTACGTCGTGTAACGTTGTAAACGTAAATATTATGGAGTCATTTTGTGGATTTCAGGTATTGACTCCTGTGATAAGTTAACTTTAGTGGATTAGTCAATCTTAGTGTTGACATTTATGATAAGTTAACTTTAGTGGATTAGTCAATCGTAGTGTTGACATTTGTGATTCGTTAACTTTAGTGGATTAGTCAATCTTAGTGTTGACATTTGTGATTCGTTAACTTTAGTGGATTAGTCAATCTTAGTGTTGACATTTGTGATTAGTAAACTTTAGGGGATTAATCAATCTTAGTGTTGGCATTTGCAATAAGTTGACTTTAGTTAATTAGTCAACTCCTGGTGTTTAACTAACGCCATGGAAATAGTTTAAATTCTGCTTCCGACCAAGAAAATATTGATTGTTTTGTCCAATATTATTTACAGAGATCTCAGAACGGTGATGTTGGCTTAAAGAAAACTTCCTCAAGTTCTGTTTCAAGCGTGGATAATGATTATGTCATTGTTTCAGATGATGTTCTTCAGAAACCTGCGCAATTGTACGAGTGCGTTTTTGTCATTAGCTGTGAGGAGTTTATTGTGATGCCGGTAAGTCAAGTATTAAGTGTACGAGTGCGTTTTTGTCATTAGCTGTGACGAGTTTATTGTGATGCCGGTAAGTCAAGTATTAAGTGTACGAGTGCGTTTTTATCATTAGCTGTGACGAGTTTATTGTGATGTCGGTAAGTCAAGTATTAAGTGTACGAGTGCGTTTTTATCATTAGCTGTGAGGAGTTTATTGTGATGTCGGTAAGTCAAGTATTAAGTGTACGAGTGCGTTTTTATCATTAGCTGTGACGAGTTTATTGTGATGGCGGTAAGTCAAGTATTAAGTGTACGAGTGCGTTTTTATCATTAGCTGTGACGAGTTTATTGTGATGGCGGTAAGTCAAGTATTAAGTCAAGTGTTTTTACACAGTCTTGTGTTGTATAAATTATAAGAGCGCCGTGTCCTAAAAAAGATGAGGAAATTCATTCATCAACCTGCGATCTTTTGATGGTGTACCTTTGCCTTTTTACCTTCTTTTTTCTCCTTCTTAGCTTTGCTAGTCCATCATGTTCAGCAATCATTTTCCCCTATTATGATCTCACAGGCTTTTTTACTGTATGACGTGAACAATGTTTTTCGCGCCATTTTTGCTCATTTCCAGCATTGCAATCATGTCCGAAAAATGGTTGAAGGTTTTCCTTATGAACTCCGATCAATCAATGACAGGAATCCTCCAAATCAAATCAATCAATCAATGACAGGAATCCTTCCAATCAAATCAATCAATCAATGAAAAAGAATTTGCAAATCAATCATGAATACATTTTATAAGGAAAATTGAAACGATGTTTTTTTTTGTTTATGCAAACCTCGGAGACGTTTGTGAGAACTCTCGATAAGGTTTAACACTAGACCTTCAATCTCGGGCTTGCACTTAATTGCTCTCGAGTTCTCCCAAAAGTCTCCTAGATTTGCTTAAGCCTGTGCAAAAACAGTTAACGTCTTTTAATTTTTTAGTCAAATTTTTTAAACAATCGTTTATCATGTTTTACGATAGGTCGTTACGAACAATAAATCAACTACAACAAAAACTCCGTTCATATGTTCTGACAATAAATCGCAACCTTTGCCCAGCGGTTTGCCCTCATTACAGTTTGATTACACATTATACTTCTACCCTGGTCAAGAGGATGCGAAAGGTACGTTAACAATTGCTAATTGCATAAAATAGCTACCATCTCTTAAGAAACACTATCGATGAACTGAATTGGTTTTAAAGTTGAACTTTAAGCTAGAATAACCGATATAATTCACTGTTCTCTCTATGTTTACGTGCTTAGCTGTGTATTTCAAACAACGCGAATTTCTCATTTTTCCCAGCGCGCATTTAAGGCTGAACTTTAAATGAAAGAATGCACTCTGTATATAATAGTAAAGCAAAACAATATGAGATGATATCTGTTCAGTGAAATGTACGTAAGAGTACAACTGATACCTTAAGGCTTTTCTTGTTTACACCATACTGCCCTACTGATGTCGGACCGGATACATTTTGGTGATCGTTGTTTCAAACGCCAAACAAAGATGTAAATAGCAGTAATTGGTTCCTTAGTTCGTTTTTTGTTCATTTCATTTTTTTCGACAGTTCCGCAGCCGAACCTCTTCTGCCAGCTTAATCCACTACATTTGACAATGGACAACATTACTTGTATTTGGTTTCACAGATTTGTGCAGAGCATTCGTTCTGGTTTTGTAAGTACTCACAAGTTTCATTAGTTACAATGGAAATTCCACCGACTTCACTGCTCTGTGGTCTTTTTCTGAATTCACTAGTATTTACGGTAATGTCTTATGAAATTAGCGTGGTCTCTCATTGAGAGATTGTGAACATAATTTCGACCGAAAATCCAAAGCTTTCGTTGCATTGTAAATATATGGCACGAGTATACGTCGTAGAGTAAATAGGTGTTGATGTTTATTTTGAAGTAACATTCTAGTTAAATATATATTGTAGTCACCGCTGACCAAATACCAAATATGGTAATGTGAACATGAAACGTTTGTTGTACGTATATCTTTCAATAAAACTACCGCTATTGTTAATCAGCATTTTTCCTTTAAACTATTTAGGTTTGGGCGGAAGAAAGAATCGCTGCTCAGGAAGCAGAGCCACGCCACATTGATGTACGCATTGAAGGATACATGCAAAAGGTTTGTATACTGTATTTACACCTTAAAAATTTGATGCATGAAAATCTATTCTTGATTTTTGATATTTCACTGGGGAAGACACAGTCGTACTCACCCACCCACCCACCCCACCCCATTATTTTTCAAGTATACTGCATTTGAGTCAATTTTTGGTCAGTTGGACCGTGAATCATCCTGTGATTCCCTCTGTTCGAAATTTGAAATCATTTTTTGACTCGTTTTGCTGCTTGTTCCTTCACCATATTGTCGTCAAGTGTCGTCCTTGCTTTCAATACAGCTTTCTGTCATTCTTTAAAAAATAGTATGGTCTGTGAAAGAGGGCGAGTGTTTACCTGATAATGGTTTTCTGGGCAAAATTAAGGAATGCTCATTGGAAAGCGTACTTTTGTATCATTCAAATTTTTTCTTGTTCTTATTTATAGCTTACTTTACCATGTTCCAGTGATCCGACGATAAAATACCGACATTATCGACCAGAAGCATTGCAGATCACCATCTCTTCATTCTGTGTGACCAACACTCGCAGTGATAATGAATTCACTCAATCTCGCCTGCTTAATACACTAGATGTATTCATGAAAAGCCGTCTGCGATCCGATGCAGAGATGTTTCCAAATCATAGTAATGACGTTAGACCTCAACCGTTAATGTCGTGGCTAAATGACTTCAGTGTAAGCCCGAGTTTTAAGAATCGTTACAATGATCTTACTCGTTCAGTTGTGTGGATGATGAACGTCACACAGTGTTGGTTCGATTTTCTTGGCATCAAGAAGGCCGAAGGTCAACCCAGGCCTTTTATAGAACCGTTTCCTTTTAAGTTATGTATGTGTTATCCAATCGCAGGTACGCATTCACCTCCAGAGACTGTGAAGAAAACAGTCTTATCGCCTTTGCATAGGTCACCATCAGACCCTTATTCTAAACGAAGTAGACCCTATCGCAAAACATCGTCAAGCCTGTCCACTCCGTTGTCGTCACCAGGCTTCGCAAAGATTCATAAATCGCGGTCGGCAGCATCTGTAAATATTCCAGTTTTACCTGCAGATGTTCTTGACAAAACGATCGAACCCAGTTTCCCCTCGAACTCCATTGAAAGTGATTCAGAGATATCCTTGCGTAACCTTCGTGAAGATATCGTGTCAATAGACAATAGTGCTGTGTCGAGTGGCTTGGGGAACAGTGGGACAGACGTTTGTAGCAGTACGTTGTATTCGTCAGAGCGTTATATTAACAGTACTAGTGGTGTAGAGTCGGATGAAAGTGAAGAATCGTCGGTGGATACACCTGGCTTTGATTACAAGGAAAACGGTCAAAGGAATACAAAAAATGCTTTGGATGTCCTTGTTGAGATCCCCAGTGTTCTAAATATGAAATTTGATCATTATCAGTATGTGTTTTTGATGAGACTTCAACAGAGTTTTGTAGCCTTGCGTGATGTTCTCTACACTGACTTGGAAAAGTTCGACAATCAGCGAAAAATATCACAGGAAAACGTGGCAGAAGCAACACAATCGAGCGATTCGGGAATTTTCGTCTCCGTGATCAGTAAGGGAGCTGAGGTTGTGATGTTTGTTCCTGCCCCTAATGACGATCCATCTCAAAACAACGACGAAATTTTTAAATCAAATCTCTCTCCAAGTATGAACACATCATCCAAACAATTCAAGGATGATTGTGAAACGAGCTTCTCGCCTTCAAATAACATTCCACTTGTAGAAAATCAGATTATGTTGAAAGATAATGAATTTAGTACATTTGACCATAGCACGGGATTGGATGTAATAAGTAATGTTGCTGTGTTAATCGAACATAATAAACTTTTCAATTCTGAAACTGAAAGTGACAACATTGCTCATGATTTGACTTTGTGCAATGACGAATCGTTACTAAATACTGATCGTAGATATCGTGACGCTAAGCGGCGTATATCTCATGTTATAATCAAAATGAAGTCGTTTGAATGTTCCGTGGCCATGAAAGATAAAGACTTAGCATTTAAGCTTCTTGGGTCAGGTTGCGATGTAAGTGATACTTACCACGAGACGTTGAAAGCACGGGCTAATTCAAAAGTAACGTCTTCAATAGATATGAAAAATGAAAATAAAGGCTCGAGAAATGGACCTGGTGAACTCCGACTACGTTTTGCCATGGGTGCAACGATTGACGAGAGCTTGGAAGGTGCTATTGAGAACGGCGTGGCTACGTTGATATTGAATAATGTAGAGGTACCTTTACTCATGAGTAGTGTCGAAGGTCTCTTAGAATGTATACAAGATGAAGTAGAAGTGTCCAAACCCGTTATGCCGCTGAACGGAAACTTCAAAAATCTTCAGTTGAATATCACTAGTGATATTCCACCACGTTTACTATCTCTGAAACCTTCACTACCCCTAAATGTTCACATAGATCATATGTCCGTCATTAGAAAAGGTGATGGTAGCATACAGATAAATGCGACTGAGGATCGTAAACAAAACCTTTATCGTACTTACGATGGATTTCTACTTACGTCTGATGAAATGATCGAGAAACTACGTGGCGAATGTAATGAGGCGACGTCAAAGGTTGAGGCATTGCAAAGACAAAACCTCTCTCTTTTGAGTGAATTACAATCATTCAGAGAAATTAAGGACAATGCGGAACACGAAAGGGATTGTTTGTTAGTTACGGTTGAAAAATTAACAGAAGAACTTACGAAGTCGAACGAAGAATATGAAAAAATGTCGGCGTCCATGACTTATGATAAATAGTGGCGAAACTAATCAAACAGTCAAAGTAATTTATAAACTTCGCCCTATTTGCCAATTGAAAGGAAAAATAGTTTAAATGTCTAATATAAGAAAATGTTTCTTTACTTTAGGCTTAAAATATGAATTTTAAGTATATTTTATATTGTCCAATTTATTCCAAATTCAAGCCATCATCAAGAGAATCAGTATATGAATTCTCGCCAATTTGTATTTTCACCAAATGTTTCTCCAGTGGTTGTGTGCAATTGTTATAGTTTACATCTTCCACTTTTTCATCTTCCACTCCAAGAGGACTGTAAAAGTTACGCATGATATTTTCTATCGGAGAATATACAAAGATCAAGTGAGCGAAGAAGCATGTGAAAATCTAGTGGAGACGGAGGCAGGAAGCGTGGAGACGGAGGCGGGAAGCGTGGAGACGGAGGCAGGAAGCGTGGAGACGGAGGCAGGAATTTCCCCTGTTTGCGTCCATTTCTAATTTCTGGAATTTTTTTCCGGATCCTCTAGTTGAATGTAAAAATAATCGAGGAGGGGGCTGGGGGGCAGTAGCATCCGTATCGTATACTACCTGAGTGACGAATCAATGGCTATAGAGCAAAAAAGACTGAACATGATATCTGCATTTGTTTTCTGCATCCACTTTGCTTCCGCTCAGAACTCCAAGAGTTAGCAACAGTAAGTCACTCAATTGTCTTTTAAGTGACTTTTTGCAACACGCTTTGTTTATTCTCGTTTAATTGTTTGAATTAGTATTTGATTTTTTGAAAGACGTCTTCTTGTGCCAACAGTCGGACGAATTGCTTTTGTTTATTCTCGCGATAAATGGAAGAAAGATATTTCTTAACTTGGCTTCGTTTTTCTCTACTAAGTAAGTTCTAGTAAGTTGCATTTCCTCAGAGAATTTTTTAACTATAGAAAACTACTGGGGTTTTTACTAAACCAGCTAAAATAGTGATTAAGTTTGATTACCTGATAGAATGACCTTTATTGTCACAGTGAAGGATTGTTTTTTTTATTAATTGTAACATACCGATTTGGTAACTTGCATTTTTTGAAACATGTTTCATAAAATATAGCCAACTGTATAACGGACAGTATTTAGATTACACCCATTAGTTTAACTTCCCTAAAAATTCCCTGCATTGCTAGCTCGTCGTATGAAGCTATTTTACTCTAGTTATATTACTTATATACTTTTCATTTAGTTTAATTTTACCAAAAGAGCAATAATGTACAGTTCGCAAAAAGCCGCATGCAAAACTACTAGGCATCCATTACTCAGAGCACAAGACCAACCAGTATGTCAGGCAACAAATTGATGATGCTGCAGGCAAACAACAACAGCTCCTAGCCATTGTAAAGCAACGGAAACTTGCATGGTTTGGCCATGTTAATCGCCACAATTCCCTGGCTAAGACCATACTCCAGGGAACCGTGAAGGAGGACGTAGAAGAGGCCGTCGACGAAAAACCTGGTTTGACAATGTTAAAGAGTGGACTGGACACACACTAAGCAAATTGCTGAGAATGACAGAAGACCGAAGGCAATGGAGAACCCTGACTGCAGTCTCTGTTATGACACCCCTACGACATAAAATGTCACGGGACTGACATGACATGATGCATGCAACTGGCGACGACGATCTGTCATAAAAAGTTTCACGAGCAACGACTTTAGAAGCGACAAGAAAGACCTTTTCTGTGATAACATCAACAAAATTAGTGAACAAGCTAACGTGTGACACAAGCGAAGCTGTAGAAACAACAACAAGATTACATAGCTAACAAAGAAGTTTCCGAAACTACTTTCTTTCAACAAAAGAAAACTATACTTTAACTACGATGTACAAGAACTGTCTGTAAAATTAACTCAACAGGAACCACAACCCAATTTATTTTATTCATACTTACATTACAAAAGCAATATTTTTACAGAGTTGTTTACAAGTGTATAATATTCTTTGTGTTTTAATAATTCCGTATATATAAAATAGCAATTTTGTTAAAACATTAAATCTTATCGACATTTATCGATGTAAATTCATTAAAATTGAATGCTGCATTCAAAATTAATCGTTGACAAAAAATTACCTTTCTCCTTCACATAAACCAAATACAATATTCTATAGTTGACGAGCTCTCCACGAATTGTTCGACTCAGAAAACAGAGAAAGACTTTACAAACGGGAACAGTTCTTTACAGTGCTTAGTCAAATTCATTCAATAGAAGTGTGATGCTTTATGTGAAGAGAGTTATTTGATTACAATTAAAATTACAAGTTTATGAATGCATCATCCATTATGCGGATTTCAAAATACAGTATAAAACTCCCTTATCTGTTTCACAGAATATTTTGATATCCTGTCTATATTTTGCGTGCTTTTAAGCATAATGATGAACAGTGAGCCATATACAACGCAAAATGATAAAAACCACCGAACGGCCAGCGGTATTTTCTGTTCAATTATTGAATTAAAACCCAACTAACGTTTGTTGCACGTCAAAATCAGCAATGAGAATACAAACACAACGATATGTATTAAAATTACGATTTCTTAGTCAGAATAGCCCATCTTATGACTACGGTAGATGAGATTGTGTATCCTGCGCGACTATGAAGCGTTCAACTGCTCTAAAAAGAAAGAGCAACGATGTCAAAAATGCTATGTTGCAAACTTGCAATCCATTTTGAAAAAGGTGACAGAAAGCAAAGGATTATACGAGAACAATTTACTTCAAATATGGACCACACGTATTTTTAGTTTGCTGCTCACAAGGAATCATTCAATATCCACGACAATATATTACATCTACTATCGATGAAGCACTGAGCTATCATAGTTGTTGTGGTTTCTTAACCAATCAACGTTTTAGCATTTGAATCTCTCGATACAGCTAGTGAATATGAGATCTGGAGTGTATGTGCGAAAAGAGAGCATGCGCTAGTTGGGGCTTTACTAGTGTCCAGTGTCCAGCTCACAAGGAATCATTCAATATCCACGACAATGTATTACATCTACTATCGATGAAGCACAGAGCTATCATAGTTGTTGTGGTTTCTTAACCAATCAACGTTTTAGCATTTGAATCTCTCGATACAGCTAGTGAATATGAGATCTGGAGTGTATGTGCGAAAAGAGAGCATGCGCTAGTTGGGGCTTTACTAGTGTCCAGTGTCTGACTCGGTACATTTTCATGCAAGACGTCGTCTTCATGTTTAGGAGATTACATGAAACACTATTTTTATTTGACTCGACTGTTTTGCTTGATTAATTTCCTACAGATTTTGATTTATTTGCTCATGAACAGGTCAATAGCTGAGCAAACGAGTCAAAAAATACGTCTGTAAGAGAATCGAAATGTTTTTTTGAATAGACAGCAATACATGGTGAACTTATAATTGTACTAATTAAAAAGCAATTTACTAACCATAGCACAAAATATGCATGAAACATTTCACCGTACACTAGATTCAGTATCTGAAAAAAAGATGCATTTATACACTATAAGCTAAAACATCAAGCTTTTCTCCATACTCAAAAAATCTCAATTAGAAACGGAGAGCAGATAGCGCTAAAAACTATTCAATAATAATATTCCTACGAGTTTACTAGTGTAGACACACAAACTTAAAAAAATGAGATGTTTGTGGTTAGAAATACAAAGATGTTCCTTCTGTGAAGGAACAGGTCAAAACTTGAAAACTGGGCAAACTAAATGTGCAGCACCAGTTGTGGTGATGGATGATAAATACGATAAATACAGCATAATAAACCATCTCTTAAATCATGTGACTCCAGAGCACAACTGTGTTATGTAGTAAACGTTAGATGAATTAGACTATACTACGTACGTGTATTAGTCAATTTTCCGATAATTTACAGTATTGACATTTAATATACGAGACTTGGAAATACACACATTGATACAAATCATGGAAAAAGTTAAAACAAACGTTAAAACAAACCTTTGCCTGGCGTTCGTTGTTTCGCACTAAGACTAGCCGATGATGTCGAGCTTGTCTGACTGATTGATGAATCTGATCCAGAATTAGTCTCATCCAACTTTCCATCTTCCTTCGCTCTTTTATTTTCTGTCTTTTTATCTTTCTTTTTTAATATCTTTCGCCACGACTGAGACCGTTTAAATTTGTTACTCTCACTCAACTGCAAGAACGATGACAAGTTAACAAGTTAACAGTGCAAGAGAAATAAATCGATGCATATGGCAACCACGCCTTTACGCAGGTACAGGGAATGAGAGAAACATCAACTAAAATCCGTGTATAAGGCAACCACGCCTTTACGTAGGTATAGGGAATGAGAGAAACATCAACTAAAATCCATGTATAAGGCAACCACGCCTTTACGTAGGTACAGGGAATGAGAGAAACATCAACTAAAATCCGTGTATAAGGCAACCACGCCTTTACGTAGGTATAGGGAATGAGAGAAACATCAACTAAAATCCATGTATAAGGCAACCACTCCTTTACGTAGGTACAGGGAATGAGAGAAACATCAACTAAAATCCATGTATAACGCAACCACGCCTTACATTACGTTGGTTGATGGTTGAGACGAACATTGCAAGTGAATTAAAGTTATTGATAGTAAACTGATATTATTGTATGGGGCAACCATACTTTGACGTAGGTAAAGGGAATGAGAGGAACATTTCTAGTGAACTAAAGTCAATGTTTGGGATAGCCACGCTTTGATGTAGGCACATGGAATAAGAGGCACACTTCTGGTAAACTGAAGTAAATGTATGGGGTAGCCACGCCTTGATGAAGACAGATGGAATGAGAAGAACATTTCTAGTGAACTAAAGTCAATGTTTGGGATAGCCACGCCTTGATGCAGATGCATGGAATGAGAGGAATCTTTCTGGTAAACTGAAGTAAATGTATGGGGTAGCCACGCCTTGATGCAGGTACATGGAATGAAAGAGCATTTCTAGTTAACCATAGATGTATATGGTGGCGACGCCTTGATGCAGATACAGGGAATGGGATGAACATTTCTAGTGAACTACATCAATACATGTGGTAACTACGCCTAGACGCAAGTACATGGTATGAGACGGACATTACAACGTAGTAATCTAAAATTGAAGTGTGGAATAATCACACACTGGACAAAGGTACAAAGATTGGAAGGAACATCAAAAGTGAAGGAATGAAAAGAATAACAATTGAAGCTCTATTATTTGAAATCTTGATAATGAAAAAATTCACTCACCTCTGACCCAACATCAACGAAAGTAGAACCAGAAGTCCCTGTATTCATTAGATTTGTAAATTCTCTCTCAACCAACTGACAAACCTAGAAAACACGAAAAAAACGGCACACTCAACTTTTAAACTCATGTTTCAAGAACTTCATATCAGTCACGCGTGATTTGTGTAATCTTCGTTAGCCTAAGAAAAATATCCAGTTTCCCAACGTTGTTGTCGTAATTGTTAATTTATGCTAATACATGTACAAATTTAGAATTACATTATACTAGCTCGGTTAAATAATTATATAAATTTAGAGTATCTAACTTTAGAAGGCGTGTACCTAACTACGTACGTATAATATACAATCATACCAAACCAATTGCCATATTGCTTTGCAATATTTCTGCCTCATAAGCACGGAAACTAGCTATGTCAACGACAGTGATTGAAAGGAATAAAGCAAATGGTTCGGTATGATTGTATGCTACAGTTAAGTACAAGCCTTGCATAGTTTGTTACCTTAAATTTATTTGCATAAACAAGTGTTATGTATACCATAAAATAAAAACAATAAAACGCGCGCGCTGATTGATTAAAAGCTATGTTTGCATTAGCCTGAGCAAACCTGTCTGAGCTCAACCAATTAAATCAATCAATCAATCAATGAGAATTTGCCAATCAATCATGAATACATTTTAAAAGGCAAATTAAAACGCTTGTTTTGAAATCATGTGTTTCTCCATATCGTAACTTTATAAAAGAAATAAAAGATGTTTTTTAGTGAGAACTCTCAAGCAGGTGCAACACTAGTCCTTCGATCTCACGCTTGCACTGATCTGCTCCCGAATTCTCACAAAGGTCTCCATAGACCCGTGTAAACAGCAATTATCAATTGAAGAATGGAAACATTCCTAACCGACAAACATGTGAAATAAAAAGTTTTTAAACCTGGCTGTTTGAAGATGGAACTTGTAAACACATTGCCAGCGTAGAATGATTAAAGTCTGGGTCGAATACAAATATTGAGCCATGGATTCCACTGTACTTTATGTTATCAGTATATTCTGCCAAACCCACTGAAGTAAGCCATTTGATAACACGACTATTACTCCAAACAATAACATCTGCAA
Organism: Xenia sp. Carnegie-2017; assembly: GCF_021976095.1. Taxonomy (NCBI): domain Eukaryota; kingdom Metazoa; phylum Cnidaria; class Anthozoa; order Malacalcyonacea; family Xeniidae; genus Xenia; species Xenia sp. Carnegie-2017. Next base: position 5,690,545 of record NW_025813493.1, read on the forward strand.
GAATGCCAGAATTAATTATCTAAACAATTAATACAAGCGATGTATACAATATCGCTGGATAGGTACTTAAGCACTTCAGTTCTTGCACATATTGAAATACGTAGACAAAGGTAGACATCGTTTTTATAATTCATAATTTAGCTAAGAGAAAGAAACTCCTCAGCTAACTAAATATAGCCCAGTCGAAACTGAAAACATCACAACCATCGCAGACTTTTACAGAACTGACTATAATTCATGGCAAGTCATCGCCATTGTTAATGGACAATCTCAAAGTTATCAATGTACAATGTACAGTGATTGAAATGCAAAAGTGACAATTCAATAAGTATGACTATAAAATATCTAATAATATTCGCTAACTGTCAAACAATAAACACAGAGATGACGTAGTAAATATGACGATTGTGAAAAATAAAATACCTTTGTTTTCCGTTAGACAGTCCTGTCGTCGTTTGTCTAGAAGCTTATATTATAAAGTTTAAAATAAAAAAACAACTTTAAGAGAAAGGTAAACAATAACTAAAACGAACAAAACTTACCCTTCTATCAAACTTAACACTAGCCAAACATTTGATACCACATTGTATACTGCGTCTAGAAAACACAAGTTACATGTACTAACACCTCAGGACATGTATTAACACTTCAGAACATGTACTAACAATTCAGAGCATCTATTAACACCTTAGGACATGTACTAACACCTTAGGACATGTACTAACACCTTAGGAGAAGAAGGCTACATCAATGGATTGAAATGGTAAAATGTAAATATTCATGTAAAACCAAATGCAAAATTGTTTCGAAGTCTTGCTAGAGGCCATACACCTGCATTCCTAGACCCGCAAACACCGGAATTTTCTCCCTATCTACCTTGAGACCACACGCAACAAATAGAAAACAAGGTTTATGATTTTATCAATTAGAAGTTACAAGTTTTAAAGTCTCACCTGTGGAAACTATCAACAACTTTTAAATATTTCTGGTATTCCTTCTTGGAAATGTGCTCTAACATTCGTGCATCTACTAAACATTCGTGGAAAGTACTCTAGATAAAACACAAAAACACATGTTATTATTCGTTACTCAAGGGAATACATGAAGCAGTACTACTGCACTTGATTGTCGTAACATAACAATACATAAATGGAAATCATAAACGTAAATTACATATTTCCATTTATAGTTGTTTTACATTATCAATAATTACCTTATATTGTGGCAAGCCAATGCTTGGAAGCCAACAATTTGCAACCCATTCATGATTCATTTCGCCGCGTACTAAAAGCTATAACACAACACAAATAACTACCTTGAACATCTATAGGAACAAATTATTTTACGTATTGCAAATGCTTTAAGTTGGTTGGCTACTATGCTCTCAATCTAATTAACAATTATATTACAAGCTCAAGGTTTCTACAAGGTGATACTTGATGAACGATTTTGATTGGTTCAAGGATTTCGTGTTAGACACACGTAATTCGTGTAAAATCTTGCGACAATACAGGGCTTTTAAACTCGGGCTTACGTACCTCGGATAGCAAGAGTAATAAATGATGTACATTAAATACCTCTTTGCTTGTCATAGGCTGTGATGGACTGGTTAAAGCGACTATTTCCTGAATTGCAAGTCGCAACTTCAGTCGGTGTAAAGGATTATTGATTCCAATTTCGTGTTGAATTTCTGTATCGGATAACGCCTGCAAAAATAAAACGACTTTAACAATGCAGAATCTCGTTGTCTGATTTTCACAACCTACATAAGTGAACAGTAATTAGTGATAATAAAGATAGATAGCGAGCCTGGTATTTTTAATAACAAAAATCGAAACTGGTGGAACTATTCCGTCTTCGAATTTGACATTCCATAGCTATTTACTGGAAACGTTCTGGGAAATCTTTAATGCAACAGGGGAATGAGCTGAGAAAGTTATACATAAACCAACAAAGTGATCATCGATTATCGATTACAGCAGTCTCATTTGTGAAAAGGATAATCTACTGCAAATGAAATTCTACTGCATAAAAAATTCTTATGGCATTCAGTAGAATGTGTGACATATAACGTAACATTTTTTTCAAATAAAGTCATCATATTGTACACGACACGTCAACAACAACAACATCATCATCATATTGTACGCGACACGTCAACAACAACAACAACAACAACATATTGTACACGACACGTCAACAACAGCAACAACAACATCATATTGTACGTGACACGTCAACAACAACAACAACAACATCATATTGTACACGACACGTCAACAACAACAACAACATCATCATATTGTACGACACGTCAACAACAACAACATCATCATCACATTGTACACGACACGACAACAACAACAACAACATCATCATATTGTACACGACACGTCAACAACAACAACAACATCATCATATTGTACACGACACGTCAACAACAACAACATCATCATAATTTCAAGTGCTTACCGACATAATAGCTCCACTTTTAACGTTTGCACGACAAGCAGCAACATACCAAGCAGGCATTCCTACCCACAGCTATACAAAATAAAATACTCAGTTATGGATAAGTTGCAGGAGCTCCTAGTTACCATGGATACGATGGCCACACGCATAGATTGCGAACTTGATGGCAGCCATGATAACGAGGACCACTGGGGGGGAGGTGTGTTATTTAACTAATCCAATCAACGAACATAGTATTGTTTATGTAGAATAATGGAAATAAAATGGTGAGGAGATAGTTTTGGGGTATTTGTGAATCTGATTCTAGTTATTCAGAACGATTATTCATAAAGGCAGAAGGCATAACAGTAAATATTAACCATTTTGAGTTAAAATAAAGCATAAAGATCGGAGGAAAGCTTGAATACTGGCATGTTGTCGCGCTAATGACTTTTTTGTAAAGATTGTTACGGGTCTTTACTGCATTTTTGAACTGTTATTTTTATTACATGTTGGTTTCACTGTCTTATAATCACTAATCACTATTATTATTATCGATAAAGTAAAACTGGCTTTTCAGATACTTATACGTAAAAATGGAATTTTAAAGTATTGCTATAAATTTAACTGTATAAAATTACGATGACTCTAAACTATAACATAAAACATTGTCATATAATGAATATGTGCTAATTGTATTCAAAGGCAGTCATGAATCTCATCTGGAATCTTTAAATACCTTTAAACAACAGTTAACAAATTCTATGCCTAGCAATTTTCTTTGCTGGATGCAAATAAAATAGGATCTGGATATTCTTTGGTATAGGGTGATTTGACGGTTTCGTAGAATGAAATACATACTACACGCATTTAAGTAATAAATTGAACGGCTGTTTCTATGTGATCAAAAGACGCCCTTTAAATCAAAATGAAGTCAAATGAAGTCAAAAAAGGTTTTTGAACATTTGCAGTGTTGTTGGATGTTCTAGTTTCATTCATGAGAACATTTCTTGGAAAAAAAGAGAAATTTTGAAAACAAAAAAATCCCGTTGTTGGTCCATGCCTCTCCAAATACCCCGAGATAGTTAAGCACTAGAGCGTCGCATGTTAATCAAGGCAACCAGATAATCCTTGTTTGCCATGAACCCTATGGATGGTTTGCTCGTGATACATAAAAAACAGTAAATGAGAGAGTATAGATAAGTAAATAAGATAAATAAGATAAAACATAAATCAATAAAAATTGTATAAAATATATTTAAGGGTGTCTTAAATTATAAGTGTGAGGAGTTAATTGACACATTACTTGGTTTATTTTATAAGAACAAAAAGATAAAATTCGAAAACAAAAAACCCCGTTTTCGGGCCATGCTTCCCGATACCTTCTTAAGCGCAAGGCACTAGAACGCCGCATGTTAACGTTTCGGTAGGAGATTTCGGCCCCTCCACGCTATCCTACTTGGGAGATGCAATAGCAAGCTTCCGCCCATCAGACCCCGAGATCACCTGCGATAGGCTTTGCTCGGGGTACGCAGGGAGAGTACGGTCGCCACCGAAGTGTGGGCCCCTAAGCCACTGCATACTATATCGCACCCAGCTTCCACTGCTAGTTGACATCTACTACATGAAGTTTTAGCTTTATATATATATACCAAAATTTAAAGGCGTACGAAAGTTGTGGGATAATTATTATCGTTACTGCGCATGCCCAGATGATTTCTTTAATAATTTGCGACTAAGTGAGTTAATTGACACAAATGTAGTGCAAGTACATATAGTTGGTCGTTGTCATGACTACGAACAATTACTCGAGTGGACTGCGCATGCTCGAGCGCATGCGCAGACGATTTCTCTATTAAATTGTTATTAAGCATGTTATTAACTTCAAAATTGGTGCTAGTAGATGCAGTTGGTCGTTGCCATGACCATAAACTTGGGTACCTGGTCAAGTTGACTGCGCATGCTCAATAATACTGCGCATGCGCAGATGATTTGTCTTAAAACTTGTGACTGAGCGAGCTAATTACTCCAAAATCGGTACATCCAGTTGGTCGTTACCATGAGCTTGGAAAGTTTGTGGAGTTGAAAACGCATGCTCAGATTCTCAATTAATTTGTGACAGAGCGAGCTCTGAAATTGGTGCTTGTATATGCACTTAGCAAATTTTCAATCATATGTTTTTGACATGCTCTTTGTCTTCTTAAGCTTATTGTGACAAATGCATATCAAACTCATCATCATTTTGTTACGGCACTTGTAATATCCACGACAACGTTAGAAATGTTTTTATTTTTCTCTATAACTTTGCATCTGTATATTGCATTTCCTTTGATTTGACGGAAAATGGTTTTTATTCACTCTTACACCTTCTGCCTTTATAATTAGTCGTTCTGGATTTCTAAAATAAGATTTACCAATGCCCCAAGAGCATCTTCTTTCTATTTCATTGCCACTATTTTACATATACGTACAATACTATGTCCGACCATTTGATTGTCCAAATTTTGTAATTTGATCTCGCATTTTTGACACGTGTGTTTACCGTCGGAAAGGTGGATTCAATTGTAATAATGAATTATAAAACACAACATGAAACAAAGCACTTGGTTACACACCTCAAGCCAGGCAACAACTGTATGCGCATTCCACATAGCGAAAGGCGTTTTAGCAGTCAGTGCATCTCCTAGGAGCATTGACCCACGTTTAATTCTTCGGTCGAGTTCGCTTTTTCCCATATTCGAGGAGTAGGAGTCAAGTGTTGATGCATTGCTGTCGGATCGACTACTTGCAGTACTGTCGCGAAGCTTGGTCCGCGTCTTTGAACCGAATATCTTGTTAAAAGAGCCACGCAGACCTCGCTTTCTTATTGCATTGTTAGCGGAACTGGAGCCGTTAGAACTATTTAGGACAGGGGTCCTATTTAAGACTGGCGAAGATAAATCGGGATGACTAAAAGAAACGAAAAATTTACTCATTTTAAAACTACTGCAGTTGCGGTCGATGAACCAAGCGAGAATATAATCGAAATGTAAACATTAAAGCCTAGAATATAAATGCGTAAAACAGCCCCATATAGAATACGTATGTATATAGGTATGTGTGTTTTTTACTAATTGTTGATGTGTTTTTTACTAATTGTTTTTTACTAATTGTTTTTTACTAATTGTTTTAAAGAGTGGCTGAATGGTTAATGGCGTGAGCTGTAAGCCAGACGGCGCGGGTTCAATCCCAGCTCGTGGCACATTTGGCAATGTGTCTATAAACCAAAGCCATGTGAGGGAAATTTGGTAGAGGAAAGTATGTCCTCGGATGGACTGTACCTGCATCTGCAATGTTGCAGCCTTGTCACACTGTGTCACGCTGATATCAGCGTTGTGGTTGCGTGGGTACGAGTGATTGTAGTCTGGTCAGCTGCCTTCACTATAATAGTAGCCAGGATGTTCCACTTCGCGGAACCCTCATACGTCGAAATCGACGGAGTCTATTAATTGTTGATGCTAACGCTTCGCCTTTATCACAAGCATATTATGCTTCGCGCATTTGCTTAGATACGTAATGTATTCACGCATTATATGCCTGGCTATATTGTTTATATTTTGAGCGGCATGTGCAAACTGGCATGCCACTTTGAACCACGAGTTGTACATCATTAGTTGGTACAATCATTCTTAGGAAGAAACAGCCGCGCAAAAGGCGACAATTCATTCACTTTAAATAATCTTTCTCGCGTGATGGTTTAAAGCCAAAATGGGTTTTTAAAAATGCAAAAACGTAGCTAGTCGTTTGAAAAAGTCTTGCATGAAGAAGGTCAATTGCTGGTCAATAGTATTTGAAGATAAATGTTTAAAAGGAGAAATGCAAATGAAAACGATACATAGTATTTTTCAACAAAGAGATAGTTGGGGATAAAATTTAGGAAGTCTGCATTGACGAAAATATAAATCATCAACAACACCGAATGTTTAAGTTTTCACATACCGTTTTTTGACGGGTGGAGTCTCGGGGCTGTTGAGACCAGATGATGACAAATCCGAAAGATTATCCGCGATTGGACCACGAGCTAAAGGATCGGAATCCGAAGACACGGATTCGGAAAGAGTTGATAAATTTTCTCTGCTGAGCTGAAACAGAAAATAAAAAAAAACATTTACAACTTTAAATAAGGCTTCCGAACACTTTTTAAAATGTTTATGATTAGAAGGAAAAAACCGTTTATTGCCCCCTTCCACTCTTGTGGGTAGGTAAAGTTATTATTAGTGCTACTGGACTATCCTAAACTTCTTTACGCGGCAATTAACAACAATTAATTTTTCTGGGTAGTAGGAGAAACACAGGTAACTCTTAAATGCTAATTTTCACATTGGGATTTTTGTCTTACTTTAAATCAGGAGTGACCTCAATACTCACACAGCAGTTAGCAGACTACTTCATGTAAGTCTAAGTAGTGCTGTGCTTAATTATCTGGGATCAATTAATTAAGAATGTGTAACAATAGATGTCAGGGGGGAGGGTTTAGTGGAACATAAATTACACACCACCCCGAAAAATTCACACTATGTATGACTCGTTTACACTTCCGCTCTTCATCACAATATTGAAGTTATATAAAGTTTACATGGCAGACAAGACATCATTTATAATATAAAACAAATTCCGAAATTTGTTTTATATTATACTTCTTCAAAATGTTCCAATATTGTTTTATATTATACTTCTTTAAATTGTCGGCTGGTCATGGTTTTTAAAACATCATTTGTAAGTGGTTCTTTCGTTTCACACAGACGTAAATACAGTAAGTTACGTATTTATAATCCCAATAAGTACCCTAGATACGTAGCTCACCCTCAATGGTGTAGTATCCATGGGATCATACTGAGGAAATGGGAACATCGATGGAGAAGATATGAAATTATCCTAAAATACGTCACAAAAAAAAAGAGGAAGATGAGTCAAAGTATAATACTTTGGCGCTAGATGCTTTATCCAGTCTCATTTAAAGATCAGTGACCAAGTCTCTAAGTTATACTTTCATAAAATTTACCTTGTTGATGGAATACATATCTTCTATTGAATTACGTTTACTGTGTTTTGATAAGGAACTTTCAGGGGACTGGGTACCAGGCGAACTCCCGGTTGATGATCTTAATGTTTTAGCATCAAATGAATCAACACTTTGAGTTTCTGAACCATATTCACTTTTCAAATTTCGTTCAAGCTCAGCAAGCAGAGCTTCGTCGTCCATTTCTGGGTCTTCCTTCAGCATGCTGTTAAAATAGCAAAGTTTTTATAAACAAAGAGTTGCGTCATAAAAGTAATGAATATCAATAAAAGTACGTAATATTTGCGAATTATATGTATACTTCAGTTCTCGATTGATCGATTCAATTTGTTCTTGTATCATGACTGCTAGCTCCTCGGCGCCATCGCTAAGTTTTGATTGTCTAAATTCTTCAGCACGACCGCTGTCCTCATCTTTAGCAACACCGTCGGCTTCATCACCATTTACCAAAACGGAATCGTCATCAAAAGCCTTCGATACACTTTCCAGTACGGTCGCCTGCTGCAATTTATGCCAATCTTTTTCGTTGATCGTGAGTACGCGATCTTGATCTTGGATTGTTTCACGACCTTTCTTCTCACGAATTGAGATCGGATTAGGATCATCCAAGGACGTACTGAATATAAATAAATTTATTTTTTTTATTTATGCACGCCAGCTGATATTTTTCATTTCCAGCAATCTCATTGGCTGCAGCTAACTTTTTACGATGTCGTGACCGGGTTTTTAAATTTTTAAAATTGATTTATGAGCCATGAGCAAGGAGAAAGCAAAATGTATTCAGATGATAGTTATCAACGCGTTCGAAATGTCTCAAGACGACTAAGAATTTTTGGACGAATTTTTATACCTTATAGGGTAAAAGCACATGCTACAGTATACACATGCAAAAAAATGTGACCACTGATTGCCAAACACTGAGCAAATTGATTTTTAATCTCCGACTTTACCCTCATTAATTCTGCAGTAGGAGGTCTTTAATACGTAATGTATGTTTTCGTCGCAAATATTAGTCAAAATATATATATTATGAGTGAGAGATTATTAAAGAAGAATGCTAGATATTCCTCTTGGCGCATCTTGCTGTAATCAAAGCAAACGGATCCAAATCAAATGAACATTTCCGTAAAACTAACCTTTTCGAAGAACCAGTATTGGACTAAAAGAGAAGGATAGAGTTAAAAAAGTCTACGTACCAATCAGTCTAAAAGTATTTTAAAGAATATAAATGATACGTATACGTTTTTTCTTCAATCAAATGAATTACCTTTATCTCGGATCTTTCAATTTGAGCTGTCAAATTTTCCACCTTCACTTCCAGGAACTCCTATACGTAGAAACAAGGCATGTTTTAAAGATATTTGACTCGTCTCCAGTCCCTGTGGACTTGGTAGCTCAACAGGTAGAGCGGCGGACTAGTATCCCGAAGGTGCGAGTTCAAATCTCGTCCAAGTCACATGTTTTTCATGTGCATATTAAAACCGTGTTAGGATTTATATTACGTATAGAAACAAGGGATGTTTTAAAGATTTCACACTAGGAGACCATTATAAGATTTCACAGTAGGAGACCTCAAAAGGTCCCGTGAAACGTGAGTCGTGAGGCAGAGTATCCGAAAATACCCTTTTCCCAGTGAAGTTTTAAACACTGAAATTTCGTAAATGCGATTTTATGCATTTGTAGAGCAATTAAATAGCAACGTAAAAGACATGTTATGAAATTAGCATTCTTACTTCAAGCGAGCGATACACGTATTATCCGCGATAAAATACTTAAAATATCAATTACAAAACTTACCTTTTCTCTTCGCAAATCTTCAACCTCTAATTTACTCGATTCAAGTTCCTGCGAAAGATAAGTCTGCAACAGAGGAAATTCAAAATAGATCTTGTTAACGAGCCGATGACATCGATAACTAAAGTAAAACCATTCATATCGTCAATAATCATGCAGACCTTTTCCTCCAAGGCGGCCATTCTATCTTTTAAATGCTGTTGAAGTCTCTCATTCGACTCGGCGAGTAATTTATCCACGGTTGTTGACAAGCGATGCGAATGCTCCTCGTTCATTTTCTCGCGTTGTTTTGACTATAAATGAAAAAAAAACACCAACAATTTAAAAGCAAATAGAGTACCGTGTTCATATACAATATCAAACGATTAGGATTGTCTTTCTTTTTTATTCACTTTCATTGGAAGATATAAGAAATCTGAAATATTTATGAAATTCTTCATTTGAACGGATGAGCATGTTGAAGGCTCGAAAGCTCATTCATGAAGTGAAAAGAAACTGGTATCAGAATCATGGAAATAATTTCTGAGAGTTAAATCAATTTAAGAACGTTTGTAATACATTTCATAAGACGAAAATTTTATCGCAACGGGTTTTTGTGGCCCAGAAGTTAATGATTCCACGCCGGGTGTGACGTAAAAAAGACAACACATGCATTGAAGATACGGCTTTCATTATACTAAACAAAGCTGTTTTAGCAAATAGATGTATGGTTTGACTACATCATTTGAGCGAATAATCAAATACGTAAAGCGTTCAAAAAGTAAAGCTGCGTTTTCTCCTTTTTACGTCACTTCCGGTGCGAAATCACCTACTTATAGGCCTAAAATGCCTGCGAAGATAAAAATTTGATCTACGTACGTACAAATAAATTGCAAACGTTCTTAAAATCAACATAATTATCTTAAGATGTTATTTTCCTGACTCTGATAAACGCACTTCAACACGAAAGGAACAACAGGCTGCCAACAGCTAAACAAATTACTTTGCAAATACGTAAGATAGGCAGAGGTAATTCGTTTGCTTTAAAATAGTCCATCGTTTACCCTGTTTAATTCTGCTTGGATGTCTTCAATCTGCTGGTGCAAGTTCGTTATTCTCTCGGTCGCAGAAGAACTCTTTTCTTCAGCCTAAAAACAAGAATAGTCAACATAGACAACATAAACTATCGTTTTTCTACACACAAACAAAAAACATACACGGTCGATATGTAAAGTCAGAGTAAAAACAGGTATCGTTTTCCCGTCATTGCATAAATAACAACTAAATAGCTCTGTTCATTCATGTATGAACATAATCTCGCCATTACGCTCTTGACATTGAACAATATGAAAAAGTAGAGTTTACAATAATTTCCACCACGAATACTTAGATAATTTCACGGACAAAAATTTTCAACAATAAAAATCAAGGAACTCCATTTCAAAACCAACAATGAAGGAACCTATATCAGCCTTCCTTTGTCTTCAACTGACGTTCCAACCAAAATGGCATCATTTCGATTTCATTAGAATCCTTTCACACTGAATTATACAGTGGACACCATCACTCAGAAAGCTCTAAATACATACCTGGCTTAGTGCAGCCACACGCACCGCTAATTCTTCCTCAACAACAGGCAATGCTTCCGCCTTCCTCAAAGACTGCTGTAGTTTTTGTTCAGCAAGCTCAAATTTCTCTTGCATATTACGATATTTTTCTTCTGCCTAAAACAATAATTCGAATGATGAGAACAAACGGTCTGCCGCAGCAAGCTTACAACCTTACACAAGGACAGTAAAACAGTTGCAGAGACTAAATTGAAAATGTCATCCATATTTCTACAGACGATCGTGTACGAGTTTGAATAAAAAAAGGTTCTGACGAAATAAAAAAAAGCCCATTAAATCTCATCTGGGCATATTTCTGACACTTGACACTTCAAATGAGTCACTGCGAGTCTTTTCGATCGGTGTTTTAGCCAGCTCGAGGCAATTATTTCATGATCACTTTTCAACATGAGACGAATGTTACGATCGAGTAAAATACTGTATTTAGAATGCTTATAAAAATGCGACATCATTAGTGAATTTGATTTCTGATTCATTCATTCCAGCAACAGTTAAATATTTGACGAAATTCACATTTTCTCTCTCTACGTAATTAAATTTCCAAAAACTATGATTAATTTCGTGCATAAATAGCTTAGCTTAACTCTAACATTCTTACGTACTACGAAAAGGGTACAAAAGGATCTTTGTGGTATAGAAGAGAATAATACTATATCAATAGGATCATTGTGATACACGATAGATCATTGTTATCTACGAATAACATCATACACACCTGTAACACGCTTGATTCCTTCTTATTTAATTCATTCTCGAGACGTTCATTGTCATCTTTTGCTGATACTAAATCCCTTTGAACTTGTTGATATTTTTTCTCCAATATGGATACTCTATCTTCGAGATCGGATTTCTGAGCTATAATCTATAGTACAAAATACGTACGTAAAACTTTGATCATGAAGTACACTACTTACGGAGCAGGCAAAGAATATAAGTTCTTGACAACCTCGTCCAATATCTTTCTATGGCAATAAATTATCACTATTCTACGCAATTGAGCCATTACAAAGCAACTCTTAAATATTTGCATACGTAACTAACACCATACGTTAATACCTCTTGAGCCTGCGATTTCAATTTTTCTGATTTTGATTGAGCTCGATCCAGATCACTGGTCAATAATATTATCTTGCTCTCCATTGAATTGATACGTTCCTTCAGGTAAACATTCTCTTTTAATGTCTGAAAATTATATCATTAAGTTTATTAGTGAAAATAAACCTCTAATAAATAAAGTTCAGTCTGAGGGTTGCTCTTGTTCATAAAGCTTTTGAACTTCAGAGCGTTAATCAAACATTTTAAGAATCAAACATGGACTATGAACTTTGCGAATCTATATCAACTCAGCAAAAGCAGATAATAGTCGTAAATATCGTCAGTTTTGCCACCTTTCAAGATGGCGGCTTGCCTCACTCATTACTATATAATTTCGGCGGAGTTAAATATCTAGTAGATTGGGTTCTAGCTAGGTCATTGAATATACGGCTAGCAAGCGTAATCAAGTCAGTTCGGGGCCATTCAATGTTTCGCGCGTGCATCATTGCATCACCGATAGGAGAGTACTAACTAAATTTACTTTTAGTTAAAGCACAATGCACGATTTAAATATGTGCATGTTTATATCCAGGTTAACAAACCTTTTCCAATTCTTTATTCTTTTTATCTAACTTAAATTGTAACTCATTGATAGCATTGTAATCTTCGCCATCATCATCAGATGATGTGGGTCCGTTGGACATCTACGTATAAAAAGAAAGGATGCTGTACGTACGAAAGTTTACAAAACGCTGAACACACAGGGGCAATACAGTGGCAAATCCAGCGTTAGTTAAAATAAACTACAACAATATACAGCGATTAGTATGATTAGGTACGAACACATTTTTAAAAAATATATAACTTATGGCAATTTTATGGAAGTGTTTTGAATACTAGCGGTTAAATAATTCTGGCCCCGGATCCACCACTTCAATCATACCGTACACTGTTGAAAACAATCGTTATTTCGGTTGTAGGTGCATTTTTTTGTAATTTCATATTAACGCTATCCATACTTAGTGTTCACTAAGCTTCAAAACGAAATTGTTTGAAAATAAAAATTTTTACTTTTTGTCTTTATGGCGTGCTACAATTAAACTTTTGAAAAATGCATATTGCGAGAAATTTGTTTGAATTTGTTAAGTTTACAAATTCATCAAGACTTAAAGCTCCTTTTTTTTATCTAATACATTAAATCTTCACTGAGGGTGAAAAATCCAGGTAAGTCTTAGTGCCTTAAAGTATTTTGGAAATAAGCATGTGACGTCACGAAAACTCACAATAATCCGAGACACAAGTATCTTGAGCTCCCCGATGCAGCTAAACACGCATAAAATTTAATGTTTTATAACGAAAATATAACCTTTTCTGTCAATACGGAGCGTTGTATAGCTAGCATTTAGAAAATCCTCGATCTATGTTCGGTCCAATCGTCAATCGATATATTCTACGTAAATTCTACTAAGTGTTTCCACATCGCAAGAACTTTTCAATTTAATGGAAATTTTACTGCAAAAAGGAAAAAATCTAAAGTGGAAAAAAATTTGCAGGAAATCTAGGAAATTTGGGGGGGACTATTCTTTGATTTTGGTCAGTTATGCTCATTGAACTATATGAGTTATGCTATATGAGTTATTGAGTTATGCTCAGTTCTATTTAGTATCAAGTATCAAAGGAAATTGAAAAATAAAAATGTCCATGAAAAGCTAAAGCGATATTCATCCAAATCTGACATCAATGGTTTCTGAATGCAGTTTGCAATCATGAAGGCACGCCATTGCCAAACATTTATCAACGAAGTGAGCGTAGTCATGTTACGAAATAATTACTTTGGATTCAGGATTTTTTACGAATTATAGCTAGTCTTTTTTGACTATGTCGTATTAACCTACTAAAAAGAAACAAACAATTTAACAAAGGTGTATGTAGTTTCTCTTTCTAAAAAAAAACTCAGGAACATTACGAGGAATGTAAAAAAACTTTCCAGCAAAATTCAGGAAATTTATATTCAGTGGAATAAATTTTTATGAACGTTACCTTTCCTGTTGTAACGCGCTTAACATGGTTAGAATACGGCAATCCGCCATTGATAAGAGGTGCTTCATTTTTTTCCATATTCAAACCACTTTTTTCGCGAAGGAAAGTATTCTCTTCTTTCAGCTGCTTCACCTGTAAATAGCAAGAAAACTTGTCATAACAAGACGCTCAGTTGAAAAAAAAAACATCTTCAAAGTGAGTTGTACGGTTTGGTCGCAAATTTCATGTAATTTGGAGTGAAAAGCAAACGGTTTATCACAATTTTAAAATACTGCGATTTTAATAATATTTTCCCCGTAGTTTGTCTTGTTCACTTCATTGTTGTTTTGAAGCCCTGACTATTAACAAAAACCATTAAACTCAAAACATTCAGTAAAATCAAAAGCGCAAATTCCGTGGAACTATAATATCGTTTCCATGTAACAGTTCTCAAAATCTTATACCGTTACTAATACAAATCAATAAACAAGTTTAAATTCTATCACCCTTAAAAAAGTGAAAATAAAACTGACACAAATAAGTCAAACTTTATCACCAACCTGCTCCGCATCAACTCAAGATCATTTTCAAAAGAATTAGCTCTGTCGACGGCGGACTTTAACTTTTCCCTAACCTGAAAATAGGTAGGGATGGGATGTTCATGAACATTTCCAACAAGCACATGATGAAAAACATATCACGTCAGAAAAACGTTGAGCATGAGTTGTTAATGTTTATTTTTTAAGTCTTTTAAGTCAGGGAAACAATAGCTTAATAGAATAATATGGTACTGTATATACTCTAAAAGACTAATGTATCAACACTTTTAATTTTTTAATTTGATACCATCATACCAACTTGCTTAACTGAAACATATCAAGCTACAAGAGGGAATAGTAATTTAGTAAATGTCTCACCTTCTCATCTAATGCCTTGTGATGTTCAAACAATGACTTTAATGCCTTTAATACTTCGACTTCTGATGAAACACCGCCGGACATAGTTGCTTGACGTCTAACAACAGTCATTCTTAAAGATCTCTCGTGTCTTGATACCAAACACTCAAGGTGCTCAAGTAAAAGCTGTAGAAAAAATCAATGCAAAAATACATTGACATTAAGAATACTACTTATCTTTCAAGGTGGGTGAAAGAATTAGAAAAAACAAACATGATATCAGGCATTAAACAAACATAAGCAAACTAATTATCTTTTTACAAGATTTTATCTTACATAACAGCCTAGGAAATAAGTGATTTGAGCGACAGAACCAAACTAAGATAAAAAATGACAGGATGTAGCTTCCTAAATTTTGGTTGTAAAGTATGGTTTGAGCTTAAATATGTAGCTATGAGAAGACTTTTGTCAATCATTAACCCATAACTATCAGAGCTAGGAGGAAGAGAGAAT
The DNA here is from genome assembly GCF_021976095.1 of Xenia sp. Carnegie-2017. Lineage (NCBI taxonomy): Eukaryota > Metazoa > Cnidaria > Anthozoa > Malacalcyonacea > Xeniidae > Xenia > Xenia sp. Carnegie-2017. Next base: position 5,705,919 of record NW_025813493.1, read on the forward strand.
TGACAAATCATCAAAAATTTCATTAAAATCAAAAATATGTGGCTACAGATACATACTTCTTTGCCTGCATATAGTGGGAGTCTCAAAAATAGGAAGGAACATCTTATTTAATATGAAGATGTCGACAAAACAATTGATTCATTAGCAAATATTAAACCAAAAAGGCTTAATTTAAATTATACATCAGACTCTTATATTTATCCCCTTGTGGTTCATGGGTGGTAGTAACTAACCTTTATGTTATTTCTCTCTGACTTCAACTCAACGATTTCTTCATCTTTTTCAAGAAGCTGCTCTCTTGCATAGTTCAATTCTTTCACCATAGCACAGAATTCCTGCAAAATGACACACTCACTGAATGGACTGGAGCATTTGTATAGCAAATAATTAAACAGTAAGTTCTTTGATATTTATGATTAATTCAAGAAAGCAATTTCGAAATGCATCAGCAACTGAATATGCATTTGCCCTGAAACTAATCTGTGGTGAGGTTGCACAAAAACTCCAAAAATGCATCAGCAATTTATGTACCATCATCAAAAGCAGAGAAGTCTACATGAAGTAAAATATTGTTGCAGTTGTTTGGTGCTTTAGATGGCATGTCATCACTTCACTTAATGATCATGCCTTAAGATTAACTTCCTTATTGATTCATGCAGAATGCTAAAGATTTTCACTTTGAGTTACCAGTTAACAAACATGGATTAATCAGCTAAAATTGACACAAAAAAGATCCCCAAAACAATAAAATTAATAACAATTATTCTGTATCGCCATTGTTAGTTTACAGAAGTGACATGAGAACGTACTATAATTTGATGTGCTGTGTGTCAAACTTCCATGTTTGACCACACATATTGCATTGCTTCCACAGGAATTATGTAAATAATATCTATTCAATTGAATTCTTTACATACTTCCAATGGATATTTGAATAATATTCATACTTCAGTGAACACATTATTGGCAAAAAGACATCAAGCTACGTAAAACTAAGAATTATTTTATTTTCAACTTCTTAAAACCCCATGCTGCGAAAGTAATTTTGTTTGTGTGACATTTTGTTTTGCAGCTCATAAATAAATATTTTACGATTGCTGTAGGATTCCTCATCTTCCAAAGCATATCGTTTAGATGTTTCTTAAAACGACATTTCAAACAATTATCGGACATAATAAACTAATATTGACAAAAATATCGCAAAATATTTTTTAAATAATGCCGTCAAGGAAGTGGCGTGTTCTTCGAAGTGTCTCACAATTTGATCGCAAGCGAGGAAAAGACCCGTTTAATCATAACAAGCGAGTTAAAATTTTAATGATTCGATTAAACAAATTTGAATGGAAGCGGAAAAGTTTAACTAAAGGAAATTGTAATACCAATAAGTCCGTGATGTCGCACTGAAAGTATGACAAAAATTCATCATAAACATCACTGTGTAAATACTTCAGCACACGTCAAAATCCTAAAGCTCGGGGGTTAAATTGTCTTGAAGTGTTTTAAATACCATACCTCCGATAAAACTTTAACATGCGGGGCGGTTTTTCCTTCCCGTGTTTTGAGGTCAGGATTGTAGCTGATTCCGTCCAATTTGACTAGTCTCTCCAAAGTTTGATCGTCCGCCTGCAAAAAAAGCACAAGACTGCGTAATTTACATGATTTAAACACCTTTAACACAACTGCCTCTGAAATTTAATACGTACGTTGAGATCTGGAATAAAGTGAAAAGATTGCCGACAAGATAGACTCATTAATATTCTTTAGATTTGATTAACAACACGTTTAACGAATGCTTTAATGCTGTACACTACAATACATTACGGACAGCAACAAGTTGATTAGCAAACGATGATCCACTAAGTCGCAATTATTTCAAAGTTCAAGCAAATGAAACAATTAAAACAAAATGAATTCGAGACATTCCGTTCATTGTGACAACACACAAACTTTTACTATGGACGATTTCATTCTCAAGTGTGTGCAATGAAATATGCGGGATCAAACTATTATAAACATTGATTAAATCGTTTGCAATCATTAAAATAAAACAGTCGATGTCAACTTACTTCTGCTAGTATGATTTCCAAACGCCGTATTAATCCGTCCTTTTCGCTGTTCGCCTCATTTAGTTTAGCTTTCGTTAAAGCAACCGTTTCTTGTGTTTCACGCAATGATTCCATCAGTTTATCTCGCTCGTCTAACATATTAACCATAAGTTGTTCAAAATTACCTTCGTCGACGTGTTCGTCTCCCATAACAGTGCTGTCTTCGTGAATCGTCGACATCACATCTGTACAGTACATCGTGTTAAATTTTCAAAATGCACACTGGCTTTCCTTTTCAAATCACAGATATTTTTGTCGTCCAAAGTTCCTAATCACGGTACATGCATAATGCTTTCAGATAACTCAATCATGTCAGCTGTGATCAGCCCTTTAAATACCAGCTCAAACAAACGCTCTACAAAATCCGACTGCACTGACATCGCACAGCTTAAAAGCGCCGCCGTTTTTCATAATAAGCAAACGATTTATCACCAAGAAAATCAAGTTATCACAATATTATGATGTACTTCGAAAATTCGACTTCAAGCAGACTGTGATAATATATCCCAGTATACTTTGCAAGCTTCAGTCATACTGTGCCAAATAACACTCCAGTTACAAACGAAATTTAACTCAGTCAGGAGTTTAGTGGACGTGAATATTAAGAACGTTCAATGCTCATCTTTGGAACGTAGGAAGATCGCAAATAGCTGGATTTAATTCCTTTAAAATCAATTGTTTTCTACAGATTATAATATGCACGTATGAATCTACCACTCATCCTTATAGATCATTCGGTCCTCTGATGGCTACCGGCTACATAATTTTGTTGAACTTTGCAATTGAAGAACTTAATTCCTGCATAAGAAAAGTTTGTGTCGTTAGTAAAAGGAGACGCTTGTTGACATGTTGTGGCGTTTTCTTTAGACCAATTTTTCTAAATTGAGCTAAGAGCTCGCAAGTTTCTGTCCTCCTGAGGAAAAATTAGCGAACGAGCAGTCTGGCACCGTCTTCTTTTCTGATTTAGATTATTGAGAATTGAGAAACAATTCAAAAAAGCTGTTAGTCGCTACTTGCTGTTTGAACTTTAAATAATAAAACAGCGTTTAAAGTCTGCGTGCTGTTTCCAGGATAGTGGAACCAGGGGGGGAGGGAAGAAATTCGGTATAAGGTAGAATAATAAATTTTTGGTTACTGTTTTCTTGAAATACGAAAAAACTCCCTCTTTTATCCTCATTTCGTTTCAAAATTTCAAAATTCTTGTGCGAAAACGCTAGAATAAGTTCTATTTCTGTCAATAGTAGATGAGTTGACGTGTAAAGAACGACCTCAGTTCATCTTAGGGCAAGAGCGGCTAAAATCCTCAGCGTTAAAATTGGAAAGAAAGAATATTATAAAAAAACAACAAGCAAAACGCGAGCTCTGATTGGTTTATGCTCGCTCGTGTTTAGATCAGGAAATCGAAACACACGGAAATGCTGCCGTAAGACAATTTCGAACATGCCCAAAATGAAAGACGATTTTTTGTCTAAATTGACTCGAAGTGCAATTCTGACAGAGTAAATATGAACTTAAAAAAAGATGGCTCATTTTTCTAATCTTTTCATGTCACTTATATGTAACTTCGCTGGAATTCTACGTTTAAAGTGTTCTTGTTTACTAAATTTTACAGCTTCGTTCGCTTGGGAGAATTTAGCTCTCATACTTAAATAAAGCTTACATAACTACCATCTAGTTGTAGTTTTATAAAACATTTAAAATGGCTTCAAGTTTTTTATTGTGAAATACTTTTGAAGCTGTAGGAGACAAAAATTGACAGATTTTTTCCTTATAGAATGTCAAAAACACAAACAATGACATGTAAGTATAAGAATTAGATCACCACATGAAAACAGCTTATTTATTAAATAATTATATATTACTTTACATTAATTTCATGAATACATTTTTAGTTCTACCCTCTTTAATTATGTCCTTTTAAATTAGAAATGTGTCCTTTTAAATGAAAATATGTGTAGTGGCAAAATCCTTCGATTTACTTTGAAAAATGCCATTACTAAATTCTAGGCTGAAAAATACTAAAAGTGAACTTAATTCGATTGTGAACATGGAATGTCTTATGCCTAAAAGAAAATTAAGAAAAATGACGGCAAATGAGCAGCAAGTTAATGGTGTAACGTTGCTGTGAAAAATAAGAAAACCAACTGAAATTTATTGGGAAAAATATTAGAGGTGTCAAAATGAATATCTCTGTTAAAATCTAAAACATGATGAACTTTAAACGCAAACGTTCATGATGTTATTTCTTCCATGTATTCATTTTGATAAACTTAATATAAAATAAGGCTTTAGTTAGACAGATTAATAGACAGGACAGATTAATTCAAGTCTTGCCGTCTATAATCACTTTCAAGTAAGCAAGCGTATTTACTCTTAAGTCAAATAATATTTTCTAAGTCAAAGCCTTTCCTGCTATGCCGCATGATTTGACTTCCAATGCAATTTCTTCATGCTGGTATTATCTCGTGCCGGAAACACCCTTCTTTTGTTGTTCCAATAGAATTTGAATCTTTTATAAAATGCACGGAACTCTGAGCATCGAAAATAATATATGATTGGATTCAAAATGGCATTGATAGGCATGAACATTCCTGCAAAAGCAGCGTATCTCTGAAATCTAATTGTCATTTTGTCATCACCGTAAATAAAAGCAACTGCGGCAAATGGAATACAACAAACCAGAAGAGTACCACCAACTAGAGCCAGTGTTCGCACTGACTTAAAATCTTCTTTAAGATTCTTCTACAATAAGAATAAACAATGATGTAAATTGAGATATGCCACAATGTATTTTAAACAAATAGATCTGAACATAATAACCTGTTTCTGCTCTTAAAAGCAAGTTCAACTCCTAATTTAATAGTAAACGACAAATACTGTTAATGATATCAATTTAGATGTATTGCGAAACTTGAGACCAATCACAGCTATGGGTGTAGGAAAATAGATAATTGAAAGGGGTGGGGCTTATATTCATATATGCTGCATTTTAATTCGTTGAAAACAATGGATTTCAAGGAACTCAAACTACATAACATATTATATATGAATGCGAGCCTCCCAATTCTCGATCTTCTTTCGCCTATGATTTTAAATACGCCTAAAGTCACCGCTATGTACAGTTTAACGCAAAACGTCTTTCACATAAACTTTTTGGTCCAAATTCATAAAATGTTTTTAAAAGACGCACTTGTCATTCGACGCAGATTCACCTTTTCTAGACATGAAAATCTCATGAAGATAAAATTTTAGATAGTCGTATTTGATGTATTGTAAAATTAATCTATAGCTAGCTGCAAAAAAGTTATTTACCCGACCCTGATAAAGGCTCTTTAAAAATTAAAAACAGGCAACCAACCAATTAAATTATCACATGCAATGATTGAAAAAATTCAAGACGAAAATATACAATTTTAAATACCTGCAGTCCAGTCACGACTTGATTTTGACATTTTATTTTTCTTGCTTCAATTTGTGCCTTGCGAAATAAATATAAATTACACATGAGAATCATCAAAGCAGCCACGAGAATATAATATCGACCAATATTTGGACATTGAGGTATTACAAGTGGGCATAAGGTTACAATACAGGATAAAAACCAATTGACAACAACCAACAACTTTGCTCTGCTTGATGTCATTTTATTGGGGTAAGAGAGTGGTGTGGCTACAGAGAGGAAACGGTTGAAAGTTAGAAAAAATATGTTTCCGAGCGAAGCTAGCCAAACAATAAAAGTTAGCCAATAAAATACATCCCAAATCCACACGTACATATGTATGATATAGACAACAAGACATAATGCTGTCCCAAAATCAGACATCGCCTGACTGAGCATAAATGTATTTGTCGGCACATTCAACGAATACCGCAATGAAAATATGACGAACATAACTACAGTGTTTCCAATAAAACCACAGACACTGAGAGCAGTAAACACTACAGTTAAACATATTCGCTCTGTAGTTGAAATATACGATTTTAGAAGTGTTTCTTGAGATATCGATTCGTTGCCTCTCATGCATAGCTGCATTTTTGTTTATTCTCTCACAATCAATAACGTTATCACTAAGGTGTTAGTCTGTTAATGTTCGAGTTAATGAAGTACTCCAGACGACAATGAGCTTTTGATGACGTAGTTTGTTTGTGACGTAATCTGTCAAGCAGTTTTTAAGTATAACTATATACATATAAGTTATTATTTTTTATGAAATTCAGTGATCATTAAAAAATTAGAAACTATAACATGTATATTTTGGATATGGCATAATGCAGTTTATTTTTTCTGAAAAATATAACGATAACATCTTCCTTTTATTTGCGCCAATCGTTATAAAATTGCGATTTTATATATATAACTTAGAAGACAGTGAATCATGAATTTCATCATAAATTTATAAAACCATTAGTCTTTTCATTAATGCCGAAGATCAGCAAAGTGTCTATAATTGCTACAGCTGTTGTGTGAAGAAGTTGAATTTGCTTTTTCGAGCAGTTTTTTGTAATTATAGTACTTATGATCAGTCGTAATTGCAAATTTTGAGACGCTTCCTACGCTCAATTCATTGCTTAAATCAAAGGCAAAAGTTCTTTGTGCTTCTGGAAAAGGAAAAGTACGCTTAATAAAAATTTAGTGGATTTCAATTAGTAATTAATATTAAAGAAAATGAAAGTAAGAAAGTAAGAAAATAAGAAAGTTTCATGTGACTTCGATACGGTTGGGATTGACCGGTAGCATAGCCAGAGGAAAGCCTTTTTCATAAATTCTGCTTACGCCTCTGCTTTAATTCAACACTGATTACAGATAATCATTTATATTTCATTTTCATATGAGATTATTTCAAATTAAAAGATCTGTTTCATAATATGAGTAAAATTTTGTGCATGTTTAATTGTTTTGAATCTTGCAATTTTCTTCAGTTATAAATAATTCAGTGGCATAAGCATACGCAATGTTGAGTTGCGTGATGGCTTTTTGATGAGAGAAGGTTGCAAAAAAGTGCTTTATTCCAAAACCATGGGGCAACAATGGCTAGAGTATTTACAAAAACAAGCATAAAACTTTTAATTCAAGTTGATTGTCCAAAAGCTCAAAGTGTTTGAATACTGATTTCTAGCTTTAGCTACTATCAATTTTAAAGAAAAAAGATGTTTACTGCGTTTGCAAAGGCTTAGGCTTATGTGCAATCCGAGGAAAATTTTTGGAGAACTCGAGAGCAGATCAGCGCAACTGCGCTAGCCAAAACAGAAGGTCGATGTTGCACCTGCTTGAGAGTTCACACAAACTTCTCCGAGGTTTGCATCAGCTACTGGAAACACGAAAAACATCATTTATTTCTTTATAACATAACAATAATGTGAAACAGACAAATTTCTAAAAAATGGTCTGATTTTTCCACTAAAATGATGATTGATTGATTGAATGATGATTGATTGATTGATTGATTTGATTGGTTGAGCTCAGATTAAATAGCATAGACTAATGTCAACAAGGCTGTTGGCCAATCACTGCACGCGTTTTAATGTGTTTGTTTCATAATGGCTTATAAAACGTCAATATTAGAAGCCTTTGCGCACTTTTTATGTTTTGCTTTTCAAAAAATTTTTATTAATTAATATTGCTCAAATAGATAACATTTAACTGCTTTCTGTTCAGTTTTAGATGGGTATGACGGCATTTGTGATAAGAACTAAAGAATTAAGTGGCAACGAGACGCTGGGGCGAGGTCTGCTTCAACTAGATCTTCTTAATGTATTTATTCGCCCATTCAGAAGTAAATTCAGGTAAATATTCAAATAATTTTGCCGCTCGTTTGTATTTAAATACAAGAAATCTCCGTGACGTCAATTGCATGCGTATGTCCTCCAATAGAGCATAGCTCTCGACCAATGAACTGCTTAAATTTTTATGGTGATTCTATAATTCCATAAAGATTGTCACTAACCACTAGGTTAAAACCATTCATATAACGATGGATAAAAACACGAAGAGATCAGAGAGGCGATTATTTTGAGAATAAATATGCCCCATAAGGTTGACCGTCTTCTCATATTCACATCAAAAGAACCTGGGTAGATTTCTCACAGTCTTTCTTATTAGACAATTCATTTTATTTATTTTGATTTCAAACTGCCAGCTATTTACGAAAATTTGCTTCGATACTGTGTAAAATTGAAAATATCTTACGTTAATTGATTTAGGCTTGCTGTCATTTGTAAGTCATCCAAAGTTAAAGACCTTCCATATCATATTCTGCTTTTCTTTGTGCGAGCGTTCCCTCAGAGATCCCTTGCCAAATGTTCTTTCAGCTCATCGGAGTCTTTCTACTTTGGAAAGTGTAATAAAATACCTTTGAAATAAAGCTAAATAATTTTTTACACATATGTAAATTTTTGATGTTGTTTGTTGTAAAGATTTCTTTTCTAACCAATATTTCAAAGCAACATGTGACATTTTTATGGAATATATGAAACGCTACTGACAAAAAGCCAATATTAATGATTAAAATAAATTAAAATAGTGCGTATTTGGCTTAAAAACGTCTTTTTAGATGAATTGGTAACACCTGCTCTTTAAAAGCTTCATTATAGTAAAACTATCAGTTTCTAGATAAATAAATAAGATTGTTTGTGATCGAGAAGAAAACTCAACTATTATTATTTAAATAATTCTATGCCAAATTAATTCAGTTTGTCTCTTTCACACATTTTCATTCATATTTACCAAAAATAATAAATTTTTTATTGATTATATTTTCTATTTGCTGAGAGAAAAGAGACATAATCTATCCACCTTTGAGTCTTATTGTTTGACTTCTAAATGAAATTGAATATTCGATATACACCAGGGATCGAGCAATATGAATGAAACATGAACAAAAGAGTAAGATATAAGTGGAATATTTTTCTCATAATTTGTACAGACAGTTATTTAGCATACGCTCAAGCTAATTTACACATAAATTTTATAAACAGTAAAATCAGTGTCGTGGTCAAGATGCTAAACATTGCTCAAATGGATCTTAGTCAAAAAGGAAAGTTTATAAGAGTGATCGTGAATTTTGCAAAAGATGAAGTCCTGTTTTTGCAAGGAAGCCCTTTTGCAAGAGTAGTAACTAGTTTTAATATAATTATTCAATGTCATATAAAATACACACGCATTAGCTAGGGTGTAATTTGCAGCTTGAGAAAAAGTCAGAAGTATCTGTGAACGTTTTGTGTTCCGCTTAACAGCAAGTGCCCAATACAAGTCGTAATTTTTATCAATGAATGAAAAACACTTAAACATAGGAATATAAGTTTACATTATCTTTAGAAGTGTTTTAATTGAAATATATTGCTCTATGAATGTTAAACAGCATCAAGTATGTTATATATAGCATCAAGAATATTAGTTTCAATACCAAACTAAAATTTGCCATGACAGCCATAGGCTGTGACAGCATATTCCATAAACGTTGGGTGAAATTATTTCTTGCCATTAAACATTTGGAAAATACTGATCGTTATGTACTCATTGCAATAAATGGCTCGGCGATGTTTTTCATCATTGGTCTAAATCTTCTTTCCATAATTGCGATCCGAAAGTCCTCACAACTAAAAAACAAACTTTGTTACTTTCTCATTCTGGTTCAATCCTCGTTCGACATGTTAGTTGGACTTTTGGGTGTACCTCTTATCTTGGCATGTATGATTCTCACAGCTTTTTATGATGAAGTGAGATGCGATACGATCATTGTGTTTGTCCTACTTATAATTTTAATTTCATCTTTATCGACCGTTGCTCTAATTTCAATGACATTGGAAAGATACTTTGGAGTGGTTCATCCATACTTTTACGAAGCACAAGTCACAAAAAGAAAAGTTTTGATTTTTGTTGTTGTCTTAAGTATGATCAACTTGTCCTTAGTTGCCTCCTCAATTTTCTCAACATTTATTGTGAAACATTCATCACCAAGTTATATATCTACAATGTTTGCTATAACAGCTTATGTTTATTTAAGAATATATCTTGTAGTAAGAAAAATTCATAAAACTGAGAAAGTATCTGCTCATATACAAGGAGAAGAACAGCAATGTCGAAGAAGACGTCTTCTTCAAGAAATCAAACATGCAAAGCCATGTTTCGTTGTTTTGCTGTGTTTTGGTATTTCTTTATTGCCAGGTGCTCTTGGTCAAATATTCATTGGTCCAAAAACATCAAAAGCTGGAGCACTTGTCGTTTGGTCAATTACATTGATGAATTTCAATTCGATATTTAATTCCATCATTTTTTTCTGGGGTAAAACAATGTTACGAAAAGAGGCAAAAAAAGTGTTGAAATCATTATATTCCAGAGAAGCATTAAATTAAATAACGAAGGTTACAAGAATTAAAGGAAAATTTCAAGATTGATTTGAGCAACGACGAACAAGAAGGGTCGCACGTAGTATAGTACATCATCCTTGGTTTTCTTCATCACAAAACATTTTACATGCCTATCAATTTGCAAAATTTTATATTATTTGTAAAACCATTGTGAAGTTGTTAAGAATTTAAAGTGTAGTTGCTTTCATCTATTTAGCTTATACAAGTATCTGGATTTGAATGCTTGAAGTTATAAAATGCTTTTCAAAACTCCAGCATAATTTATAAATGATCCCTTCCTACCGCCAGGGCTACTTTTGAAATTAGAGGTATCAATGAACGGTTTTTCAGGGAGACGCTTAGTTTTGGAAGACCTTTAGATTTAGGTTGTTATTTGCAGCGTCAGTTAGCCCTTACCTAATCTATGCTTTTTAACCGGTACGTTTCAATATGTTTAAAATTTTGTAAGGTTGCGGTAGTTGATACAAATGTGCATGAACGTTTCATATGAATAATGAAGTATAAATTATGTAGAGCAGTTACTTTGGAGATGACGATTACTTTCGAGGGGAGGGGGGGGGTGTATTTTCGCAATTCTTTAGCAGAGTTAAAAAGGGTTCTACTTTTGAGAAAGAGGTTACTTTTAGGGAGAGGTTTTTCGAGAGTCTATACTATTTACATTGTGTTTACAGAAAAACTTCATTGGCGGCAAATGATCAGTACGGTATATTTTTCCAACATGGCGGATAAATGGAAGCACGTCAGACGTACAAAGCATGAAAGAAATTGGGAAGTTTAAAACAGTTTTAATTGTATGTAAGTAAAAATACGTTATTTGAACTATCTCTTAATTTCATTAATAAATTATTCTTTAACGTTTAAGTGATAAGCATGACGGTAGCTGCAGTTTATAGTAAGTTAGTTAATTCAATAACAATGATCCGGAGAAACATGCAATTCTCAATCTTCCAAATTCTGTTTCTTAAGTGATATCAAAAGTTTCAAAAATAACATATTGCCATTATTCAATAGTGCTTTGTTATTTCATAATGCAAGGCAAAGTTCAATTCACAAAACACCAAGGGTAAGAAAAAACGGAACTTGTGGAATATACGATATGAAATTTTTTGTGAGAAGGACAAAAAATACGTAAAAGAGATATGAATAGCACAAGGTCCCAACTTATTTCCTTTGTCAATCATAACAACCGTAATCGATAATCATCCACAGTAATATGAACCACAATAGTATGAATCATGTCCAAAGTTCTTTAATAGTTATCATGATAACCATGTAAGAGAGTGTCTTACGAAATATGAATTCCTTTTAAAACATAAGTCTCAAAATATATGTAGTTTTAATGGCTTTTAGATTAACCGTCGTTATTCAGAAATGAAATTCTTACGTTGGAGACCAAAATTACCTTTTTGCAATTGTTAATAAATTAATTTAGTGTCCGTGACGTTGACAGTCATTCTCAAAATCTTCCCGCTTAACAATTTTAAATATCGCCAATAAATAACTGGGATAGTTCATTGTATTAATAATTGAACACGAGTTGAGAGAAATCACAAATCATCGCGCAAATAACAATTTTAATTTCCAAAAATCTTCCAAAAGTCGTTGTAATCAAAAAGATACACTTAAACACAATTTCTTCGGAATTTTTCAGTTTATATACATTGAAAAAAAGCTTTAATTCAACACCGAACCGACAAAGATAAAACATATAGGTACAACATAGATATATGGCAATATAATATAGTGACAATGTGCAATATGTAATAATAAAACAATGTGTTTAATAATACCAAAGGAACTTGCAATATTATTTACAAAAAATGATTCAACAAAAATAAAGTAACCGGATTTTATTCAATGTATTTGATCGCTTGCGATAAATGCCAGCCATTGTATTGCATCTTGAGACTTTTAGTTTTGGCCGTTTTTATGCTTTTTGCAAATAACTTCTGTTTGATTTTGAATAACTTTTAACGACAAACAGTTCACCACATCGCAAGTATTTCATTGTATTCATTGCATGAAGTACGACACGTATCATGTCTTTGACCTCAACTTTTCACGCATGCGTAGTGAATGACCATGCCAGAACTTGCAGCTTAAACATACTTAATGCTACGTACGACGGCAAACAAGCAATACCGATATTCTCTTTCATTATTTTCAACTCAAGTTCGGCAAAATCCTTTGAATGTTTCGTCAAATAGCCAGCGTTCACGAAACACCATCTTATAGATACAGCACAATTTTTTCGGAGCATTTCAGAATGCTCTTTTGATGGTTTGCAATTACGTCACGGCCGCCATCTTGGTTGAAATTAACAAAAGATTTTTCTTGTTTACTATTCAAATTTAACACAACATGGCTAACATCTCTTTGTTCTGAAGAAATTGTTTCAACTCATTATATTGTTTATCGCAATTTTGTACTTTTTAATAGATAATTTTCATTGTCGTCATTTGTCACGCATGCGCATTTAGACAATTTTTTCAAAAACAGAGTTGCCGGGGCGCGTTTGAAGCAGAGGGAGAAACGTTTTTATTATAACGCGTCAATTTGATTTTGAAGTCATTGATATTAATAAATAGACTGTATTGTCTGTTGAGTGATAGATACAAGGGTATGACGTCATTTGCGAGAAAAAAAGTAATAATACGGATCACATCGACTATACATTAAGACAAACAATCAGCACTAAAAGAATTATGACTTAAGAAGTGGTATGATGTTTTTAAAGAATGAGTATCAGAGTCATGCTTTGCGCGCTTGGTTGGTCATTTTAAGGGACCTCGAAAATGGCGACTTTAATATGTTTGATTTAAGCATATAAGTACAGCATAAAAATACGGCTTGAATACCGTAGCAGCAGTCAAAATATCAACCATAAATGCTTCCTTTAAATAAATATGATCACATAAGTCAATAAACGAAACAAAACCTGAACTGAATACGCATTGGATTGCTTAAGTGCACGGAAGTTCCCGTATGAAAACATAAACACTAAGCGCGCAATGCATGACCCCGATACTCATTCTTTAAGATAAACAATAACAAGTCCTTCCTTAAATCATCGAACAACAAACCATTGTGAAGACGACAATCACGTTCTGCTTTTATATATATATTAATACAACTATATACATCAATTTGTATACTTGAGTGGTAAGCTTACTGTAGAAACAAAACACCGACGCCATAGAGAGAGGAAGACACGTGTATGCTTCCTACCCTTAATTATTCAAAACAAAATTGGTAGCGTCGAAAATTTCAAAACAACGTTCTTTGTTGGGCTAGTTGCACCAAAGAATTATTGATGCGAATTATTTATATTTTACAGCAGAAACAGTAAGAAAACAAAACAATATAGCCATGAGTTGTCATCATCGAACGGGTTTTCATATTTTTGGCTCTAAACGCACAACTTCAAGTCTTCAGCACAAACGAATTTCTACATCAAAGACAAAAAATATGTTAGTAAAACTACCTTACATGAATACATGTCGTAAATATTTTTTATGCATGACCATAAAAGTAGCTAAGAATTATAATTATGTTTTTTATTTAGATGAGAGTTCAAGACATCGAGAGCCTACATCAAATATGTCGTTGCTATGTGTCAGCAAAATCATCCGTTAATCAAAACTATAAGTTATCGAATCAAAAACGCGCATTTTAATGGTTATACGACAAAAGATAATCACAAGCTTTCACAAAATAAAGCAAGATATCACAAAAAATGAACATGCATAATTAAAAACAAACAGTTTATGGTAACTCGAACTTATCCTCACCCAAATCAGTTCAATTCTTCGCTATTATCCGCGTCAGCAATATTCACAGGTTTATCAGGAATCGGTCGGTTTATACGCCATAATATCTCCAAATAAACCGTTGTGATTATGAGAATGAAAGTGTGAAATACCAAAAATAATATGACGTATTTGTTGGATTCCATGTAAAGTTCGTACAGAAAAACTAAAATTGAACAAAACAACATGTGATTAAATCATGTAAAATTTAATATTGATTTAATTGATTACGCTCATATCGGTATCTCTTAATTTAGCTATAGACCAATCAGCGCACGTGTTGTATTGTTGTCATTGTAACAGTATTTTTTTTATCTGAAAATGCCATTTATCAAACACCAGTAAAAATTTAGAACGATGCAAAAACTTCACTATATTTAAAACATATTTAAAAATACATTACCTGTGTACAAGGCGTGAAAAACATGTGCATGTAACAAGTAGTAAGACAGTGAAACAGGCCAGAAACAAAACACTTACTCAAACAAGCTGCCCGAAATAAACCAAATGACAAAGTAATATATTCCTTCAGATCCGGAACGTACATATAAAACAAAAGAAAAACACGTTACTGGTGTACAAAGTAAAAGAAAAACATTAAATATTTTGTATTATACTTAATGTGATAGATAATGAAAATAAGATAATCTCCGCATGCATGGAGTAAATGTGGCCAGGGAAACTTGTTACGACAACTTGTAATAAGTATATTTCTATTCAAAAATCTGGCATGGAGGTCTTTATACATGCTGAAAATATACTCAAAGCAAGGCTGTAATTAAGGGCGAGTGGCGAAAAAAACGAGTGCCAACAAAAGTATACATTATTTTAACTTGTTGTATAAGCAACAAGAAATTTCATTTCTAGTAAAATATCTCAACAATATCTCAACTCATCAAAATATCTCAACAAGCAAAAAAATGTCTAACGCTAAACAAATCTTCAAAGTTAGCTACAAAACATTGGAAAATAATTTGAAGAATATTTTTGTACCTTACGACGAGATACGAGGTAACACTTGTCAAAAATGTGAGGCAAAATAAACCTATTTTAAAAACAGAATGAAATGTTAAAATCAGAAATAGTAAAAATTTCCCAATGGTTTCCGTTAAAAGCGCACTACTTTTTAATTAACTCGAGCAACATTCCCAAGTGTTTGAATCTTGTCATCTAATCACTTTGAAAACTATTAAGTAATTGCTTTATAAAATAATAACAAGAATGCAGTGTTTAAAGCTTTATTCAAATAAGCGGACATATGCTGAACGCTATTAACTCTTCCAATTAAACGAAGATGTAAAATCTGGTTAGTAACTTATATCAATTATCAAAAATACTAAAACGTAGACTTATGTACATAGAGATAATCGAGTTTAAAAATGTAGAAAAATCACCAATGTTGATTTAAGTTCACATTTGCACTGCCACAAATGTACTTCGAATCAACTGATGCAAAAAAAAACGCTATTTTTTTGAAGCATATTCAAAATTCTCACGACCGCAATCCAAACACGGGCATCGACCAATCAGAGCACACGTTTTCATCAGTTATTTTACAAACAAAGTTACCGCACACTAATGCTTTGTAGTTATGAATCAAGCTAACACACACTGGCTCTTGCAGCTGATCTGAGAGCTACGTATTTGTTGAGCTGTGATCAACAAGAACATGCAAATGCCGGTGTTGCCAGTCCGCAAATTTGACTGTGCTATGAAAATTTTTCCGTTTTCACTCACTGCGAAAGCACCAGATTTCTCAAAAAAATGTGCAATAACGCCTCGAAATTTACATAACAGGAACAAAACCTGATTGTTATGTTTTTAATCCTAGCCAATCACCATGTGTAGTTCACTTAGGTGTTAGCAAAGTGAAACTAAAACTAAAATTTCCCAGAGTAGAAAGAACATCGATACTTCATATAACATTTAGCTTCATATCCAGTTTTTATAGCAATGTAATGCTTTGAAAACACGACTTATAAACTCATTTAACACATATTTTAATCGCATGAAAGGCTTTACTTCAACGCATTTAATTGTTGAAAGTATATAATGAGATCTAATAAAGTACATTCGCTACTTCTAAGCTTACATTTTTATGAATCTGTTTCTCATATAATAGCTCCTATAATAGCTCTCTATAATAGCTCCCACAAAGTATTGCAATCGCAAAAAAACTAGTTTTGAATTTTAACAGCAATATATATGTGAATCTTACCAGCAAATGTTGCTCCAAGTAGTCGAACTTCTAACACATTTCTTCGAGGAGCATGATCGACTCCAAGCCAGATAGAAAATGGTCTGACCAAAAAAAGACACTAGAAAATACGATGTGAGAAATTTTAAAAGTTATAAAGTAGTGAAGGTCCTTCATTTACAAGAACTTACCAGAATAGCCATGGCAAGAAACATGAGAGAGGAGGAAAAAAGCCATAAGCTAAAAAACGTTCAACAATTTTAGAATACGGTAAAGTTTATAATTAGTTGATGCGACTCGAGTAAATGGATTAACATCTGCGAAAAAGATATCGTCGACAAACAGTACAGTGCTGGAAATAAATCAATATAGTAAAATATAACGAAAATTGCTAGGCCTTTTCGAAGCAATTTTAAAAGCACCTTACAACCAACATTACATCAACTACACTACCTTAATCCACGAGGTAATTTTGTGTCAAGATGCTCGCAGTTGCCCAAAACTTGAAGAACCTTAAATGTCAACAAGACAGCCATTTGAAAAAAATTACATTGATTTCCTTTCTAGGATGCATTAAAATCAAATTCACAACACTTTGGTATTGAATGCAAGATTTCAATATTGCGATTGTAGCTACGTATCTCTTCATTGTAGTTGAAGGACACACAATGACAAGAGAAGTTAGCCTGCTGGCACCAAGATTCCATGTATGGGCACAACCAAGCAGTTTTTAAATTGTACGTTTAAAGTGCAGGAGGGCGATTAGGATGTGGTTCTTAAGACTGTCTTAGTTTTCAATAAAATCTCTTTCTATATTTTCCCAACGACTGAATAAAATGATTGAAAAGTACGTACATAACTATCTCAAATACAAAAAATCATACAAGTGCCTTTAGTTTGCACAATTCAAAAAGTGAGCCTGCTGACTAAAGCGCAGTGACCAAAACGCACGAATTTAAGGCAAACGAAACTGAACAGAATCGTTTGTATTTAAATAATAAGCCATTATTAATATTTTAAGCAATTACTCAGCAGAAGCGTGTAGCTAGCCAAAGCAAATATTTTTATGTTCACTGACCGTGATAACAAATCATTTCTAAAGAAACTAATAATGGCAATCTTTCAGAATCTACGGCATAGCGCATAGGTCCACTTGACCGCAGACCACATCATTTGTTCACATAAAGAAGCTCGCACATCTAATAATAGTTACCTTTGACGCCTCCTTTCCTCCTAATCCAAGTAGTTTTCGAGATTTCAAGCGACTTTGTGCATCGTCAAAACTTCTTCTATAATTCATAATACATACGTTCATAAAGCTATTTAATAATGCGAACAAGAAAATAGTAAAACAATTTTTTGCGTCAAATTACGTATATTATCTTAGTTTCGACCAAGTTGCCACAAGAGTTGAATTGTCTCGAAAGTGTGCTGATAAGAAATACATTCATCGCATCTGCTCTTAAAGTTGTCGGCATTAAACGCTTTGAACATTTTTAAAAAACATAGTTAATTTATTCACAAGAAAAGTGAGAATTTGTTATTAATGTGTATGAATAATCACAGCTCTGGGGAATTTTCTAAACAAATAATTAATGACGTTGCAAAAACAAAAAATTAATTCCAAAAATATTTTAGCTAATCTTATTATTTGGTTATACCATTGCGTATTTGTGTTATACCAACTATACGTACGTATACACGAAATATGGAAAATGTTTTCGGTTTCCTAAACATAAATATACAATCCAATCTTTTGATTTTTAAAGCACAAGTAAGTTTTACAAACATAAAAAATATAAATAGTCATAAGGGTAATTACTCTGCAGCTTCACTGATCAATTTGAATAATAAATTTCATGAAAATATTGTACGAAGATGTTGAAAAGAAAATGAGGAATATTGCATGAAGTAATTTAAAACGTGAAAATATAAATTTTAATTATTACAAGTGGAAGACACGCGCGTTATTAATAAATAGAAAACAGAAACGAAATATTGAACTACATTCTAAAAAGCAAAAATTCCTTGCGCTTATTAAACTTAAAGTTAAAGATAATAAACAATAACAAAAAATCCGACTCTGTATAGTCTATAGACTACATGCAGCTGAGCAAAAGCTTGCTAACTAACAGTATGACACTTATGTTTTTAAATATATATAAACAAACGCTATCAGCTTCATTCCAAAGAGATAAAACGCTCCACAACAAAGAATCCCATGCAATGGATATATTCGTAATTCGTATGCTTTAACGAAATCATTCAAAAGATCATTTAACTTACTTCCGCATCCCTCGCTTTGGAGCTGACGGCACTGTAAGGCAACTACTTCCCATAGACTTATCATCTCGCTCGCATACATCGTCCGATAAGACACTAAGTGTTTCCTCCATTTCGCTCAAAATAAAAACAATCTCAACCCAAGATGACTTCTCACTCAACACAAAACGAAGTCAAAAATTCTTCGTTCCTTACATGCGCAGTGTCTGCCTTATTTGAATGCAAGTAGTGGGCTTGTAGGATCATAACATGTAAACACTTTATATTGTCATCTAATCACCTATATGTGGGCGGTTTGTCATAAAATGCATGCGAAAACTATCAGCTGAATTTGTTAGGTGTCACAATAACCTCTTTAAAGGATAGATCTTCAAGAAGTGTAGCACATCATGGGAGAGATGAAGACGCGACAAAAATGTTTTCGTACCTAACAACATCGCTTTATGACGAATTTTTTTGTGTTCTTGTCAAACCGAATCTTTCTCACTGTTAAAATTGTTATAACATTTCCCTCTGGCTCAATTAGCCAGTTGTCTGTAGGGTTGAGTGGACATCTTCCACGTAATCGGCTAAACTCATCACCAAAAAGGGAGAGAAAACAGCACCCAACTAGTATAAAAAGTGCAATATTATCCTACTTGCATATAAATTAATGTACACGAGTGTGAGGCGTAGTTGTCAGTATTGTGTTTAATAATTTTGCTATCGCATCGGATCAACAAGTTCGCTTTGCTCTGTATGCTTAACAATTTTGTGTTGTACGAGCTTCATTTTTTGTGTTGAGCATCAAAATCTATCTTCCTGCCAATCGTATTTCAAAAGGACCACATTGGAGTTAAATGGTCAAAAAAATTCTAAACTGACAACCCACATGCATGCATTTACTTTTTTTTAATTTCATTTGATAAGAACCATTTGATTAAATGAGCGTTAATGGTTTGTAGCTAATGATGCGTGAAATAAAAGTCGATTCAAGGTATTGCAGGCTTGTAGCAAGAAGACAAGAAGTTGAAACAATTTTCTTTTATTGAAGTTCATCATCAGGATCAGTATCTTCTGCATCAAATTAAACACAATTTTTGAAAGTATCATAATGTTAATAAAGTCATATTGAGGTCAAAGGGCATGATGAAACATATGTGAATGCCATGTTTATCATTGCTTGATAAAGGCCCTTTGGAATATACAACAGACTTCTATAAGTACTGTGTATATATATTTTTAATTGTTTTGTTGATCTGATGACTCTTCACCGAGCACAAACCAAGGTTTAAACAGTTCCACAGCTTATATGCAGTTAAGATGAGCAATATTTAAACAACAGCTGGAAATACACATTGATTAAGCAGTCATGTTAGAAAAAAAGCTTTGTCTTAGGAAATTCATAGTTTATAAAGTCGATGTATACAAGTTGCACACAAAGCTGGCCAAAAATAAACACCAACCAGTAGCGGTCCAGGATTCCATTAATTAATCCATAAAAGAATAAGTTCCAATAAATATATATTGATTTCAAAATACTTTACAATTCTGTATTAGCATTTTGGCTGAATAATATTATTCAAAAAATTATAAACCATAGCATTAATGCTATAGTGTTTTTAATTTAAAAACAAAACTTGTTATTTATTCTCACTTATTCGGAATAAAATGAATAAATCTTCTGCTTTTACTTTGACCATTTCAGATTTTTACATCAATCATGCAGAATTACTAACTAAATTTTAGCTATTTCAATGGAAAGTAAATGTAGATGTTGAAAAGTCCCCAATAGTGTTAAGTCTAATGATAAGCGTGATTGGGATTTGGGAAGTAAAACCTAGCCTGTATATCTGCAGGAGAAACAAAACCCACTGGACAAAATGCAAATTAGCAAGGAAAAAGCAAAAATTATCATAAGTTTGTACAGCAGATTTCATTTTAATCAGTTTCGCTAATGCAATGCATTTTATTGCATTACATCAATAATATATAAAAAAAAATGACTAAGATTCGCCAGGCATCAAAGAATGCATTCAGCGATTAATCCCTAAGACAATTTTTACGACGAAGTCCATTCAGACACAAATTAATTATACTGTTAACAAAGTCGCTGACAAACAGATATAGCCAGTCCATAATGATAATAGCGGGAATTAATTTTTAAAATACATTGGTTAATGTAACAGTTTATCCTCTGGCGGCATCTGAATGACTCATGGAATATATGAAACATGTATCAAATCATCGCGACGGCTCTACAACATGTTGCATTTAATCATAAAGTATTTGGACAAATATTAAGATATGAGGAGCACTTGACTATACATTTAAATATATGAAACATTGTCTGAAAGGTTTTCACTGATAAACATCTGTAAGTGTAACGCAATATTTTAGGGGCAGTTCTCGTTGAATATTTCAGATAGTCGTTATGTAAATACACAAGCGATTTCTAAAAGAAATGCAGATTAAAACGGGGTACACCGCAAATTACAACTTACTTGTGAATTGTCATGTTTATTTGATGCAAATCTCGCCTATTTTGCTTTCTTCTTTAACTTATCATAAGAGTCTTCACTAGCAAGGCGCGTCTCTCAAGGCGATACTCTTTTAATAATATGATTGCGACGATAAGTGTTGAATTGAATTGAATAATGTATGTAACATGGACGGCTTTAACATAAATGGACTTCACAGTACAATAAAGAGCACGAATATTGTGCGACAATATTGATTGCAATTGGTCGAATACTAAGTGACGACATGTTAAAATCAAAACATTTATAGCACTTTCCGGTGTGTGTGTGCACTCTGCAAGCAGGTGCAAAGTCGTCTCTTGGTGAAAGCATGCAGTGATAAAGATTTTTGAAACATTTTCAAATCCAAATCACAATATAGAATAGGAATTACGTTTTGTTATGCGTGAATATGATAATGTGCTACATCAAGGAAAAATAAATACTAAATTTTCTTTATATAAATTATATTACAACTTCACGTTATATCAAAAAAAGGGCTAAATGGAGCTTTGCTTATAAGAATATACAGTGACAGGTTTTAATAACCAATAAAAGGTAGAAAAATTTAATAATGATTAGCATTGATATATGATTTATGCTATGATTTATAAAAGATCTAGAACAGACGTTGCTTGAATGACATCACATGAAGGGCTCATTTGATTGTGAAAAATTTAGTCATCTAATTGCTTTCGACGGTTGCATCTCGTTCGTTATAACAACTTCACAACTTTAAAACTGCTAAATCTGGACATGCTGACCCATAGACATACCCCCTGTACTAAAAACGATGAGCTTGTTACCCTTGTTACCCAAATTTAACTGAAGTGTTCTTACTTCCTTATGAATTCGGCTGTAGAAAGGTTGATCACATTTCGATAAAATTTGTCCTTCCATGATGAACTGCGTCTTCTTGAAGTCTCTGCATTATCATCCATTCTAGATGTACACGTACAATATAAGAAATAGAAAACAATTCGTCCAGATGTTTTAAAAACACTTAAGACTTTTACGTGAGTGCAGTGAGAAATCACTAGAAAAATTTTTTCCCTTATCTTTAAAATAAAGTTGTGTGGATACAGGACTGTGATTATTTGTGTTCACCTACTATAAATACAATTACAGTCTAGGGCTTGCACTTAAGGTTTGGTTTACGTCACTGTTTTTGCTCTTGCCATATGCAGTGCCGTATTAACGAATGGGCCGACAAGCCGTGCCCATGCATCCATAAATTTTTGGGCCTCAAAATTTTTATTTTGATAACATTAAATTTAAGAACCAACTATACAATATACGAAAATAAGTGCTGTTCTGATATTTATAATCAATCATAGATAATTACAACTGCAACTGCCTAGAAAATATGGACCAAGAATAAAATCCACTGGCACACAGCAATGATATGTGGGAGAAGGGGGACAAACTTAAATTACATTGTTACTTTGGTGTCAGCGTGTAAGGTGATGGAATTTTATTAGTAATCAGAAAATGCTTCAAAAATAGATATTACTGAAATGGCTGTTTTCAAATTTAATTGCAAGTTTTACGTGGAGTGAAAGTTGACAAATTTCAACTCCAAAAGTCCTACTGGTTTGCAAACTTTTTTAACCACCACAATTGCTGAAGTCAGCAAGTCGCCAAGCTAAAAAATAGTTTGCTGCTGACCGTTTTAAGAATGTGTATACCTGTAATGACGTCACTTTACCAAACATCATGGCCAAAAAAGTTTGCACAGGAATGGCCAAAAACTCACCACTTTTGACGGCTTTGAAAGCGAACAATTTTAATTTGTTAGTTCCTTGTGTTAAACATGCACCTTGTGGATAACGTGTTGTAAATATCCGACTTTTTCTTAAATTCTGTTCTGTCATGCGTACTTTTATATACCATAATTGCTGGGTAAGTTTATAAAGCGTTCTTTGTAAGCACAAAACATGATAATTTTTTCTTAAGTTACCTCAAAAATGAATAGTTTAAAGAGGAAATTGGTCTCTTTCCTCATTCCCTTTATCCTTTCAGTAAATCTATCTTTACCTAAGGATTGTTCTGGTCAGGTCAGATGTTTCTCTCATCCTATTTCAGGATTTTTTTACCAAAAAGCAATATATTGTTATTTTCAAGTTTTTTTCCTTTCGCTTTTAGCTCTTTTAAGCTTTTCTATGTACTGGTTTCTTAATAATTACATAAAAATTTGCTCTGACTTTTTATATAATCTTTTAAACTTGGTGATATCATTTTTTGAGCACCTGTAGCATAGGCCTTATGGTATTCGTTAAACATCTGTCTTCAGTTAAACTAATTTTTGCAAGTTTATTTATAACATTCATTTTCATGTAAAACTTTTTTTACTTTGCATTCTTCTTTAAGATACGTTTTGCAAGTTGCAGATTATTGGAGTTTTTCCCAAGAAATGTGTCATCTCATTTTTCATAATTTTAACATGCCAAAAAACATCGAAAATAGTTAGATTTTTCATATTTGTTGTTTTTCATATATAATGAAGGTATTTTGAATTTAAAACGTAACAAGTTATTTTGACGAACACCTTATCTGCCAGTGCATGAGTTCCACTTAATTTAGTACAAACATCTGCTATTATTTCAAACTTTAACTGAATACTAATTTCTTTCTTGCAAATTTACACTTGCCTAAATTACTCCACTTTCTTTAAGGAGTCAAACCAGTAGTTGTAATGGGGATGTACGTCATGCTTCAAAAAGGAAATATCGTTTCATCTTTATTGAACCTATTTTTTGTCGATAAAATTGTCGAGTCTAATCTCCATGTTAGACAACGCTAAAACGTTTTGGGTTTTTGCAGCTTGAGATGTGCAATTAGGCTGCATGGACATGTTAATATTTTTATGTAATTTGAAGAGCAAGGAATTTTTCGCGAAAATGTAGGCTGACGGCTAGGCTACTATTTACAACTTTATTTTGTGATTGTGACCATTTTTGTAATGAGAATCAGTCTGTGCAACATCCAGCAGGTGACCAATAGAATATCCATCATTGAAAAATGCTTCAAATATTTCGACATAAACGCAATGTAAAAGAAAAATGAGTTTTCCTTTGTATTGTATTCTATGTATCAACGAGTCAAAGGAAAGACGTGGACGAGGTCCAGGAGTCCGGATTAAATTAGGTGGTTGGGGTATTTAGAATATTCGTAGGATGGTAATTGTCATCTAGTCTAAGTGAAAAGATTGTCTTTGGCAGAAAACGTATTTCATGTTGATACAAACGTGTCAGACTTTTTTTGAGAAAGAACATACAGTTAGAAAAATGCAAATCAGTTTTGCCAGTCAATACAATTAAGGGGCTGTTTACTTGAGCCCTTCTTGAAGGGCTAGACCCTACATCAAAACCCTACAATAAGCACTAACTAAAAATGGCTGGAAACCAAACCGAAATAGTTATTGATTTTTCATTTCTGTTTTTTTACCGTTTTCTTTGTGTGTAAAAGCTCCCGTTTATGCCTTTTCTTGGCGCCGTTACTGAAAAGCGATGTCTTTTCGAATGTGTATTTGTTAATTTTTCAGCTCTACAGGAACGGCTAGCTCTGCCTATTGCGTTTTCATCGGAAACTTACAGCCCTGCATGGTGAGATCTCGGAATAAATAATTGCGAGATCTCAGCTGTTCGGGCTGGATTCCTCTGATGTCAACCAAAAAAAAAAATTCATGTGTATTTTTAGTAGCTCGCGAGATATCGCTTGGTAAGGCTAGCCCTTCTTGCAGGTCTTATGTAAACAGCTCCTTAGGCCTGTTTCATACGTCGCATTTTACATGAGCCGAATGCATTTAAAACAAAAGATAATGAGGCATTTTATCGCATTTTCTTTTGTCTTTAATGCATTTGGCTCATGTAAAAAGCGACGTTTGAAACGGGCCTTAGATCTAAAATCCGATTGTAAGCCATAAAATGACATCAATATTAAACCGTTATAATATGACAATGCCTTACAAAAAGTGATCATGTATGTCGTAAATCAACGGGTTCATTACACGACTCTACGAAATTTTTTACACTTTTCCTAGTAAAAGGAATGACATTTTTTAACAAAGCATTCCCATGACTTTAGACCCCCAATTTTCAACGCTCTTTTGAATTGTGACTGTAAACATTTTGACATGCACGCAGGTGTCAATTAGGTAACAGTAAGTGATTGATGTGATAGCAGGTGATAATTTAGATTGAAAAATATAACTTATTTTTTGGAAAGCAGAATAAAATTAACGTACGCTGTGTTTTTCATATCTATATTTTTCTGTAACTACTAATATTTATTATTTCTCTATTTATTCTCCAAGTCAATCCCATGATGCATTTGCTTATGCATGGTTTTTTTTAATAATGTATGGATGTAACCTGACTTATGTTTTGAAATTAGCGTTTCTTCCTGGTTTTAAGCAAATTTTAAGACAGAGAAGAATGAGAACAATGTAAAATATTGCACTTAATGTTTAGACGTAGAAAAGATTCTTTGCATTTTAGTCGTTGCCTGACCTGACTTCTATATTCTTCAGGGTCGTAGCTAGAACGCTAATTGATGGAAAGGTATTTATATACTCCCTTGTCTTGACTAGCTTCTGTTGAAAACCAATTTACTTTCTAAAGAACTTGATCAGTCATCGTCACAACTGAATACATGAATATATTAAATCTTTATGTGAACAGTGCTCATAATATATTTAGTGCTCTGCGCTCATAACTAAATAATCACTATACGCATCACAGTATATTGAATATACAGTAGGTCCACTTCGAGTGCAATTGGTTGCTGTATATTTAATTACATTACTGGCTGCCGTTAGCCATTTTAACATTCCTATTGGTCAAAAAAAGCAATTGACTGGCTACCACTATGGTAATCAAATGTGTAATAAGATATGGCACGAACAATTTCATAGAGTGGCTCAACTGTATATTCTCTAAACTGTGATATGCATACTATATTGTAAACAGTCTTCATAAATGGTTCACAACATACACCGTATTATTACGTTTTAGCTACGGCTCTGAAAGTTATGTTGTCATAAGTGTGTCATGTTAATGCTTCTAAAGGTAGTCTTTGTACCCCATGTCATATGAGAAAAGCAGTTTGATGTGATTTGAGAATTTCAACCGAAGTTTCTGTGATTGTGTATTGTTCTACTTGCAAAATTAACATATTTGTCTATTTTGAAATTGATCGATCCTTTTTGCTTATTGAAATATGTAAAAGACATATTTTTTTGTTCCATAGTGGAAGAGATGCATCGTTAAATGTCTTAAAGAAAAGCGAAATGATGAAAATGTTGAACTTTATCATGTTGAAAATATCTATCATAAACAGTGTCATGAGAATTTTATAAAAAATTATCTCTCTTATTGCGATCGATTAAGCATATAGCATTTAATATTATGGCATAGTTATTAATACGACAAACAAAAAATAGTTTCTTTCTGTTGCAAATCATTATATAATGATATGTGTTGATCGCTGTATTACCCCGTGAAAAATTTCTTACCTTTATTTTTTATCCTTGTTAATTAATTGCACTGAATTTACTGAGTTTTATGGTTCATCAATCCTCTTTCAGACAGAACAAAGGCCTCTACCCTTAACTCCAGGAAACGTACTTGTTTCTGGTGAAATGTGACCCTACTTAGTCTCACTCATCAAAATGCTAAATTACAGGCAAAGCAGAAGCCTCTTTATAATTTTGAAAAGCAGTACTTTACACTTAAAAGTACGCAGATGCTCATTTGAATTGACAAATGTCTCAATTAACATTGTCAAATTACGTTTTTAGATGACGATAATAAGTCATTTGCATCGTATTTGCGGCTTTCAAACGTATGAGATAAAGAACAAACGAATGACAGCTCAACAGTCAACATCCATTTTCTCTCATGAACGCACTTTTATCGATGTCGTATAATAGCTTTACGTATTCAAGAATCGAGAGTTGTCCTTCCTAAAAGTATTCCACAAGTTGCTGTCGCTTTAGCATCTCCTGATCTGCAATAATTTCAAAAACGGTGGACATGCTGGCAGCAAAAAACTTATCCTCTGTATTCTAATTACGAATAGCTTCTCCCTTTATGAAAAAAATCACAAAACTCAATAATCAGTGTGAGATCAACAATGCATGGAAGTACCTAAGTTGACTACCACAAACACGATGCATCAAGTTTCTTGTATTGTTTGCCCTAATGAGATATAATAGATGTTTGTCCTGACCTGCGAAGTTTAAACCAGCGGGATATCTCATTATCTTGAGCTGTTCTCGGTTTAAATTAAGATTACTAATACTGTAATAGTAAAACAAAGAGAAGATCATGCTGGGACAAACTAGCGATATTTGTAGTTATCAAAAATTTCTTTGTTTATACTAAATCCAGCATATACATAGACATCAAGTATGATGGAAGGTTTAACGTTTTGGGTGCGCTCCCTCTCAATCCGTAAAAATCCCCGGAAAAAATTACCAATAAAATATGAACCAATCGACATTTCACCAATATAGAGGTTGGGATAAATCAATAAGATGGGAATAATATGTTAACACGTCCATGCGTGCAGGTAAAAACTTTTATGAATAAACTTTGTTAACTGCTGGAAGTAAAGTTACGTTTATTCAAACATGCCTGTGACGTTTTTGATTCCACGCAATCTGATTGGCAACAGCAGCGGGTGGCTTCATTTTTTACGATATCATAAACGTAGTCCAGTTTTTTTAATAAATTTGCTTACGAAGTGAAATTTAAATTTTGCAATTGATTTATAAACCACATATATGTTAATTGTTCAAAGAGTAACCAAAATGCATTCAGATGGCAGTTGTCATAGCGATAGTGAATTCTACTATCCAAACTAAGTAAAACAAAATAAAACAAATTCCGAAGAGGGACATCTTGTTTTCTTGATATTCAAGATATTACAAGAGTTTGAAACAAAAGATGGTGTAATATTTCGTCTTTATTCCAAAGACATCATCAGACTTATGGTTTACAATGCAGGCTTCGAAACGTTTATATATTTACAAGCTTGTAAACGTGCAGCCTGCATTGTAAACCATAAGTCTGATGATGTCTTTAGAATAAAGACGAAATATTACACCATCTTTTGTTTCAAACTCTTGTAATATCTTGAATATCAAGAAAACGAGATGTCCCTCTTCGGAATTTGTTTTATTTTGTATTATTTGAAACTGTCTGCTTGTCCTGGTTATTAGACTAAGTAAACATTGTTGAAATCAACCTAATTTCAGTCTCAAATCACCATGAGCCCCTGTGAGGCCTACTCCAATACATGTCACCATGAACTACGTGTCATACATTTATTGAGAAATAAATCTTTGTTAGTGCACATCTAAACCAAGTACATCTTATCTGTGATGTTCAGCTGTACAATAGGCTTGCACGAGCACATACAAATACGAGCAATGATTGGTCAATTCCAAATTCAAACGAAGGTTCGAAATTCAAATTTCATAAAATTCAAAATTCAAATCGAAGTTATTGAACAAATGCCAACCAATCTCTACTTCGGGAGAAATACCAAGTATTCAAAACTTTTTATTAAATAATTTGTTATTTTGTGATCATTATTTTAAGGAAAATGTCAAGACATTCTTTTGCAAGTCCATTGCGCCCTAAATGTAAGTAAAACATTTTATGCGTTGTACTACTCTACAAATAAAGTGCACAAGTGTCTGCTCAATGCTCTTGTAAGCATGATTCGTTTGGCTCGAATGCACTTGTTTTTAATGTCATCTATCTTCATAGTATTTATAATTTGTAAAACAGCTCATGACTACATGAAAGTATATTTGTGTTAAATGTTGGATTAAAACGATGTTCAAAAGGGTTAAGCCATCATACCGTACTATGCCTATAAGGAAGCAGAGCAAAGTAAGATTTTGCTCTTCGTTAAAAATGCCAACAAGTAGGAGTTGTCACATCACAGGATGAAATTTGACCGTAGCGTGGCCAGCATAACGTTTTCTACCTGCTATGCTAATGAGAACAATACATTTCTAAACAAATGAAGCTTTATTAGGGGGTGTTTACATGAATCCGGAATGACTTTCAATCCCGATCGAAACGTGATGTCAATCCGTGTTTACATGAAACTAATTGTTGTTTTTCTTCGCACTCATTTTAACCCATTTAGCCTCTTTATTTGCTTACGAGCTTCAATTTGCCGAAAGACAATACCCATGGCACATGCGTGCTTCGTCATTAATCACAATATCATTCCAGAATGAAACTCAATTCGCGTTTACATGAGATAACAAGTAAATTTCGATCCGGAATGAAATTTCGATCCGGAATGAAACTAGGAATGAACTCGATCCGGATCGAGTTGTGACTCATTCCGGATTCATGTAAACATGCAATAGGATTTCTTTTAAAGTGGAATGAGTTCATTCCGGATCGAAACTCATTCCGGATTCATGTAAACACCCCCTTAGTTGAAGTAATAAAAATTTACCAGTATTTCTTGTGTTCCAATGAAGGGATACTGAAAATCAACTTGACACCATTTGGTTAGCAAAAATTTGAGGATGGTCAGAAATATTTTTTCGCAGGAGTCCAATCTGATGACATTTTGGATTATTTACTGTTTTATATGGATTTAAATGAATGCAAAACTAAATGAGCTTAGTCACCTTTCAAACAAGTCTAGAGAATTCAAACAATATCTGGAGATTTTCAAAATCAATTTTAGTGGATACTAAGGCGGACAAAACAATCTTATACTTAGATTATAAAATTCCATCAGTGAATAAACATGTCATACCCATGACTTGTGATGTATAAATCAAAACATAACTTTACAATCACCAGTTATAAATTCACAGATATAGAATTGTTTAAAAATAATCATATATTTATGATCTAGAAATTTTTGAATAAAAGCAGATGAATTGGGCTAGTCACTTTTGCATTCTCATGAAATGGATTGACAGTAATTTGATTTGCATCAAATTGTTCGATCATTATATCAGTGACTTGTGTTTCTATTTTTTTTACGTAACTTGTGCTGGTCATTAATTCTGGTTAATATAGACTGTATTTAGCTCAATTAATGAAAAACTCACTCTGTGGGGACTTAAAATTGGCAAAACATTGTTTGCAATAAATGGCAAACAGTCTCACATGTATGTTGTTTCCCCCTATTATTTCACTATCTCGTAGATACTAGGATACCACAATTAACTGGCCTTCGAAGAATATTGTTCCATCTAGATTTACTATTTTTCCCAAAGCATAAAATAGTGCAAGTGAGCATTTTTCCATTGTGAAATATCATTGCATTCTGATTCACCATTGTATTCCTAATATAAACAGTGCTAATATAATATATTCAGTACATGTTGGTAAATGTTGATTATCCAGGTTAGTATAGTCCTGAGAAGGACTGTTTTTGTTGTTGCTGACTGACGTTTCGACAACCTTAGTGGTAGTCATCTTCAGAGTCTTTTTTTTGACAAAAACAGTCCTTCTTAGGACTATACCAACCTGGACGATCTACATTTACAAACATGTAACGATACTCCCAGGTTCAAACCATTTACTTTATAATATATTCAGTGCTCATCACCATTTACTCAATTCATAATTTGTGCTCATAATGTTGTGAAAGTTTTTCTACTGATCTACAAGAAAGTGAAGACTGCTGGCAATTATACAATTATTATGTAAACTATTGTATACTAGAATGTTCATCTTTGTCTGTCCAGAACACATCATTTTTTACAGGCAAGTGCAGTTTTTACATGCATGTAATGTTTCAAAAGGTTTGTAACATTGCGAAGGCAATGTACATTGTAGACTTTTCATGACCATTTATATGTCTTTATTTTACCAAAATATATTTACAGTGCAAACAGCCAAAAAGTTTCTGTCACTACAAATGTCGCAAGCAAGTCATGCACTATCAGATGAATTCAACAACATTCTAAAAGGAACAAAGCCATCAGAAAAGAAGAGAAGACGTATTGTCGATGAAATATTTTCCAGTGAACAAAGTTATCAGGAACATGTACATCTTATCACATCAGTATGTTATGATTTGTAATAATTCGACATGTACGTATGTAAATATGAAGACTCACCAAAAAATTACATGAATTACAGATGTTCCTATCACCGCTGAGAGAGCTGTCTGTATTGCCGGAGCATGTTCTCAACGTCATCTTTTCTAACATTGAAGCCATACAAAGCGTGAATCGAGAGCTTCTTGTTCACATGGAAACTATGGGTATCGGCGATGCATTTTTAGCTTTGGCGCCGTTTCTTAAACTCTATAGCACGTACGCAAATAATTTCGAGAATGCTTTGAATACGATCAAGGTAATTTCGCTACTACTCTACAGAGCCTTTCTCGTGCAGCATTAATGAAAAGAATAGTAAAACTAGTGGCGGCTCCAACCTCCACTATTTGGTTGGGGCTCATATTTAAATATAATTTATGTTATAATCTGAGATAACTATTGATTTCAACTAATAGTGGCGAACACGCATACGATTAATATGCATAATATATTAATTTTTTGATCCCAGACAAAATGCCAAAAGTCTTGAAATAGAAAAGCCATTAGCCATTAATTTACTGTGATTGCCGTTTACTTTACCAGGCTGTCTTTTATGAAGCTACATTGAGTTTCTGTTGGGTTCGAAAAAAATACACTTGCCGATGCATTATAAAAGCAAATACTGACGGCTGAAAGTTAGTATTGCACAATGTCCATGCAAAAAATTTCTGTGTTCTGAAATGGGCCTGCAGTTGTCGATATCAGCGGTCCGACTTTCTTGACCTCATAAATATGAGCCCACTGCAATGTATTGAGCTGGATGTGCCATCTGTAAAACTTGTGACAATTTGTACTTCCTACTATTCTAACATAGTTAAACAAGGTTTCTAAGTGCTTGTTTCCAAAACGTTTTCGCCTCATAATTTCCTCTGTTGAAAATCATTCGTGTTAATGTGTGCATTTTACGAAGAACAGTGGATCAGTAGCCGAAATGTTATTTATAATATTTCATTTCTTCGTTTTTATTTGGTCGCAAGGAATGGGAGAGAAAAAGCCCAAAATTTGCATCGTTCAAAAAACAGCAAGAAAATCTCGATGACGCCAAAGGCCTTAAGTTAAACGCCTTGCTGATAACGCCCATCCAGAGAATTCCAAGGTTTAATAACATCATCTTATTTCAGTTGTTGGTTTATGTTAAATTGCTTGCAAGTTGGCTAGTTTTTATTTGCAAGAGGAGAACAACTTGAGCAAATTCTTCTTAAAAAATTCTTCAAAGCGTTTTTCATACATTCTTGCAGGTACAAAATGCTTTTAGAGAATCTCCTCTGGAAAACACCCGAAGATCATGATGATTTTTCAAAATTAAAGGGTGAACATTAAATTTATTTAATTCCGAATTCTTTATGTAGTTCTCTTTACTCCATATTTTCAATGTATATGTTGTATTTAATTCATCGATTCATTCAATGAATTTTTTAAAATGTTTATTTTTTTGTTTGACGGACGCCAAAACTTGCAGAAAAAAGATGCTATTTTGTTTTTTTAAGCAAGAACGACATGCACGCTTAATGTTTAGACAATGTCCTGATTTACGATGCCCATTAAAAGCATTGGTTTTGCTTCTGTCGGACATTACAAGAAATTTCCTTGTTGTTTTTGGCATAGTTGCCGTGAAAAATTGTTATTTTTGTGTTTGAAATATTGGAATAAACTGGTAGTTTCTGCAAGCTTTATAAAAATTATCAAAGAAGGCTAAAAGAAAAGCTAGAAATGGTTAAGGTCCATTTCGAGAACTTGATGCTTCAAGTTCTGCACATCATGTGCATCAGCATATCATGTGAAATCGTATTATAGCATTTATATTCGACACATCCCTTCATTTAAGGAAGTTTTTCTTACATGTTTGTAAATGTAGATCGTCCAGGTTGGTATAGTCCTGAGAAGGACTGTTTTTGTTGTTGTTGACTGACATTTTGACAACCTTAGCTTTGACTCTGAAGATGACTACCGCTAAGGTTGTCGAAACGTCAGTCAACAACAACAAAAACAGTCCTCAGGATTATATCAACCTGGACGATCTACATTTACAAACATGTAACGATACTTTCGGGTTCAAACCATTTACTTTATTATGAAGTTTTTCTAGTTATGAAATGGCTGCGTCAAACTGGAAGTTATGACGTTGACTTGTATCTACATGGCTCCTAGAGCTCATTTATGTCTCAAATTTCTTCTAGTGATCAAAACTTCAATAATATGTAATAAAAAAAGGCGGGAAAAATTCATTGCATATGCACTTTAATAACATATTCGCTCGTATTTATGAATATTTAAGCAAATACGAACGCCCGAATTTATTTTTATTTATTTTTTATGATAGTAATATATGCTTTTGTAACAATAAAGTAAGACAGATAGCTAACTACTTAAAGTAACATCCAAACATTTTCATTTCGCCACATACCATTTCAATAAACAACCGAATCTCAGCACTTTGAAATCGTTACTTTCTGTTATATATTCTTTGATAGAGGCCGTCGATCAGATCAGCAAAATGGCTCTTGATATTAACGAAAACATTCGTCAGCATGAAAATTTTCAAAAGATTTTAAGCATCCAGAACAGTTTTAGTCGAGAATCTGCGCCAAAGCTCTTGGCTCCCGGTAAGAACTGATCCTAAACTGTAATAGTGCCATCATGGGGTGGACACTTGACGAAAACTGGGAGCAAGCGGCAAAATGATTCAAACGATAGTTGGAAATTTCTAACAGAGTGCCTTAGATGATAATTTATTTCAACATATCAAGTCGAAATGAATGAACAAAACTTGATATGTATTGTATTTGAAAAATATTGAGGGGTAACAGCGCGCTTGCCCCCTCCCTCCCTCCCCGCCCCCACAATTTCTCCGGTTCCGTTAGTTTTGCTTCTCAAATAGCACGTCTTGTTTTATTTGCTATCCAGAACTGCGATAAGAAAATACTCAATAGCTGTATTTTGTCGAGTTTTTATTTCTCTCTTTCTTGTATTTACTTGTATGGCATCTTGAAATCAGTCAATATGTTCTTCTTTTTCATCAGTCTGGCTTATGTACACTTCCTCGATTTCCCCTTCATTTTTTCGACAAATTTGTTGCAATTTGGCTTGTATTAGCGCTACGCATCATGGAATCCAGGATAGATTAAGTTGACTAATCCCTTGTTCTTCTGTCAAAAGGATTATTTCTTTTAAACGTCACCTCCCCATTTAGGAGTGATTTCATTCTTCTTTGTCTTCATTATAAAATAGAAGTAAATGTTGGTTTTCATTCAAGCAGACGTGACACCTGTTGAGAAGTCTTAAAGTCTTCACATAATTGTTTTTAGGAGTTCGTACTTTTCATTTTATTTTTGTTCATATGTTTGTTATGTGGACAACCTTGGCTAAGCATTGACTTTCCTTAACTTCATGTAACCAACTTGTATCCTTGGTCACATATTTCAATCATATGCAATTTGAATTATGCAATTTCCAAATTCAATGTAAAATCTTGTAGCAAAAATCCAAATAAGCTGTATTGAGTGAGGAAAACTAAGCAGCTGCGTTGCGATGGGATACTTTTGCAAACCTCATTTAACTTCGTTTTTGTGCGGATTTTTTATTAAGGACTTCTTTTACTTGTTATAGGGCGTGTATTTATTAAAGAAGGCACATTATTAAAGGTATATTTACATTGAAAATACATTTATTGATACCTAATAGCCATTTTGCATCCTCTTATTTTCAACATATTCTAAATGTTTTAATATTATTTATTTGTGGAGCCAAGCAAAAATTTTGATAAAATAAAAATAAATCATTTTTTTAAATTCTATCTTGCATCCATACGCGTAACTAGAATGTTACTTGGGGGAGGGGGGTGCATATTCCTATATTCAGTTGTGCCCTACTGATTTCTTTTGAAATTCAATTCATTTTCAAAAGAAATCGGTAGGGCACAACGGAATATATATGAATATACACATCACACCCCCAATTAACGTTCTAGTTACGCCTCTGCTTGCATTTATTTTTCCTAAGATGTTAAGAATTTATCTACGACTCATTTTGAAATACTTTTTCGGAATGTTCTTTCTTTTGCATTCCGTGAAATATCTTATGCTGTTTATTTCTATGTTTTCTACGTATTATCGACACTAATATAAGAGTTGTAAATATATTTTAGGTTGGCAAGCGAGGTTGGAGGTCTGCAAGAGAGAAAAATTTTTTCTTGTTTTCTGACATCTTGATTTATGCAAAGAGAACTAATGACAAAGATTGTAACAGGTATAGGCTTAAGAATCCGCACAATTTTTGCTTTGTTTAAGATATTGGGGCCTGCATCAATAAATATGTAAATAATAATGACGAACTAAACAAATATCTATTACACGAAATCGCCATTTTGTATCTTGTTACTGGTAAGTTACACTAATGCATTAACAGAGCTCAAGATACGTGGTGCGTGGTAGCTTTAACTAAGTTTATACACATGAAAAATTCGTATGTTCAAGATTTTTGTAGGATTGTAATTAGTCAAAATGCACTTTATGTTTTTATATTGCTATTTTTTATGCTTTCTGACAAAATGAACGTAGTAGCTATCTACTAACTGTTTCCTTCAGTATATGGGAATCGAAATGTTTGTTGTCGATCAATTTAGTTTCTGTTATTTTTTCATTGCAGGCCATTTACATGTCTCAAGGTGTTTCCACTGCATGAATGCAAGGTTCATGAAGTTTTGGGTGATGGAAACACAAGAGAAGGCGGTGCTCTGTTTTCGGTGAGCGTCTAGCTATCTACCAGTAAATCCTTCAAATTACTTCCCTGTGTAGTAATAAAGCCATTGTATTCTGTGTTTAATGTTGAAATAAAATGTTGTTGAAAAAATCCAAACTAAAATCTTAATATATGCTTGCTGCAGATTGAATTTAAGAGCAAGTCCCTATTGCTGTTTTCCAAATCACAAGGAGAAGCTAAATCGTGGTTGAATGAAATTAGAAAAACCATTGAGTAAGTATATCCTATCTTCTTGCTCTTACAAATTTCATACCCCTTTCATCTGTGTTGTTTGTCATGCGAAAATGACAACAAATTCTACGTCTTATGGCCTTACATATGCATTTATAGAAATGTTACTGGACACAGTAAGCTCAAGTCTATCGACAAAAGACCATTGCAAGCAGCTTGTAATAGAAAACAGCTTTCCAGACGTAAAATAAAAAGGTCGAGTGGGAGAAGAACTGTCGAGAAGAAACAGGTGAAGAAAGCGTAGCTTTACGGTTTATACCTGTACTGTACATGATACGTTATTGCAATAAATATTTGGCTACAACAACACACATAAATGTACTTTTATATGTTATTATTTTTGTTTTATGAAGTCGTGTTTCGGGTCTAGTCCTAAAGAATAATTTCTATCCCTGACAACCTCTTTTCATTATATAAATTTATTTAGGCGCCATTCACAGTGTCCAGTCCAAGCCCTGAGAAAGAACTTACATCCCCTTTGAAGAAGGAAGACTTAATGCAAGATGAAAGCATTCTTTTTAAGGAAAACAAAGAAATTCCCAATCTTGCTCAGAGCTCTTTTTACTCAAGCGTTGAAATTTCTGGGGAAAATGGTTTAGAAGACGACATTAATTCAAAACAACTTTTCAGACGACGTGAATTAATCACTGAAGATCAACGTTCACGAACAGATATAAAAAGAAAACTCAGTGAATCAGAATTGGTAATGTCTTTATTAGCATCTCTGTGCTTATTTTTTTTTTTGAAATATGATTTGAAAATTTTATACTGGTTTAGATAAATGTCAAAATGAAACGTTTGAATGTGCCAAAGACGTTTTCAGGTCAAACGCTGCGTTTGTAAGGGAGGGGCTCATGGGGGGATTTTGAACCGTGTTCAATTATATGAAATAGGACTGGCAAGCCACTTGAATGCAACATGAATATCCTGTATGGGATTGTGAAAATTGATTCTCACATGATATAAAAAAGTTTTATTTTGTCGCAGAGGTCATTGCTCCAGTAAATATTTTGAGTAAAATGATATACTACTATATATATGAATATGGTAAAGATTAGAATTGTATAGTGAAGAAGACTATGATATGGTGATGAAAATGACATAGTAATGAATACCATGACATACTTATTGTGCTAGCTAATGAATACAACGAAAAAGTTACCAATATGTGGGCATAGCAACAAAGATAATATAGTGAATAATACAATATTTAGTAATGATTAAGCTGATGTAATATTTCGAAAATCATACAAATAGTTGATCAATATAGTGATAAAATCATCGGGCGAAATCCCGATTATATAAGTAATATCACCGTATTTTAACTGAATTTTCATCAACCTTAATTTTTTCTTTAATTATCCATTGATTACCGTTATAATTTGTTCTCGTAATATGTATGGAGTATAATTGCTAGTTCTATATCCAATTTTTTTAATTGTAACGACGAATTCATCAGTTGAACAACACTATTCTTTGTTTTTATTTTCAGAGCTTTTCGTCAAACAAGAAGATACGAAAAAGTGCTCGACTAAGTCAATGGTTTTTTCCATGCACTGGCAGTGTTTAGCTGCAATGTTTTTATTGTTTTACGCTTTTTGTTTCTCTTCTTTTGATATTTACACATATGTTAGCAATTTGAATTTAATGTAAATTTTCGCATAAAAGCTGATCATAAAATTTTTAATTACACATATTAGCTATAAAGGATTCCTTTCAGATATTTTGATTGAAAACTATCTTTTAATCAAAATGTCTTTAAAATGTGTGCACGTGTAAGTAACTATTTTAGCATTTTCTGGTTGATAAACATTAACAAGAACAGGAAAACTAATCTGGAAAAGCTGTGTGGGAAATTTTTATCTTTTACCGCTTGTGAAGAGAATATGTGAGGTTAAATATCAAATTTAATTGAAAAAGGTGAAAGTTTCGACTCTGTTGTTTATTCTATATAAAATACTTAAACTTGAACATATTTTGAGAAATTGATTAAATGATTGTTTCCTGGACATGTAGAATTGATTAAATGATAGTGTCCTGGACATGTAGAATTGATTAAATGATAGTTTCCTGGACATGTAGAATTGATTAAATGATAGTTTCCTGGACATGTAGAATTGATTAAATGATAGTTTCCTGGACATGTAGAATTGATTAAATCATAAATGCATTTTTCAAAGTTTTTTATTCGGGACTGTCGCAGAAGGCTTGGTGCATGGAGTGTGAAAGTGAAATTTTCTTAAAAAATGGGTGTTTAAAAAGCAGCATACTGGTTATGTTCAGCTTTTTTAAACTACATCGTTTAAACTTTGGCATTATAGTTCAGGTTTGCCCATAAATTTTTACAAAGTTTAGTCAAAGTCTAAACTATACATCAGCAGTAGTCTGTTTAGCTGAAATGAAATAGAAATTTATTAATTATATTTTTACCTCCACTTAGTTTACAATGTTTATTATACATTTTTCTTGGCACATTACCCAGACAGTCTTTACTACATAACTGTATTAATTTTTAGCATATCATTGATTGAACCTGGTCCAATAGCCACAGAATTTTTGAAAGGAGGTGATCCAAAAGGTTATGGTGATGCAAAGGAAGACGATCACGTCACCAAGTCCTTGATGAGTAAACTTGGTCAGTGGTTTAAACGCCTTGGTTCAGTGTCTCAAAGTGGAGAGGATATTGCAAAATATATCCTTAGAGCTATGGAGGATGAGTCTCCGCATCTTCATTATATCACCAATGCCACTTGGGAAGAGATGATAAAGAAGAAATTTATCGATATTACTGGAGACAGCATTGTTAAATCAACTGCTAAACAGTTCTTTTCGTCTTAAAGCATAAGCAGCTTAACTCCCGTTAACATATGTAAGAATTGAGTTAAGAATTAGGTATTTTAGTAAACTTATTTGTGCTCAATTTCAACAAACATTTAGCCTTGAAAGAATAATATGCATATGCGTAATATTTTTATTTATATGTTGCTTATTTTGTCTGTCGTTTTTAAACGCAGTGACGTAGCAAATCCAATAATTTGG
Organism: Xenia sp. Carnegie-2017; assembly: GCF_021976095.1. NCBI lineage: Eukaryota > Metazoa > Cnidaria > Anthozoa > Malacalcyonacea > Xeniidae > Xenia > Xenia sp. Carnegie-2017. Next base: position 5,745,299 of record NW_025813493.1, read on the forward strand.
GAGGGAGAATTAATTCCTATAGGTATGTTATAACCTGCAGATTATTCCTATGTTATAATTTGCGGAAAACAATGGATTTCAAGAGAGCTTAACGCTAATAAGACAGAGCATGAATATATGAATATGTGTCCCCCCGTCCATTCATAAAGCAGGTTTGCGCCAGACCAATGTATTTGTATATTTATTTCGTATCTTGGGCTCTGGTTTGCATCACTGTCAAGCAGCCTCTATCTGAATCGAAATATTTCATCCTGTCAAGTTTTGATGAACCAAACATTCTAGTCCTGGTTTTGTCTTCTGGAAACAGGACTTTACTTAAAAAAATTGACGCTTCTCTGCTAAGCTTCAAAACTTTCGTGTCTTTATTTCAAATTTTCACTTTAAGGTTAAATGTTGAAAAGGCCTAAAGTAAAACCCATTGCTTGAGTAAAAGCTGGCGTTTTTCCCATATTGATCTGTGGTGACAATCAGATCAATAATCGTTTTATTCGGATTCTATTTTATACCATCAGTATTCAGTACGTTAATTAAAGTTTGATAAGTGTCATTAGCTTCTTGTTGTGCCTCACGATGATTTGTGTGCGGTCTTTCTCTCTCGTTATTCGATCAACAGAAATGCAGATAAATTTATATTTCATCCGAGTAGTAGTGGTGGTGGATGAAAAAACAACAATTAACACACTGCATTACAAACGTTTTTCCAACAAACGAACTTTATAGATTACCCGTCTCATACTTACCAACTATAAAATACTTTACTCTGAACAAAAACTTAAACAAAACCGACTTTTAGTTATGGAAGCATTCTTTATCAATAATAGACTTAAAAGCAAAAAGGAACCGTCACTATTTGATTTCACAGCTGCATAATCAACTAATTCTTCCCATCAAATTCGAACTTTTTTTACAGAGCTTTTGGAAGTTAGCTTGTAAATGGAGTCTGATAATGAATTTGAAATAAATTCAAAATATAACTACATAAAGAACTGCCTTGTTTGTTGCCAAAAATTGAGTTGAACATGTTTCTCATATATTTAGTTCGTGTCATAAACGTTTTAAATGTCATAAATGCTAAAATAATAAAACCATTCTTTAAGGCTTTGTTTTGTGCTCATTTTTGAAAATTACACATAGCTTATGGTAACTGAAATTGACAAAAAATTTCCAACTTTTTGATACAGATCCCAATTTATTTGCATGACTTTACTGTAAACTCATTATAGTATACATAAACAAAAACACAACAGTAACTTTTCTATAAAACATGTAAAAATTTACGTACAAGTCTCATATTACGATTTATTTAAGAAAAGTAAAACACCTCCACTTCATCTGGTGTGAAGCGAGGGGAACCTGCTAACAAGTTTTTTGTTTTGTTGCTCTCGGAAGAGTAACCATTTGGAAGCTCGTATGAGGTTCCAAACCCTCCTGTTGATGAAAAGGTATCAGAGTTGGCATTGGTGGTGATGAGCAAATCATAAGCACCAAATGAGGGTCCATGGCCATTGTCGTTGTACATTGCCAGGTCTAGTTGTACAACGTTGGATTTAAATGGTGGTAGATTATCCTTGTTTTTTAAGGAAAAAATAAACGATCTTTCTGCTCTAATGAAAGGAGAATTTCCTACAAAATAATTACATTTAAGTAAAACTTTTTCTGCAATAATGCCATATTTAAGTGTTTTCTTTCAATTCTCCAAAGTAGCTACCATGATTTTTGAAAGGTTCTCCTGAACATCATAGTTAAATAAAGCAAAAACGCGTTTTACATTTTATTTTTGTTGTATTTTTACAAGACACTGGCAATTTCAATAACATTGCACTTCTTCATTTTAAACGAAAGCACTTATACATTATGTAATAGGAAATTATACGTGCAGTGAAAAACTAAATAGATAACAATATTTTCGGTGCAGAACTAATGACATGCTATTTCTTAAGACTTACAGATCACATGACTTATGTTAATTATTGTTTAAATGATAGTTTAAAATTTCAATTGTGAGATATCTTCAAAAAAACCTGCAATCCGTTGCTGCATTGATTCAATACAAATATTCGGACATTTTATATGACTTGGGCCAGTTCGGCTTGGCTAGATCCAGAATGAAAAAAGCAAGATTTTGCCTCTAATAGCTCATATAAATGAATGGAGCAAGCCAGCCATCAAAACCAATTTTAAATTGAATCGAGTCAGATATTTTGCGTCCAACTCGCTATATTTATGACTGTTGGTGCGAGGTCAAAAATTTTGAAGTCATATATGTTCTTGTCTCATATGTTCAGCTTATCGAAATCGGGACTATTACAATATATTGGTTAAGAAAAATCAAGATGTAAACCGAACTTTTTCATACTCTTTGTATTATCATTGATCTTCAGTTGCAGCTCATAAATGTTAATTTATTCTATGAAATAATTACAAGGAATGACCAACTGCAGCAATTGTAACATGCTCACTTTATCTATGAAGAAAAATTAAACACCGCCACTTCATTTGGTGTCAATAAAGGGAGGCACATTTAGTCAGGTTTGATGTGAATAACCATTTGGAAGCTTAAACTTAGCTTCAAAAAACGCACAATTGCATATAGAATTGACATTGTCTGCGATATGCAAATCATTTAAGCTGAACGAAATGTTGGGCCAAAATCAAAGTGTTTTAACACAAAATTATTTCTATGATTTGCATATCATAAAAGCGTGTCTCATCGTTGTCATATAACAATTCAAAACAAAGTGCTACAATTCAAGACTGTCGCCTACCCCACCGTAGCAAGATCAACCCTCTATATTTTATGAACCAAGTTTCGTTTTGCTTAGCGATTGTTGTTTGCGTGCAGCAGCGAATGTTAGGATTTAATGAAACACTACTTCCTCGAAGTTGCTTCTGTAGTGGATGGCATCCTATACAGACCAGTTTTTTAATATAATTTCCTTTGCACGGTCAGCGTTACAGGACTAAGAACAAACAAACTTTTTGGCTGTCGTATATACATAGTGCGTGCAATATTATGTTGTATCAAATTAAGATTAGCTTTTTTACAAAGATATTTTTGTTTTTTCAGCAATGTACTAACTTCACACATGTTACTGAAACTTACCTCCCCAAGATTCTGATGCAAATCCACCAAACACATAACTTCCCACTTTAACAAAAACCAACGTTGGTCCTTTATTGTCACAGAGACTGTGAAATGTGCTTGCTTTCCATCCATTTACTGTTGCTTGGTAACAGTGCACCGTGTTATTGTCTTTCAAGTTTGAAGGCAGCCAATTTTTGACTTGTAACATCCTCGAACTCTTCAATATGTTGACCTATTTTGATATAATTGAAAAGAAAATCTTTGTTCGATTGTTCGTGCTTTGACATTAGATTAATCCATTTTCTTCAGACAAACCATATATAAGCAGACCAGAAATCTGTTAAAGTTTTTTATTCATGATTCATGTGCACTTTTTGTCACGCGCGTGATCTCGCGTGACTTTCGCGTACGTATGGTCCTATCAGTATTATAGTTTGACCAGTCTCATTTACACAAAACGACGGACAGTTAACTCAAACACTATAAAATTGTAAATATTGCATAAGTACTTTTTAAAATACCCGAGTCGTTCAGTAGTATCTGTTTCTTTTTATTCTTAGCAATGCGCAATTTTTTCTTTATTTTACCATAATTGAAAACAAATTTAAGTTCTTATCGACAAAGACATATAGCATTGTAAGTGCTTATCTCATGCTTTGACATTTTCACATGCTGCTTAAATCAATTCAGAATATGGTAAATTACTACTCTTCAAATCACAGTAAGTAGTTATGTTGATTTCTAACGTTATAAGCACAGAAATGATTTCAAATTAAATGAAACCATACCGCCAAACGAGAATAAATTGTTTGATAGAAAGTCCATTTTCCACTGGAAGCCATAATTTTAGAGTTGTCCTTTATTGTTGTGTTGCTAATTTGGCAGTTTATCTCATGTTCTTTTGCAGTTTCAAGAAAGTTTAAGCCAACACATTGCTGCTGTTTAAGACATTTAAATGAGCATTCAACCACATCGTAAACGACATGACTTGAAATGAAATCTTTTTGTGATAGAGCATCACCTTTAAAATAAAGAATAGAACAGAATTTAATTATAGTAGGTGAATAGATCGAAACTTTATATATCATACGAATGTTTAATTGTATGCACAACAAAATAGTGAATTAAAAGCAATATGCCTAAAATTTAGAAGGATAACTATGTTCTTATGTTGGAAAAGTCGTATCTACATTCTGATTGGACACACGATATTTTTTATTCGTGAAAAGCTGCATGTTGATTGTTGATTTTTTTTCAATAATAGAAAACAGCATTTAAATTTCTATGCCCTTATCAACCAACAGAGAACAAGGATTTTATTGAGAAAAATCGCGAAAGACAAAAACGAAAAATAATATTTAAATAAAGTGAAACCCTAAAAGTATGCATCAATCATAAGCAATTTATTCGTTCAGGATGTATGAAAGGAAACGAAATCAAACTTTATAAGCAATCGTTATTTGATATTGTGTTTAGCGTTTTTACATGACACAAAAAGATGAGTTCTTTAGCTTTCCAATGATATCTTGTATTTCCATAAAACTGAGAAACACTCGGAGAATCTTTAAATAAAGATTACAAGTCAAAAATGGCAATTTTCAATTTTTGGAAATTGGATACAATTTTTGAGATACAATTTTTGAGATTGTTTATTGTATGATAAAGCACAGAGAAAAACCTGCGGTTCAGTTTCGATTGTCATTGGCTAAAAGCATATACAAATAATTCTCAATGCATTTGCCAGCAAGAAAAACATTAAAAATTAAACAAAACCTTTTAAAGGCTTCTGAATTCATAATTGGGTAAAAAAAATTATTGAATTTAGATTTCCTATGATATCAAGAACAGTTAAGATCTCGATCGGTTTCAGCATCATCATTTACTCGCCTTGTACCATTTACCTCGGAAAAATTCATGATTTAATCCTTGAACTTATTCAATAATTGTTAATTATTATTCACTATGTAAACAATGTCGATTTTATTGGTCAGCTACCTGCAACTATTTCTCTATATCTGTAATTATGACGTCATATCTACAAGTTATAGCTTCTACAATTGTCGACTCCATTAAAAGCAGGTTTTGAAAGGAATCAAATAACGAGATTCGTCATAGCTTCTAAAACGATATACGAAATCTGCTGAAAAAAAAGCGACGAAGCAGGCTTTGAACATATTTGCAACATAACACTTTCCAATGAAATGAAAAATGTATCATTGAAAAGCGAAAGCTAGAGCTCAAATCCTTTGCTGTATAAAAATATCAGCGTAAAACACAATATCAAATGCGCGGCAACCTACTTTTTGGCCACACTGTATATATAGCTATATACAGTGTGGCCAAATGTGGCCAATAAACTATTTGATGGTTAAACTTCTTACGAAAGTCTTTGCAGACTTTGGTAGAAGATGGGACAAGTAGAAACATCGTAAAATACTCAAATTTTAAAAAAATTAATACTCCATTTAATAAAAGCTTCAACAGTTCAATTAAATTTTTAAGCGCACAGTTTTCCCATCTTTAAACGTGCAGGATTTATTATTACATCTTTTTTAAACTATCGACTTACCATTGTCTTTCATCTTTACAAAAATATCTTCAGAACTTTGGCATGCCTTTTTTGTTGCATTACAGGTAGCAACCATAATAAAAATTACAAACATGAGCTCAACCATCCTTCATAAATGTACGCGTAAACTATTTCTCTAAAATGTCTTCATGACCACCGTTATATATACCTGCTGTAGTGGAAAACAAATTTGCACAGCTGTGTTTAATATATAGAATATGTTAGTATGTTAAAAGAACATAATTTTAAAATTATCTTTGTTTGTTGAACCCGACATTGCATTAGACATATCATTGGATAATTTATACCCAATTAAAATTAGTTTTGTTGGAATAAAACCATAAAGGTAAAAGCAATATGCTAAGCATGCATAAATTTTGAAAGCCTTTTAAAAAAATGAAAAGTCAAAACTTTCTATATTTTTCTTATGTTTTTCGAATGAGAAAGAGCAGCACGTTTACATTATAATGTTTTCAGTCAAAAATTATTTATGCACACTATTTATTTTTCGGACCCAGTATTTTTCCACCACCACAGACTTCTTCTTTCCTCGTGCTTAATTTATGGCTTAAGATAAATTATTAATTTTAAAGCAGTAGTTCATGATGTATGCTTAACATCAATTCAATGTTTAGGTTTGAACTCAAGGAAATTTTTTAAATTCAAAGTAGACTTAATTGCACTTGTAGCATAAAATTCCACTTAATTGTTAAATCAAGCACTACATTCAATCAAAAGGCTTTATAAAAATGTCTTCTTCACTTTAACAAAGGCATGAAAATTGCGTTTTATACAAACAATATGGATGGAAGAATAAATTATTGTCACGCAGACTCACGCTACTCTAAAATATACTTATTTTTTACTGTATTTTCAAAGGTTCAAATTTTTAAAAATTATAAATTTAATTTGTTCCATAATTTCCATTGTTAAGCAACTCAACAAGATTTCTGAATATTCTTTTCGCTTATCGAAACAGCTTTATTTGCTTAAGGATTACCTATTGACTACGTACAGCATGAAAGTCCACAAAAATAACAAAAGGTGTGAGTCGCTCGTTGATAAATTTATTTTGTAATTTTGTCACAACATAAAAGCTATGTTATCCGTAATGGTTAATACTTAATTATACAATATAACCTTTAATAATTGATTGAGTGAGCCCTCTATATATGGAATTATAATCTGTTTCATAGCTCACTAATCTTACCTGCATAGACACAGCTATAATATTGTGATAACACACAACTTGATTTTATATGGTCCATATATCCTAATGGAATCTTTATAGTTTCAAATTTGCTTTGAGTACTTCAAATAGCATTTCAAATAATTGAATGGAGTCATTTCATTATACTGTTCTGTTTGAATTTAAAATCATTACTAAAAATTACTATGCATGTTTTAAACAATTATACAAAACACCTGAATAAAACAACAAGCGTTTGAAAAATTTATGCGATTTAAAAAGTTTCTTGTGAATTTCAAAATGTTGGGTTTATGATTTACGTCAATACAAATCTTTGGGGGATAATAGTTGCAAGTCTTTCATGTCCTGCACATAATTTTGTTTCTTTCTTCTTTATGAATGTTGGCATGGCTAACCTGATGCACATCAGGCAGTGTATTTTCTAAAAATTTGTGACAATGACATTGTATAATTAATAGTTCACCTTTATCAAAGTTATTTGCAGAGTGCCACCCATTTTAGCATTTTTCAGCATTTTTTGGCCATCTGTTTGTTATAGCTTGGTAACAGTGAATGTATGACTAAGAGTAGAATGGAAGCTGTCTTTCAAATTAAAGGTAGCCACTTTTGGAGTTGTAGCTGATTAATATCCAATGGTGTTTATTTTTAAAAAATTAAGTCATTTAAGTCAGTGCATCAAATTCTTTTGAGTATTCAAGAGTATCAAGTCTTAGTCTTTGCGATTTTTGCATGCAGCATGTTGATTGAGTGGATTTGGTTAATTCTGTGCTTCACTTCATTTTTTGTGTTATTTGAGGAATACATCAAATGGTTTTAAATTGGGCTGCGAAAACCTTAGGAGAATGCGGACGACTTTTTCTGAGATAAAGGAGTTATGCAGCTCAATGGGTTTTGTGGTTGTTTAGATCTCAATACGTGAAATATATGTTTCATTTACCGACAAATATTTCATTCATGCCTTTATCCTATTTGCATAACATGTTATTTGAAATTTCCAATTTCTTTCAGTCAATAATGCTGGAATTGGCCTAATGGGTGCTTTGGAGCGTCAAACTATGGACAGTATCAAGAATTAAGCGGAAACTAATGTGTTTGGAGTTATTCATGGCATCAAAGCGGCATTGCCTAGCATGAAAAGCAAGAAAAGTGGCCATATAGTAACTGTTGGTTCTGTCCTTGGTCTAATACCTTTACCCTTCTATGAATTTTACTCTTCCACAAAGTTCTCAGTCTGGGGTCTTAGTGAAGCTTTGGCACCAGAATTAAAACAGTTTAACATAAAGTAAGGTTTTCTATTTTTGTGACTCTCTTCTCTTTCTATCAACTATGAAGTCTATTATGAATTTTTTCAAGTTAAACTAACCACTTACGCACAGTTAGAAATGTTTGTTCAATGAGCCTCATGTGGTCTTAGAGGGCTGTATCTTCCCTGTTAAAAGCTTTTGAAGATTTGCTTAATTAGCTTTATCCTTGTTCATAATTTTTGAAAAGCAGCATAGTGGTTATGCTCTGTTTTTTTAAACTACGTCGTTTAAACTTTGCCATTAAAATTCAGGTTTGCCCATAAATTTTTACAAAGTTTAGTCAAAGTCTAAACTATACATCACCAGCAGTCTGTTTAGCTGAAATGAAATAGAAATTTATTAATTATATTTTTACCTCCACTTAGTTTACAATGTTTATTATACATTTTTCTTGGCACATTACCCAGACAATCTTCACTACATAACTGTATTAATTTTTAGCATATCATTGATTGAACCTGGTCCGGTAGCCACTAAATTTTTGAAAGGAGGTGATCCAAAAGGTTATGGTGATGCACAGAAGACGATGACGTCACCAAGTCCTTGATGAGTAAACTTGGTCAGTGGTTTAAACGCCTTGGTTCAGTGTCTCAAAGTGGAGAGGATATTGCAAAATATATCCTGAAAGCTATGGAAGATGAGTCTCCGCATCTTCATTATATCACCAATGCCATTTGGGAAGAGATGATAAAGAAAAAATTTATCAATATTACTGGAGACAGCATTGTTAAATCAACTGCTGAACAGTTCTTTTCGTCTTAAAGCATAAGCAGCTTAAGTCCCGTTAACATATGTAAGAATTGAGTTAAGTATTTTAGTAAACCTATTTGTGCTCAAGTTTAAGAAACATTTAGCCATGAAAGAATAATATGCACATGCGTAATATGTTTATTTATGTGTTGCTATTTTGTCTGTCGTTTTTAAACGCAGTGACGTACTAAATCCAATAATTTGGGAGGGAGCATTAATTCCTATAGGTATGTTATAACCTGCAGATTATTCCTATGTTATATTTTGCGGAAAACGATGGATTTCAAAAGAGCTTAACGCTAATAATACAGAGCATGAATATATGAATATGTGTTCCCATCCATTCATAAATCAGGTTCGCGCCAGACCAATGTATTTCGTATCTTGGGCTCTGGTTTGCATCACTGTCAAGCAGCTTCTATCTGAACCAGGGGCGGATCTAGAGTATGTCAAATCCGTCGCGCGACTGATGTTTGAAATTCAAAAATGACCTATTCATATTAATTAAAAATTCATTAATTATTCTTACGTTATTATCGCATTTACTTCGTAATAAAAATCCAGCTTTATTTATTATTGAAAACTAATGACTAATCAATGAATATTTCGTTGGTAACCAGATCAGTTGGTGACCTGGAATAACCGACTGATAAGCGGGGTGGCTTGACTGGTTCGACGGATAAAGGAGTCTATGAACGCCAAAACGCATATTTTATTGGTCAATGGCCAGATCAGTGGACAGTCTGGAATAATCTCGACTGATAATAGGGTGGCCGGACGTATAAAGGAGTCCAATTGCTATCTTACAATTGGTTCATTTGAATTTTGTTTCATTGTGATTGGTTTGACGGATTTCGACTGATAGCCAACTGAACTAACATAGTCAAGCTCACTGTCTGAATTGAATGTTTGATAGTTTCATAGTAATTTTATAAGCATGATAGAAACTAAACTACAATCAGATGGAATTTATGGAAATCTTTACAAGTTCATATATTGACATGAATGCTGCTTTCCAAACTGTGAATTTTTCAAGAGGGCGAAAAATTTATGGATGAATTGTAAATGCTTGGCAAAGACTATCTCGCGAGCGACATTTCACTCATTGATGTTCAAAAGAAATCCAACATTGTTTTGAGTTTTATCAGCAGAAATTTACATCCAAAATCGTAAGTAAAGGACAACTGAAGTGTATGCATGAATGTAATATATCAAAGTCAATTTATGCGAGTGTGTGATGCGATTTATGTTAATATGCCGTATGGTAAGCAGATTGATGCTTCTAAAATTGTTGTTGCCGAAGGACTTTTAGCTATGATTTCTTTAGTGCTTGGGGAATCGTGACCGTTATATGGCAGCGAAATCCTACATTCCTGCAATTATATTTCAATGGACAAAATCTGTAGCCATAAGGCCCCATACTATTATTTACTTTATCATAAACAAATGTTTGGGGCTTTTCAGTTTATTATAATTGATCATTCAATCATTAGACAGTTATACTACATATTGTTTAAGATTTGAGAAAACTAACATTGATTACATGAGAAGCTGTTTACTATAACCTGTGATTTTGAGTCTTCTGATCCATGAAGCTTTTATTTTGACAATTTGACTGGAATGGTATTAAACCTTAGTACTTCACATACATGAAATGTTGTCCCATGTCACATATTGTCCCTTTTCTAACTGAACACCTCATGTAGACATGTAAAGGTGTGTTAATCTGGCTCATACCAGATTGTTTGCCATAAATTCCAAAGGGCTATTGATGTATGAAAAGCATTTTCTATAAAGTAAAAATGTCTTTCTATGTATGCAGATAAACCTTGAAATTTGGCAAAACAGCAAAGTATTTTCATGATCACTAGGTTATTTTTCTGATGATCATTATAATTTCTAAATTAAATTATTTTAGATTTACATTTAAACAAGCTTTGATCATATGAAAGGATATTTATCATAACCAGTAAGCATGACACATGAACCAATTTTAACATTCATGTAACTATATAATTAAAGACATGTTGGTTACATTCTGTTTGTATTTGCAAATACAATGCTACAAGTGATTGCTATATAGCACACCTTGCATATACTTATAGGAGATAATAGTCAAGTGAAATGCCTAATAAACATTGATGGCATTAAGCTGTCCTTAACTGCTAATTTTCACTCTGAAAATTTTGCTTAATCTTTGGCAGAAAAAATTTTGAGTTTATTCTCAAAAGTGAATTTGCTGGTACTGATGTGGAGATGGGTAAAGGGCTACAATAAACTTGCATAGTTTGAAGTCTGGCTTTTCTATATCTATGAACTGTCACTTGTAGTACCAAATTTCTAACTTAACTCATTACATAGAGGTTTGAATGGGGTCTCTAGGGGTCTATGCCTGACAACTTGGTAGAAATTTTAAAGACTATATCTGTTTTGAATAGCATTAATGTAAAATAAATTTTATGTTCCTAGACAAGCTAATGAGCCATATATTTGGCATGATGATGAGAAATATTTGGCAAAACATTCAAGTATTGTTCACTTCAATTTTTTGAAAAACGTAAGCAAAATGTGTTGTTTTACGCAAAAAACGATGCACACAAAATACATTTTGTATTGCTCTAAAACGCTGAAAATGGCATTTTCAAGGCTCTGAAATTCAAAATTTCTCAGGGGAGAATGCCTCAGACCCCCAGGTGCGGAGCGCCTCCGACGTTTTATGACTGATGTTTGAAAAATCCTAGATCCGCCCCTGATCTGAACCAAACATTCTAGTCCTGGTTTTGTCTTCTGGGAACAGGACTTTTCTTAAAAAAAATTCACGCTTCTCTGCTAAACTTCAAAACTCTCGTCTTTATTTCAACTTTTCACTTTAAGAATTTAATCTTGAAAAAGCCTAAAGTAAAACCCAATGCTTGAGTAAAAACTGGCGTTTTTCCCATATTGATCTGTGGCGACAATCACATCAATAATCGTTTTAATCAGATTCTATTTTATACCATCAGTATTCAGTACGTTAATTAAAGTTTGATAAGTGTCATTAGCTTCTTGTTATGTCTCACGATGATTTGTGTGCGGTCTTTCTCTCTCGTTATTCGATCAACAGAAATGCAGATAAATTCATATTTCATCCAACTAGTGGTGGTGGATAAATAAACAACAATTAACACACTGCATTACAAAACTTTTTCCAACAAACGAACTTCATAGATTACCTGTCTCATACTTAACAACTACAAAATAATTTACTCTGAACAAAAACTTAAACAAAAACCAACTTTTAGTTATGGAAGCATTCTTTATCAATAATAGACTTAAAAGCAAAAAGGAACCGTCATTATTTGATTTCACAGCTGCATAATCAACTAATTCTTCCCATCAAATTCGAACTTTTTTACAGAGCCAATGTTAGCTTGTAAATGGAGTCTGATAATGAATTTGAATTAAATTCAAAATATAACTACATGAAGAAAATTCACATAGCTTATGGTAACTGAGATTGACAAAAAATTCCCAACTTTTTGATACAAATCCCAATTTATTTGCATGACTTTGTTGTAAATTCATTATAGTATACATAAACAAGAACACAACAGCATGTTTTCTATAAAACATGTAAAAATTTACGTACAAGTCTCATATTACGATTTATTTAAGAAAAGTAAAACACCTCCACTTCATCTGGTGTGAAGTAAGGGGAACCTGCTAACAAGTTTTTTGTTTTGTTGCTCTCGTAAGAGTAACCATTTGGAAGCTCGTATGCATATCCAAACCATTTTGTGGATGAAAAGGGATAAGAGTTGTCATTGGTGTCGATATGCAAATCCAAAACACCAAATGAGGGTCCAGAGTCTTTGTCGTTGTACATTGCCAGAATTACTTTTACAACGTTGGATTTAAATGGTGGCAGATTATCCTTGTTTTTTAAGGAAAAAATAAACGATCCTTCTGCTCTAATGAAAGAAGAATTTCCTACAAAATATTTACATTTAAGTAAAACTTTTTCTGCAATAATGCCATATTTAAGTGTTTTTTTTCAATTCTCCAAAATAGCCACCATGATTTTTGAAAGGTTCTCCTGAACATCATAATTAAATAAAGCAAAAACGCGTTTTACATTTTATTTTTGTTGTATTTTTACAAGACACTGGAAATTTTAATAATAAGCACTTCTACATTATGTAATAAGAAAATTATACGTGCAGTGAAAACTAAATAAATAACAATATTTTCGGAGCAGAACTAAAGACATGCTATTTCTTAAGACTTACAGATCACATGACTTACGTTAATTATTGTTTAAATGATAGTTTACAATTTCCATTGTGAGATATCTTCAAAAAAAGCTGCAATCCGTTGTTGCATTGATTCAATACAAATATTGGGACATTTTATATGAGTTGGGCCAGTTCAGCTTGGCTATATCCAGATTGAAGAAAGCGGGATTTTGCCTCTAATGACTCATATAAATGCATCAAGCAAGCCAGCCCATCAAAACCAATTTTAAATTGAGGCGAGTCAGATATTTTGCATATGGCATTTATTTTGCGTCCAACTCGCTATATTTATGACTGTTGGTGCGAGGTCAAAAATTTTAAAGTCATATATGTTCTTGTCTCATATGTTCAGCTTTTCAAAATCGTGACTATTACAATATATTGTTAAGAACAATCAAGATGTAAACCGAACTTTTCATACTCTTTGTATTATCATTGATCTTCAGTTGCAGCTCATAAATGTTAATTTTTTCTATGAAATAATTACAAAGAATGACCAACTGCATATAGAATTGTCATTGTCTGAGATATGCAAATCATTTAAGCTGAGCGAAATGTTGGGCCAACATCAAATTGTTTTAAAGTGGTACTATGACGAAAATTTTGCCTCCCGTTTTTTTTCATAGATTAATAGTGTATGTAAAAAAATCTCTTCTGGCGAAATTTTAGCGCAATGTATTTCATGCTGCTCGAGTTACGTAGCGATAAAACTTGAACTTTAAGAGCCGCCATTAAAATGCGCCATATTTGAATTTTCAAGAAGGAAGGTGCTTGTGACGTCATAGTCTTAACTCGCGGCTGTTTACAATATAACACAATATACAAATAGAGATTTAAAAGGTTGTATAACTCAATTTTTTTAACATGCCTTCAACACGCTGTGTCGTGCAAGATTGCAGTAACAAGTCTGATAGAATTACAGGCATTTCATTACATAAAAGCCAAAACGACGAGTCTTTGAGAAGAATTTGAGTTAAATTTGTTCAGACGAAGCGCGCAAACTTTAATCCGAGTTCGCGCGAAATTCGATTTATGATTTGTTCGAATCACTTCTCGGATGATTGTTTTGAGCGTTTATTCCATTTGGGTGGTATGACTAGACGGCTCAAACCTGGTGCCGTACCTACTATTTGGAAGAAATCACAAACACCAACAACGTCAAGAGAGCGGCGTCAGGTTAGCACAAGTTGCAATTATTATATACTTACACATATTGCAGATGATAAATTTTCACGATTTGAGAGAACCAATAATACATCCAGGCAAACTTTCAATATATAATATACATTTATACTAAGGTTTTAAAGGAAATACAAAATGAAGTGTCTGTATCATGCGATGACCTTTGGTCTTTAAACCTAACGAAGCTGCTTGAAGAACAAATTCGTTCAGGCAAACTTCGTTAAAGCCAGGGTGATCCAAAATGCATTTCCTTTCATCGATTTCGAACTGATACATTTTACCACGGCATTGCTCTATTTCCATGCAGCATCGGCACTCTTGAGGGTTGACAACAAGATCCAACGAACAATGGCCACATTCACACCTTTAATATTGGCCAAATTGTATGTTTCCATAAAGTTATCATAGCTAACGGCAGACGATTCAGATCAAAGTAAAACACTAAGAATGACATCTTACCATGAAGTAACATCAACACGGGCATCAAAACGATCTTGCAGCATGTCTTCAACCCGCCGTTCTTCTGCGACTGCAGCTTCGTACTCAGCAATTTCATCGGGCGAAGCAAGCGGTTCAATATTATCGGCAAATGGCAAAATTTCCGAATTAGATTCGTCCGAATTTGCCGTCATGAATTCCGATGAAGAAATCGATGCGTTTGTCTCGATCGAAGACTCAGAAAGCGAGCTAGATCTCGATGAATTTGACATTTTTTTGCTCTATTTATGTATTACTTTGTATACTTTCCAATGTGCGCTTCTTGCTGTGTTAAGACTATGACGTCACAGACCTTTGCTGATTGCAAATATTCAAAATGGCCGATTTTAATGGCGGACATGAAAATTAGACATTTCAAATGTTCATAACTCCCTCGTTATACTATTATTTTTGCTTAAATTTTACGAAAGCAATAATTGATATGTGTTTAAACTATTGAATGCTAAAATCGATGATTTTTTAACGTTCAGTTTTCGTCATAGTACCACTTTAATACAAAATTATTTCTATTATTTTGTATATGATAAAAGCGTGTCTCATCGTTGTCATATAACAATTAAAAACAAATTGCTACAATTCAAGACTGTCGCCTACCCCACCGTAGCAAGATCAACCCTCTATATTTTATGAACCAAGTTTCGTTTTGCTTAGCGATTGTTGTTTGCGTGCAGCAGGGAATGTTAGGATTTAATGAAACACTACTTCCTCGAAGTTTGATCTGTGGTGGATGGCATCCTATACAGACGAGTTTTTTAATATAATTTCCTATGCACGGTCAGCGTTACAGGACTCAGAAGAAACAAACTTTTTGGCTGTCGTATATACATAGCGCGTGCAATATTGTGTTGTATCAAATTAGGATTAGCTTTTCTACAAAGATATTTTTGTTTTTTCAGCATTGTACTAACTTCATACATGTTACTGTAACTTACCTCCCCAAGATTCTGATGCAAATCCACCAAACACATAACTTCCCACTTTAACAAAAACCAACGTTGGTCCTTTATTGTCACAGAGACTGTGAAATGTGCTTGCTTTCCATCCATTTACTGTTGCTTGGTAACAGTGCACCGTGTTATTGTCTTTCAAGTTTGAAGGCAGCCAATTTTTGACTTGTAACATCCTCGAACTCTTCAATATGTTGACCTATTTTGATATAATTGAAAAGAAAATCTTTTTTGTTCGTGCTTTGATTTTAGATTAATCCATTTTCTTCAGACAAACCATATATAAGCAGACCAGAAATCTGTTAAAGTTTTTTATTCATGATTCATGTGCACTTCACGTGATCTCGCGTGACTTTCACGTACGTATGGTCCTATCAGTATTATATTTTGACCAGTCTCATTAACACAAAATGACTGACAGTTAACTCAAACACTTTTTTAAAATCATAAATATTGCATAAGTACCTTTTAAAATACTCGAGTCGTTCAGTAGTATCTATTTCTTTTCATTCTTAGCAATGCGCAATTTTTTTTTATTTTACCATAACTGAAAACAAATTTAAGTTCTTATCGACAAAGACATATAGCATTGTAATGCTTATCTCATGCTTTAAAAAATTTCAACATGCTGCTTAAATCAATTCAGAATATGGTAAACCTCTACTTTTCAAATCCCAGTAAGTAGTTATGTTGATTTCTAACGTTATAAGCACAGAAATGATTTCAAATTAAATGAGACCATACCGCCAAACGAGAATAAATTGTTTGATAAAAAGTCCATTTTCCACTGGAAGCCATAATTTTAGAGTTGTCCTTTATTGTTGTGTTGCTAATTTGGCAGTTTATCTCATGTTCTTTTGCAGTTTCAAGAAAGTTTAAGCCAACACATTGCTGCTGTTTAAGACATTTAAATGAGCATTCAACCACATCGTAAACGACATGACTTGAAATGAAATCTTTTTGTGACAGAGCATCACCTTTAAAATAAAGAATAGAACAGAATTTAATTATAGTAGGTGAATAGATCGCAACTTTATATATTATACGAATGTTTAATTGTATGCACAACAAAATAGTGAATTAAAAGCAATATGCCTAAAATTTAGAAGGATAACTATGTTCTTATGTTGGAAAAGTCATATCTACATTCTGATTGGACATACGATTTTTTTATTCGTGAAAAGTTGCAAATTGACTTTTACCAATAATAGAAAACAGCATTTAAATTGATAAGCTTTATCAACCAACAGAGCACAAGGATTTTATGAAGAAAAATCACCAAAGACACGGTATAACGAAAAATAATATGTAAATAAAGTGAAACCTTAAAGGATGCATCAATCATAAGCAATTTATTCGTTCAGGATGTATGAAAGGAAACGAAATCAATCTTTATAAGCAATCGTCATTTGATTTTGTGTTTAGCATTTTTACATGACAAAAAGATGAGTTCTTTAGCTTTCCAATGATATCTTGTATTTCCATAAAACTGAGAAACACTCGGAGAATCTTTAAATAAAGATTACAAGTCAAAAATTGCATTTTTCAATTTTTGGAAATTGGATACAATTTTTGAGATTGTTAATTGTATGATAAAACACAGTGAAAAAGCAGGTGTTGAAAGGAATCAAATAACAAGATTCGTCATAGTTTCTAAAAACGATATAGAAATCTGCTGAGTAAAAAAGCGACGAAGCAGGCTTTGAACATATTTGCAACATAACACTTTCCAATGAAATGAAAAATGTATCATTGAAAAGCTAAAGCTAGAGCTCAAATCCTTTGCTGTATAAAAATATCAGCGTAAAACACAATATCAAATGCGCGGTAACCTATTTTTTGGTCACACGGTTTATATAGCTATATAATTTGCGACATATTCCATCTTTTATAATTAAACTTCTTACGAAAGACTTTTGCAGACTTTGGTAGAAGATGGGACAAGTAGAAACATCGTAAAATACTCAAATTTAAAAAAAATTAATACTCCATTTAATAAAAGCTTCAACAGTTCAATTAAATTTTCAAGCGCACAGTTTTCCCATCTTTAAACGTGCTGGATTTATTATTACATCTTTTTTAAACTATCGACTTACCATTATCTTTCATCTTTACAAAAATATCTTCAGAACTTTGGCATGCCTTTTTTGTTGCATTACAGGTAGCAACCATAATAAAAATTACAAACATGAGCTCAACCATCCTTCATAAATGTACGCGTAAACTATTTCTCTAAAATGTCTTCATGACCACCGTTATATATACCTGCTGTAGTGGAAAATAAATTTGCACAGCTGTGCTTAAATTATAGAATATGTTAGTATGTTAAAAGAACATAATTTTAAAATTATCTTTGTGTATTGAACCCGACATAATTATAATAGATAATTAAGATAATCATAATTATTATAGATAATTATCATTGGATAATTAATACCCAATTAAAACTAGTTTTGTTGGAATAAAACCATAAAAGGTAAAAGCTATATGCTAAACATGCATAAATTTTTCAAGCCTTTTAAAAAAATGAAAAGTCAAAACATTCTACGTTTTGTCTTATGTTTTTCGAATGAGAAAGTGCAACATGTTTACATTATAATGTTTTCAGTCAAAAATTATTCATGCACACTATTCATATTTCGGACCCAGTATTTTTCCACCACCACAGACTTCTTCTTTCCTCGTGCTTAATTTATGGCTTAAGATAAATTATTAATTTTATAGCAGTAGTTCATGATGTATGCTTAACATCAATTCAATGTTTAGGTTTGAACTCAAGGAAATTTTTTAAATTTAAAGTAGACTTAATTGCACTTGTAGCATAAAATTCCACTTAATTGTTAAATCAAGCACTACATTCAATCAAAAGGCTTTATAAAAATGTCTTCTTTACTTTAACAAAGACATGAAAATTGCGTTGTTTACAAACAATATGGATGGAAGAATAAATTATTGTCACGCACCCTCACGCTACTCTAAAAAATACCTATTTTTTAAGGTATGTTCATAGGTTCAAATATTTAAAAAACATAAATTTGATTTGTTCCATAATTTCCATTGTTAAGCAACTCAATAAGATTTCTGAATATTCTTTTCGCGTATCGAAACAGCTTAATTTGCTTAAGGATTACCCATTGACTACGTACAGCATGAAAGTCCACAAAAATAACAAAAGGTGTGAGTCGCTCGTTGATAAATTTATTTTGTAATTTTGTCACAGCATAAAAGCTATGTTATCCGTAATGGTTAATATATAATTATACAATATAGCCTTTAATAATTGATTCAGTGAGCCCTCTGTATATGCAATTATAATCTGTTGCATAGCTCGCTAATGCTACCTGCATAGAAACAGCTATAACATTGTGATAACACACAACTTGATTTTATATGGTCCATATATCCTAATGGAATGTTTATGGTTTCAAATTTGCTTTGAGTACTTCAACTAATTGAATGGAGTCATTTCATTATACTGTTCTGTTTGAATTTAAAATCATTCCTAAAAATTTCTATGCATGTTTTAAACAATTATACAAAACACCTGAATAAAACAACAAGCGTTTGAAAAATTTATGCGATTTAAAAAGCTTCTTGTGAATTTCAAAATGTTGGGTTTATGATTTACGTCAATACAAATCTTTGGGGGATAACAGTTACAAGTCTTTCATGTCCTGCACATAATTTTGTTTCTTTCTTCTTTATGAATGTTGGCATGGCTAATCTGATGCACTTCAGGCAGTATATTTTCTAAAAATTTGTGACAATGACATTGTATAATTAAAAGTTCACCTTTATCAAACTTATTTGCAGAGTGCCACTCATTTATCATTGTTTAGCAATTTTTTGGCCGTCTGTTTGTTATAGCTTGGTAACAGTGAATGTATGACTAAAAGTAGAATGACAGCTGTCTTTCGAATTAAAGGTAGCGACTTTTTTAGTTGTAGCTGATTAATATCCAATGGTGTTTATTTTTGAAAAATTAAGTCATTGCATCAAATTCTTTTGAGTATTCAAAAGTATCAATTCTTAATTTTGCGATTTTTTCTTATTTAACCCATGTTGACAGGAAAATTGCTTTTTTTAACATTTTAGGGCAGGGGGATATACGCGGGATTTGGATTTGGTTAGGATTTAGGGTTAGGATTTGGATTATTTTTCATAATTGAGTTGAAATTCATTTTGTAACCTGTCCTTTTCAGGCAATTTTCTTTGAAATTAAAGTAAATTTGTATTCAATGGTTTGTGTTATTTCTTTCAATCTTGGGTTCATTCACATTTGAAATTTTACCCAAGACATTTTTAAAATTATGTTCTTTTAAAATTCTTAGCTAATAGTGTTCTTAATTAAAATGTATTTGAATTCAAAATCACAGGATATTGTTGATCAGTCATGTCGAGTTGCTTGATGTGGACTTTAAAAGTAATAAACACAAATAACCAAGATTATCAAGTGTAGTAAATTCTTACCATCGTTTCTATTTTATAGTGTTTTATTCCTTTTAGTTATTGTGGTGTTGTTAATTTGTTAGTTTATCATAACTTCTTTTGTTGATTCATGAATCTTCAGTTGTTCTTAGCTATTAAAAAGGGCAGCATGTTGACATTAAAATATATCTAGTTAAACAGCATTCATTCAAACTATTCATTTTTAAAACTCAGTATTTGTATTTCTGACAATACTTTTGGGCTGTTAGAGACTTCTATAGTTTGCTCTTGCTTGGTTTATATCTTGATCTAAATTATTAATTTTGTACCTAGTTCATAATGCACGTTATCCAATTTTCGGGTTTCTTAATGGAAATATTCAATTCAAAATAGACATAATTGAGTTTGTAATACAAAACTTAATTGTTAAATGAGACACTATACATATTGTTTACATTCTAAACAAGGGTATAAAAATTGCGTAATACAAACAATATGAATAAAAAATAAATTGTTTTTACGCTATTGTGAAATAAACTTTCCTTCCTTTGTATCATTTTTCAAAGGTTTGTTATACAGGAATTTGTGCGTATTCTGTCTTCAGATTAAAACTGTTTTGTTTGATTATCATTTCTTGATTACATACACAGCATGAAAGTCCGCAAAAATTACCAAAGTTGTGAGACATTAGTTAACAAATATATTCAGTAATTATATGGCATTATTTGACCTGAAACGAAGCATGCTTTCTTTCTCGTCGTTGCTGTTTTTTACGGGTTGGCTTTCACTTTTCTAGTTTTCGTCCATAAAAAATAAATCGTTTCAAATTGTATCATCTGGATAGTTTAACTGTTTTTCCTAGTGTTTTCCATTTGAATCAATTGTAAACAGTTTTTTTTCCGTTTATTTTGCTTTTTGCTGTTTGCAGTACGAAGTTTGTATAAATTTGACTGTAAAATTACGCGTTTTGGACCGTGGTCTATTATGGGAAAATAAGGGACCGGCAAAAATGTTTCTGAGCCAATCAAAGCACGCCATTTGCTGGAAGTGACGCTAGCCATATATTAAGATTAGTTAATCTTTAATGCAATATAGCCTTCATAATTGCGTCATCTATATTTACCATCAATCTGTTGTAAAGCTCATAAATATGACACGCATTGAGACATAGACTACAGCAATAATATTGTGATAAAATTTACACACATGTTGATAAATTTTACAGACATTCAGCAGATTTTCATGATTTCAAATTTGCTTTGCTGTTCTTTTGAAGTTACGTTGATAATGTTTTAAACATTTATGCAAAACTCTGCATAAAAATTAACAAAAGTTTAAAAAATTCATGTTGTTTTTACAGCTGCAAGCTTTTTGGAAATATTAGTCACCAATCTTTTATGTGATAAATTATCTTTATCTTTTTCATAATGAAATTTCCCATCAAACATTTTTTAATAAATTTCATAATGAATGCCACCCATCAAACAAACAATTTTTTACAATTTTTTAGCAATTTCTTTGTCATCAATTTACGGTTGCTTGGTAACACCGCATCGTGTTTTTGTCTGTCAAGTTTGAAGGCTACCAATTTTTGAGTTGTAATATCCAGTCCGTTGACTTTATTTTTTAAAATACTTCAATCATTCAAGAATATCTATTTTTCAGTATTAGTTATACATTATTTCCTTGCAATTTTTTCCTATTTTGACATTACTGAAGAAAAACTTACGTTTTTTTGATATTTTAAAGCAGCACAATAAACGATGGATTTGGATTATTATTTATTATAATTAAAACTGAATTGAATTTCTATTTTCTCAACAGTTAAAAAGAAATTTTTCTTAATAATTGCAGTAAATTTGCGTTCGTTGGTTTGCGTCAATTATTGCTCGTTATGAAATAAACATAATGAAACGCGTGCGCTGATTGGTCTAGAGCTGTGTTTGCATTAGCCTGTGCAAAGCATATCCGAGCTCAACCAATAAAATCAATCATAAAAATCAATTAGTCAAAGAGAATTTGCAAATTGATCATGAATACATTTTAGAGGAAAAATTAAAACTTGGTATATCCTTTGTAAGTGTTTCTTTTCAAAGAATTTCATAGAATGTATTTCGATGCGCATGTTTTCCTACTAAACGATGTGTTAAGAAATGAGTTCAACTAAGTGAGAGAATAAGTAAGCCATTTTTTTCTGGACCGATAGTTTTGATTTAAGCTTACGACATTTTTAGAAATTTGAAGACAAGACCTTAAAATGCTGAGTCAGCATCATGGTAAAAACATTCGTTGATGCTCCATAAACAAGTGACTGAAAGTAAACGGTGAAATATATATCTTTTTACTCGTTTCATACTAGTGTATAAATGGTACTGAGAATTTCTATAATTTTCAAATTTTTTGGTTTTGATAAGTTTTGATGACGCCATCGTGAACAAAACGTAAATTCCTGCTTATTGTGCACACTTATCGCTTGGGACCACATTTATTACTTGCTTTTGCATTATTCTCTTCTATAGTACTATGAAACAAAATTATTAGTTGTGAGAGGAGTGCAGCGAACTTTGTTTTTTTGAGCACATTGGTCCAAGTCGTAAAACAACAATACTGATCGGAAAATCAAATGTAAGATTGCCTGCCGTAGATTTTTAAATGGATGACCTGTCAAGTGTCAAATACATTGGCAATGAATCCGAAGTCGTGGTTTGGGAAACGCATACGATGTTAAGATGTGCTCTGGTATTCTTCCAGTAATTAGTAAATAATTAAGTCAAGTGTAATTAACTCAATGATTATTTTAAGAGATACTTATGTGCAATAATCACAATATTTTTTATAGTTCCTAATAGCTTTCCGTTGATTGTAAATCAACCATATTTAGTAAAGAAACAAATATATCCATACGTAATATCTTGTATAAATAGAAGTAGTTTAACCATTGTAAGATAGATCGTAGACAACTGACATTGACGTTGAACATTAAATGTGATCCTAACAGTTATCTGTAATATCTCTTTTTGTTGGTGTAAGTCAATATATACTAAAGAAGGTAGATGGCTACATCACAAAACCTAACATACAAGAGACCTCGAACGTTTAAGCGTGAGACAATTTTTTCAACTCCGAAATCCTTTATTACTGACGAATAAGACTTTCTCATCAAAGTCCTTCTTGGTGTTTTAGGAAAACTTTCCAGAATCTTTGGTTTTACACAAGGCATTTACAAGACAAGCAAAATTGTTTCTTGAGTGCTCAAATGGTCTTGACATTGTTAAAAAAGTTCGAGGGAATGATTTGTTTTATAGTTGGATTTCAATGTCTTAATTGGCTAAATTCATCTGCGCTTTTTTGGGCCCCAGTGGACCCTGGAATGGAAAAAACTTTATTGTTTGATAAATCTTCGGAAATTCTGATTAGGAGGACACGATCTTGTTAGGCTGCAAATGATTTCTTTATTGGTATATTCCAATTCCAAAACATAGCACAGATTTGCTCAACATTACGTTTGTGGCAAAAGGACACCTTTAAATTGGCGTGCCTTCGCTTTCACAATTTACTTTATTGACCAACTAGTTGTTCTTTTCTGATCTATATAACGCAATATCACATATATAGCGCTTTCTCATTGGTTAATTTGGTGCAACTTCGTGCAGGGTCAGAGAACATTTGGCTCTTGAATGAAACTACGTACAAACCATCACTGAAATTGGCCATTTGGTATATTTTGCCTTGGGATTTAGCAAAAGTAGAAAACCAATTACAATGAAATAATTCTGAACTATATTATTATTGTTTCAAACGTGGCTATGGAATCTAACGGTGTAAGTTTTTCTTATTCTCCATTGTTGCAAATATTAAAATGCGCGTTGACAACTTGTATGATACTTTAACTGCAGCGCAAATGATCACTCTTTCAAAGACTTCTTGTGTTTATTTCCCACAAATTTGCCGATAGTGTTGCATATCGACATGTTTGGCCTTGTCTTGGCAGCATCAGATATAAATATAAATTTTCCCAGTATTTTTGGCATATGTCGTCGTCTTTGTGCATGCATGTTCTTGTAGTTATAGTGCTCGAAGGTCAAACATTGATATAGCCCGTTGAATATGGCTCTAACTGCTTGAACGTAAACCTTTTTTATTGTTT
The DNA here is from genome assembly GCF_021976095.1 of Xenia sp. Carnegie-2017. NCBI lineage: Eukaryota > Metazoa > Cnidaria > Anthozoa > Malacalcyonacea > Xeniidae > Xenia > Xenia sp. Carnegie-2017. The sequence goes on from NW_025813493.1 coordinate 5,769,693, forward strand.
GTCTGCTTTATGGTATAAATGTGTCAATATTGATAAAATGTTATTAAACATTCCACATTTCAGATGATGATAATTTTGTCTGGGCTTCGTACATTCAAGTATTATTTTGTCTAATAAAATGTTCAATTTATGTTACATAAATGGGAATTTTATGATGTAAGATTGTGAATAAAGAGTATAATAATTCATATTTTAGTGTCGAGACAGCTAATTCTAGTTTAAAGGATTAAATCATGCTTCTGTATCTTCTTAATTTGCATAGCCCAGCATGTGATGTCAATTTGTCCTTCAGAAATGTTCACTTTGTGATTTTTCAAGGACCAACAAATGCAAGTTAACATTTACTGGCCAGCTATAGCATATTTTGTTCATAATCAAACACTGACACGATAGTTTATAACTATATAGTATCTACAAAGAACTTGAAAGACTAATTGCATTTCTTGTCAATTGACTGACTTTTTATCATGCAACCTTTTAGATTGCACAATGTTGGCTGTACGTCAGTGCATCATGTAACCCAAGCATGCTCAGTAGAAATTTGCTTTTGACAAATCAAAGCATGTTTCTTAAAGAATGTGTGTCAACCAAGATGCATTGCATGCTTTTATATGTGTTTGCATTGTTAGGTTTTGAGCTTGTGGCCCACTGAATTCAATGTCCCCACTATATCATCTAATTTATGTGTAAAGTTAGCAAGAAAACATTGATTAAAACCTCTTTAAGGTTTATTATTATTGTTTGTCTAAGTTGTATGGATTATAACAGCAAAATCTGCCATCTTGATGCACAAAATGGCCTTCACACTGGTTGACACTCATTCTTTAATTCACAAATCGAATATTTGCACTGCTTTATAACTTCATACCATTTAAACCCTGGCTTTCATTATGGAAACTATTTGTAGTCATAACATGTTGTTTATACATGGAAATTTGATTCTTTGCTTTCTATGGCGTTGACATATTCTTTGCATGAAATCTAGTTCCACAAGCCATGCTTTTTGCAGCACAAATTTTTGAATAGAATTTTATTTTCATTTATTTTTCAAAAATATTTTATAGAAAATTCCCGTGTTTGTTGGTGTTGCAGTGGTTTCTGTTTCTGTTGTGTTATTTCTGCTTCAAAAGTTTTTCAAAATCATTGAAAAACAGAGACCTGTTGCTTTGAATCCAAGTAAAAAGATTTCTTTTGAGATGATTGAGAAGGAGGTTTGTTGTTTCCATTTTATTGTTTTTTGTATTTAGCAAATGTGTTTAAGTTCACCTTCTAATGACTTTGTTTTTTTTAATTATATGTTTGAAATATATATAAATAAGCTGTCCTTTAATTTATTATCATTTAAATGCACTTGCTTATAGTTGAGTGCTGTTGCTAGCTTTGACAATTGTGGGGTAATATTAATAATTAATACATGTTATAATCCACAGAAAACAATTGATTTTAAAGGAAATTAATTTGGTCGAACATATATTGATGAATATTGCCCTTCCCGATTATTGAGCTACCTATGGCATTAGTTTAATATCATTTCAACTATGGGATTATATTGTTGCCAATGAGGTGCCAGGCGGGAAACGGATTCTCAATATAAATATTAGAGCCCAACAAATAATTTTAAACATAGTCATAAACAATTTGGTTTTATGAAAGTTATTAAAAGAGTGACGTTTTGTCTTTATTCAAGACATCTTCAGACTAATTAGGAAGTCTTCAGACTTCAGTATAGACGAAATTGTTTATGACTATGCTTAAAATTATTTGTTGGGCTATAATATTTATATGGGATTACATTTTTACAACGGGATCTATTCACTGAATTATGAAACAAACTCATTATTCTTCTGTGAAATTTCATTGTTATGTTTGTTTACACCTTTTTTAGGCAATTAGTCACGATACACGAAGGTTTAGGTTTGCCCTTCAGAGCCAAGAACATGTATTGGGGTTGCCTGTTGGTGAGTTGTGTATGGTTTTAATGTTTCAAATGTTTATTTTAAATATCTTCTACAAAAAAGCAACTTGAAACCATGAAAATATTGTTTTGACAACCAAGTCACACAAGAAAATTTAAACAAAACTAAATTTTTTTTATCATATTTTTGTTTTGATGTTGTGACATTATGTGGAAATTATTTAGTACTTGTTCACAAGATGTTACTTTGGACTCAATAATAAGATATGTATTGATGACTCTACTAAAATAAGATATGTATTGATGACTCTACTAAAATAAGATATGGACTACGATACTAAGGCTTGGTGAGGATCATTATGGAGTGGCAAATGTTGATATATTGAGGTTATATAGTTTGAATCATTATGGGCTTGTACATGATGAGATGTTAGGCTTAGTGATTGAACTTGTACGTATTGAGATGTTAATGGTTGATGGGAATCATAATGATAAAGGGTGAGATGTTAAGGCTTGGTGATTGGACTTGTATGTGTTGAGATGTTAATGGTTGATAGGAAACATAATGATAAAGGGTGAGATGTTAAGGCTTGGTGATTGGACTTGTATATGGTGAGATGTTAATGGTTGATGGGAATCATAATGATAAAGGGTGAGATGTTAAGGCTTGGTGGTTGGACTTGTATATGTTGAGATCTTAATGGTTGATAGGAATCGTAATGATAAAGGGTGAGATGTTAAGGTTTAGTGATTTGACTTGTATATGTTGAGATGTTAATGGTTGATGGCAATCATAATGATAAAGGGTGAGATGTTAAGGCTTAGTGATTGGACTTGTATATGTTGAGATGTTAATGGTTGATAGAATCTTTATGATAAAGGGTGAGATGTTAAGGCTTAGTGATTGGACTTGTATATGTTGAGATGTTAATGGTTGATGAGAATCATGAATAATGAACTTGTACGTGGTAAGATTTAAAGGCTTTGTGGGAGTAATTACGTACAAGTGTTTTTGAATTGTAGAATTGAATTAAGAAGTCTGCACGTACATCTGTAAATTAAATTCTTTCAACATGAAAATTTTGATAGTTTTCCTCGGCAATTTCACCTTTTAGGAACATGTGGATTTTTTTGTTGTCCTCATTAAAACCTGAAATTGTTTTCCAGGCTTTAGGTTGAACAGCTTAGAAAGATATTCTGACGAGATAATTTAAGAATTCGTGAAAGATTAGTTCATTTTCATTCATTTCAGGTAAACACATGTATTTGAGTGCGAAGATAAATGACAGCTTGGTGATACGTCCCTACACTCCTGTGACGTCCGACGACGAAATTGGTTATTTTGACCTTGTAATTAAAGTACGTAATACATTACGTCATTGTAATATAGCATATGTATGTACGTACGTTTAACGCGCGTTCTTATTGGTCGATGCCAATGTTTGAATAAGGCAATCCAAATTGGTCCAAATATGGAAATTTAAGTTGCTGTCACGGGAATTTTAAACATGTCTAACATTGAGGACAGTTTGTTTTTTGCTGTTACGTAGCTATATAAAACAATTTTATACTGGTTTTCAAGTGGTTGGATGGTTTTATCTAAACACTTGGGAAAGCTGCTGTGGTTTTAAAAAGCTCGCAAGTCACGCGCCTTCGGCTCGTGTTCCTCGCACTTTTCTTCAATTCACTCCCAGTGCTAATGGTTTTCAATTGGTTGACACGAATGTCGCTTGCTTTCTTTTCGCGTATTTGGATCAGTCCATTTAAACATTGAAATCATTAAGTAATTGTTTATTGTTATGTTATTGTGTTGTGTGTTGGTTAATTTTTGCTGCCTAACGTCAGTGATAGATTTTTGCTGCCGAACGTCAGTGGTAGATTTTTGCTGCCGAACGTCAGTGGTAAATTTTTGCTGCCGAATGTCAGTGGTAGATTTTTGCTGGCGAACGTCAGTGGTAGATTTTTGCTGGCGAACGTCAGTGGTAGATTTTTGCTGGCGAACGTCAGTGGTAGATTTTTGCTGCCGAATGTCAGTGGTAGATTTTTGCTGCCGAACGTCAGTGGTAGATTTTTGCTGCCGAACGTCAGTGGTAGATTTTTGCTGCTGAACGTCAGTGGTAGATTTTTGCTGCTGAACGTCAGTGGTAAATTTTTGCTGCTGAACGTCAGTGGTAGATTTTTGCTGCTGAACGTCAGTGGTAGATTTTTGCTGCGAACGTCAGTGGTAGATTTTGCTGCTGAACGTCAGTGGTAGATTTTTGCTGCTGAACGTCAGTGGTAGATTTTTGCTGCCGAACGTCAGTGGTAGATTTTTGCTGCTGAACGTCAGTGGTAGATTTTTGCTGCTGAACGTCAGTGGTAAATTTTGCTGCTGAACGTCAGTGGTAGATTTTTGCTGCTGAACGTCAGTGGTAAATTTTGCTGCTGAACGTCAGTGGTAGATTTTTGCTGCTGAACGTCAGTGGTAAATTTTTGCTGCTGAACGTCAGTGGTAGATTTTTGCTGCCGAACGTCAGTGGTAGATTTTTGCTGCTGAACGTCAGTGGTAGATTTTGCTGCTGAACGTCAGTGGTAAATTTTGCTGCTGAACGTCAGTGGTAGATTTTTGCTGCCGAACGTCAGTGGTAGATTTTTGCTGCCGAACGTCAGTGGTAGATTTTTGCTGCCGAACGTCAGTAGACTATAGACAAAGGTCTGTTTACACCTTTTGTCACTTCTTATTTTTTCCACTAGTAACCAGGCCTGCAAAGGCCGATGAATATGTCATGCGTAGTATGTTAACATACGTAATCCTGAGCGCGATGTAAACGTTTAATTTCTTTCAAAAATCTATCGCAGGTGTATTTCAAGAATGTACATCCAAAGTTTCCTGATGGTGGGAAAATGTCACAACATCTCGATCAAATGAATATTGGCGATGCTATTGATGTACGTGGTCCGTGTGGTAAACTTATTTATGAAGGAAAAGGTATAAACTGTTACCTTTCTTTTCATTTTACTTTCTCCTGTCATGAACATTATTTATTTGAAAGTTTGAAGTTAAAGTTTATTCACCAAATTGACGTTTCCATTCATTACTTTTTTTCCGTGCGAATATTGTTTAGATATCATTAAATAATATTTACAGTATGGATACGCCTGTGCGTTAAATAGACATGCGCATTACAATAGTATTTACAGTATAGGTACGCCTGTGCGTTAAATAGACATGCGCATTACATTAATATTTACAGTATGGATACGCCTGTGCGTTACATAGACATGCGCATTACAACCTACACAACTGGCTAATCTGATTGTACATTTTAGGGAAATTATCCATTGAAGTATCTAAAGATAAAACCGTTCAACGTCAATGTCGTTATTTGGGAATGATTGCTGGTGGCACAGGTAAGTAGCTACTGGTCTTTACCGCTTTACCTACCCATAACTAATGGAGTTCACCGCAAACAACGTATGTATTTCTTATCCACCATATTGAAATAGAAAAAGAAATTGACATTTATAGTTTTGCTTACTTCTACAGGAATCACGCCAATGTTACAGATCATTCGTGATGTGTTAAAGCATGACGACGATAAAACAGAAATGTCACTTCTTTATGCCAATCAGGTTATGTTAACATCACAAATGTAAAATTGTGTACATCTTACATCTTTCTGCTGGTGTGTCATCAGTGGAATGTGTAACATCACAAATGTAAAATTGTGTACATCTTACATCTTTCTGCTGATGTGTCATCAGTGGAATGTGTAACATCACAGATGTAAAATTGTGTACATCTTACATCTTTCTGCTGGTGTGTCATCAGTGGAATGTGTAACATCACAAATGTAAAATTGTGTACATCTTACATCTTTCTGCTGGTGTGTCATCAGTGGAATGTGTAACATCACAAATGTAAAATTGTGTACATCTTACATTTTTCTGCTGATGTGTCATCAGTGGAATGTGTAACAACATTGATTTTAACAGCTAAAATTTAAACTTTTTTAGTTAGCTAAGTTTATAATTTCAACAGCGTTTTTCAATTCTTACGGACAAATCGAACTTATCAAACAGATTGCATAAAAACATTCTGTAGAACATGGCCATATTTTAAGCTATTAAATTTCACAAGATCAAGGTATAAATTTTTCAACCATTTTTTATATCGCTCCACTGGCATATTAGTAGCTCATAAGACTAAAAACAAGTATAAGATGTCTTGGAAATGCCCGTAGTCTTTCATCCCTACTTACATTGATGAACAATGACACAATAATTTTCTTGTTGGGATGGCGCGATAGCTTAGCTAGAGTTAGGACTAGCTTCTTCCCTTTATTTAAACACGAGCTTCTTCCTTTTATTTAAACACGAGCTTCTTCCCTTTATTTAAACACGAGCTTCTTCCCTTTATTTAAACAAGCAGAAATATCAAAGCTAAGTTCTCTCAAGTGAACGAAGCTTTGAAATATAGTAAATAACGAAAATCACATTTACACTGCCAGAAATGCACTTCAAGTCGATTTAGGCCAGTTAAAAATTTTTAAAAATTCTAATGAGAGCAAATTAAGATTCCGTATATTCGGGTGGCCTGGCCCAAGCACGGGCGTCGACCGAACAAAGCGCGTGTTTTGAATATATTTTGGAAATTCATAAATTTGTAGACAGAAAAAGATATTTTACTGCGCAATGAACTGGAAGAGATAGCGGAGAAATACCCAGAGCGTTTTAAACTATGGTACACTTTGGACCGTCCTCCTGAAGGTATATGAACACATTTGTATTGTATTTGATTGGAATACTTCACCTGATATTGGTAATAAACTGTTTTTATTTTTTCAATATGTTGTGATTGATTTAGATTGGACGTATAGCGGTGGATTCGTTAACGATGAAATGATTAAAGAGCATCTACCTTCAGCTGGTGATCAAACACAAATTTTGATGTGTGGACCACCTCCTATGATTAAATATGCTTGTCTTCCAAACCTAGAAAAACTTAATTTCACTCCTGACATGTACTTTGACTTCTGAAGCCGTTAATTTGCGCATTTTGCTTTGGTATTTTTTACTTATAAATAATCAATATCACATTGTGTATGAAATTACGCCTGTACGCAGGTAGCAAGTCGGTTTATCATGTATTGTTGTACATAGATGAACATAATTGGATTAATGTTGAAATGCTCGGTGAAAGTTAAGAAATTCTTTCATTAGTCATCTCATTATGTTCCATATCAAGTGAATATAATAGTAAAACTCCATATAGTAAGGCTTTATGTGTAGTCATTAAATAAGTTTTTGCTCGTTGATCAATTGACTATTTTTCATGGTTCATCATGTACTGTGTGTTTAATCTTAGTGGAAACATTAGTGGCATCTTCACTAACTTCATTTGCCATTTTTTTCAAAATGCATTTCATTACGCGACTGTTTTGTTTACTTACCTTGCTACTTTCTTAGTGACTTCTTCTTTGACGGTTATTTATAGTTTAAATCTTTATTTACAGAGTTGAATAAAAAACTACATCAGATGCTTAGCAACGGGTTATATAAAAACGCGAACTTCGGGTGATGAACTTTAGCACATGATTTTAACTAATTTTTATAATTAATGTGCTTGCTTGATCATATTTCATTGATTAGTACACAATTTGTTTGAAATGTATTAGATTCTTGGGTCTTAGCGAAAACTAATTTTTGTTACATAAAGTATCAACTCTGTCCAAGTATTCATCATAGAAACGTGTGCATGCAATCTGCGTAACATTACAGTTTTGAAAAAGATCAGTTGATCCAGAGCCAGATAGTACGCTGCCTTTGCATGTCAAATTAACATGAAGTCGATCAAAATCGACGATTTTTGAAAGACTCTATAGCTTTGTTTGAAACAAAAGAGTATTTGAAACATACTTGCGTGCTTCACTGCTCCATTTACCATAGAAACCGATTTTATGTAAAAAAGGGAAACCATAACAATAAAGCCAAAAACCACATTAGAAAAGAGTCGTCGGGAAAAAAATCAATCAATGTTTTCCCTAATGACCATCGCTAGGCAAAGCCCACAAAATCCTAATCTACGCGAATGAAGGTACAATAGAGGGTTTTTATGTACTCATTTGAGTCGTCACATGCAATCGAGTCGTTTCGCTCGTCTGATTGGAGCTCTATCCTATCACTTATCAGTTAATGGGCTGGAGTCTGGAGACTGGAAACGAGTAAAAGGATGCATACGGTTATTCGAGAACCAGGTTTTATTGTTGATCCGTTGTCTCAAAAGAGTTCATGTACTTTTGTTAGGAAGGGTTATTGTAGTGTCTTAGGACTAGATGGAATAAATTTACTTCAATTTGATTGTTCAGCACCTTGTCATTCTTTTAACAGCAAGAGCAGCGGTACACATAATGAGCTCACTCTTGCGAAAAGAGTTATTTCCGCTTATGCAACGAATTTAAAACACACCGCTTCTCTGACCGCTAAACATGCGATAAGCACATTCTTCGTTGCGTAAAGTTACTTAAAGTGGCGCAGTACCGGTTTTAAAATATTTTTGTTGAAACAAACTTCTTGACTTCTTACACGGATATATATTTGAAGCTACAACATTAAGATGTACTTGAATATATCAATGTTACTGCTTTTGGCTGCAACTGTGGCTTTGGTGAACAGTCGCAACGTTACGACGACAGGTATGATGGCTTTCTGTAGCTCACCGACTTTAAGTGAAACAAAAAAAAAATCACTGCAATTAAACATGTTTCCGAGCAGTTTATGTTTATTGTTTTCGAGAGTTCTTGTGTATAGTGCAATTTAAAAATTAACATCGACATTCACGCATTGAAATAATGTAACAAGAAAATGTCGCTTCAAATCGATAGTTCCATGTCGTTTTGAATTTTCAAACTCTGTCAAAAAGATGCATCTATTTGTGGTGCCTACACCGTTTAATTATGAAAGATTGGGATGGTTTTGAATAGATTTTAAAGTCGTTAATCGCAATCAAATTTCTTTCATGCGTCATTGTGATTTTTTTTGTAAAGATTTCGTAATTATTTAAATTAACGCGCACCAAAGACTTTCATGCTATTCTTACCTTGAAACGCCCCCTCCTTGTCGCTGTGTGAGCTGAGGAAAATCCCCAAAAAGAGACGGACATTTATGACGCATCAAAAATTAATAATGTTGTGTGCAGTTGCATGGTTTAAGTTCAAACTGAGATTTATGTCGAAATGGATAAATAGTCTCCTATATTGCTTAACTATTCAAATTATTTCAACTTGTATTTTGATGTCAAATCGTCACATAAAAGAAGTCTTTCATAAATTGAAAAGATGAATAAAAATATAATCTGTTAAAACGTTGATGTCTTTCGAGAACTTAATTAACAAGCAAAAAAAGACATTCAGAATATGATTGGTTAGATTTTTTCTCAGGTACGTGAAAAGAATGGCCCGGCAAAATTTTTCTGAGCCAATCAAACCGCGTCATTTCACCGGTAGTGACGCTTGCCATATAATAAACTAATTTAATGCACGAAATTCGTTCGTGCACCACGAAATTTGTTCGTGCACCACGAAATTCGTTCGTGCACCACGAAATTCGTTCGTGCACCACGAAAACCTTTTTGGTATGCTATAAATGGTGCTGATTCTCTTCAAGATATCTGATTAACCTGTCATATTTGTTTCTTTTCTAGCAAATCCGAAGTCAATGGTACGTATATTTCAAATGAAAATTAACGACTGCGGAGCTCATAAAATCTTATAAGTGGAATTATTGTGAAACATAAGTGGTACAACTTTTGACTTAGATACTATATAACTTCAAAACAAAACCACTTCCCACTACATGAACAATAATGTGATTAAATTAAATACAGTCTGCTTTATTTTTTAATTTTTACAACCTAAACCTGCACTAACACTTTAATTTCATATGCCACGCAACCCCAATTAGTCCAATTCTTATGTTGTGAAAACCTTATACTTACATATGCCCGTGTTTGGAAATTCTTAGTAGCTGGCGGCACACCTATAGTCAGATGTTGATGTATGTTTTGTTTTAAAAGCGTTTTACCAAGTTCCATTGATGGATAGCATGGCGAACAGATCATTAGATTGTGTCGAGGCACATTAAATGATAAATGTTTGTAAATGTAGATCGTCCAGGTTGGTATAGTCCTGAGAAGGACGATTTTTGTTGTTGTTGACTGACGTTTCGACAACCTTAGCGGTAGTTATCTTCAGAGTCAAAAGTCACTGACTGACGTTTCGACAAACTTAGTAAGTTACTGTGGAGTGATTATGATTGTTTATGATAGATATCAGTGAACATGCAAGTGAGATTTGAAAACTACGGTGCAACGCTCGACATTAGCCAAATGGCTGTTAATGGAACGAATGCTTTTGACTTGTTGCAAATGGCCTCGCAGAGACATCCATGTTTCAACTTCGAATACAAAGTATTTCCTCCATATGGACGCTACATATCAAGTATTTGTTGTGTTGCCGAAAACACCACTACCCAGCAATCTTGGTTTATCTATATTAACGACAAATCATCTCCTGTTGGTGTTGACCTACTGCAACCAAAAACTGGTGACACACTGCAGTTTATATATCGACAATGGAGCTCAGGCCATAATCAAAGCGAGTTGGATGAAAATATGAACAAAAGTAAGTATGAAAGTACATCTTTTTCCGTATGATGTACAGTGAACTGGTGATCCGTCACATTTATCATATTGCATAGCTAGTAGATCAAAGTTTGTTAGTTTGTTTTATACGATATATAATACATTATCCATTAATATCCATTAAATATTTGAGCAATTTTATTGGTCGAGAACCGAAAGCTACATGAGGGTCGCATGAACGGAATGAGTTCACTCATTGAAAGCTTATTGATTTTAAAATACAAGCGAATGGCAATACAAATAAGTGGCGGAGTTATTTGAATATTTAGATGAAGATCTTGAAAATGATTTAGTTGAGGCTGATGACATATTTAAGCAAAAAGAAAAGCAGAACTTAGTTTGCTAACGTTGGCGTCCTGTTTAATATAGGCATTTTATCAATCTAATGCTATAAAACCATATAAAACAAATAAATTACTTCCAACCTTTGTCTGGTAAATGTAATGTGAAACGCTCAACCGCTGTCTTGTTTCGGTGGCTCGTGGTAACTTTTTTGTTTTTCTCACAAATGACATCATCCCATGCACCTATAACTGAACAGACAACGGTTAAATTTGACTTATATTTGTCATTTAGAATTTGACAACAGAATAAAAATAAAAACGCAAATTTATGTCACGAAATGCATTAATTTTAATGCGTACAGGTAAAGCAATATACATACAATCGCAATGCGAATGTCAAAACTTTAGAAATTCAATCGATCTGCGAAAACACGATATGCGATTTTCACAGAACGACTGGGTAAGCGCTTAGTTTAACCAACTTGAAGATCTCCCTATCATTTGGCATACATTGCTCTTAAATAATCTTTCTCAGCGAGTAAAAACGAATGAATTCTGCCATGAAGTTTTTTTGTGGTTGTTTGCACTGGCGTAGCCAGTCTGCTCATTTGATCCTGCTGAGAAAATATTTCTGTTAATACGCAGCCAAAACAAAAGATTTCAAAAGAAAATTAATAATGATATGATTTTCATAGCAAGTTTAAAACCTGCAGACAGTCTATTCACGCTTGTATGATGTTGATTGGAGTTTTTTGCATCCAAATAAAACAGTTGCTCTTCGCTTGTAAAAGAAAAGGCAGCTATGAAATTCAGAAGCCCGTCAATGCTATATAAACCGAACCCTGGTGCCAGGTTATTTAGCGTGCGAAAAAGAAATACTTTATATACGCTTAATTGTCATTCATGAAGATACTTGGTATTAGCAAATACTTAATACACAGTAGCAATTTGTTGTACTCACAGGGGCATCTTTAATTTTACAGCGACAAATGAAACGAGAAACGTAACCATACTACAGGTGAGTTTTGTTTCGTTATAGTATTAATGAAACCGCTTATGCAAAGTCTATGAGTCTGCATGGGTTTTTTCATATCAATATTTTCATCATCAAAAGTTGCATGCAATAATCAAACAAAAACTCTAGCTTGGCAAAAATTACTAGCAATTTTTAAAACGTGCTTAATGAAATAATTCAAAGTACAATATTTGATCAACTTGAGAAATATTTTCTTCTCTTGCTGCCTTAGGTAGCTACACCAATTTAATTTTTCAAAAATACTAACATTTCAAATCTTGAACAAACAATCATTTATTCGTAAACCATTCTTAATATTTGCTTTTGCTAAATTGCTTTTACTAAATTCTTTATTGAATTCTTATTTGTAATGGTGTTAATGGCAACTTAGCCAACACACCCTTCCACAATTTTCATGACAAAGCGTTTTTTTAAAAGCTTGGAAAGACTTCTCAAGTTCTCAGTATAAAGTATCCTATTATTTGGCCCCGAATGATGTATAGATTTCCGTTTAATGATACCATATTGTAATTAATTTTTGCATCGATCGATATATTTCATACTCACACGTGCTTCATGTTGTTTTAATGAGCTACTTAACTAATTTCATATTTTAACTACATTTGTTTTCAGAACACTGCATCAGTACAGCTAACATTTTCGAATTATCCGCCAGGGAACTCACTCCCAATTCAAAAGATAGCACTGCGTGAGAATATGACGGCTTTTGAGTTGCTCGAGGAGGCTTCAAAACTCCATCCATGTTACGCCTTTGAATACACACAGTTTCCCTTTGGTCGTTTCATCAATACAATATGCTGCGTAAGTGGTAATTCATCCACGGGATTTTACTGGTTTCTTTATATCAATGGTAAGCAGTCACCAGTTGGGGTTGATCTACTTAAGCCGAAGAATGGTGATACCATAACATTTAGATATGAAGTATACAAACCAACAGAGCAACATGCAACAGGTAAGTTAGTATTAAATTAGTATTTTTATAAAGGTTATACTGCAGTGTTAAGAGTATTTTAACGTATACATAACTAAATACATTAACTGTTTTCAGCATGTCCACCTCATTCTTGACAGCCTTATAAAAACTAACCGAAGAAACATTTTAAACATTTTTCCATAACAATTTCTACAACGAAGAAGTTCATAATGAACAATGTAGGATGTTGAATTATTTTTATGTTATACATTGCTTTAAAGTTTGAGCTCTTTAGTAACTATATGAGGCACTATGGTGCAAGTTTTTCTTATAATGTGTAATAATGTATCACATGGCAAGCAACAAACAATTTCCATAACGAAGAAGTTCATAATTATTGTCATAAGGAACTAAATCGCCTTAACTTTATATCAAACAAATGTACAGTAATCTTGACGTCAATTAAAGATGTCCTCTTTTTAATTGTCAACTGCACACGATCTTAATAATTTCTAGGATAGTACAAAATAATTTTTGACTTTATTGGCAATTTGAAACACACGTTTTATTTCACTAGTGTTTTTTCTAATCTTTGATCATGAAATTTTAACTTATTTCTAGTTGCAGTGTTTGACAATTGTGTGGAATATTTCCGACAAAAATGCAGGTAAAAACAGTGATTTTGCATGCATACTAATGCCGATATTTATTGTCATAAATTAGCTAGCTACATCTTCCTGCTTCTTTCTATAAAAAAAATTTATTGATGAATCAATTATATATTTTATTAATCTATTGAAGAGTATTTCATATAGGAAAAAAATTTTTTTAGTTTATCCTATCATACAATTTATTATCTGGCCTGCGATTCAGTTCATGTAAAAGTTCAGACAAGTACACTACTCCTGAAAAAGAAATATATATTCTTCACTTTTCAGAGAAATCTGCCATACATGATTGCACTGTATTTTTTTTTGCGTGGGACTTCATTAAAAGTATGATTTACAGAGTTAACAAGAAACAAGAAAGTACATGTTATAAAGTAAATGGTTTGAACCATTCTTCAAAACCAGAACATGTACTTTACATGAAAAGTACATGTTATGATGGAGGCGGAGTAAACCACTCAACAAGAAATCTATTTAATTTATCTCCATTTGTTTAAGAGCAATAAAACTGTTTTAATGGACGAATTATTTTGTTTTTCAAATCTAAAATTTCGGGATTCATTGCACTTTCTGTGGTCTGTGAAATTTTAAATACTGAACAAAAATGGAAAATGGCTTGCCCAGTGCAATGTGACCACGCCATTGCTTTGTTGATGTTTCAATCTCAAGAAGTTTACGTTAAACTAAGCCCTCAATAGTGACTTGAAGAAATATTTTGGCTGAAATGCTTTTGAAGTTTAATTCATAGCAAGTTCGCATCTTAATGTTAGCCATTTTGCTTCTTTAGAAATGATTCTTCTCAACAAACAAACGTAATCAAAGACAGAAGTGATGCTGGCTATTCAAACACAAACGCTAATTCAATTTGTTTTGCTAATCGAATGGCGTGCACTGGAGAAGGATGGACGTACGTTGGTGAGGTTTGTAACAGTTAGTGCTCTTATTTGAGGTCTATTTTTATAAGCTCAGTTACACTGGATTTAGGAAAGATTGAATAAATTTGACTTGTTAGAGATGAACAACATTTATCAGCCGTAAATCAACTTGAGCATTTTTACAGAATTTGCACTTCATATTTATTTATAAATAGTCTTTTATCAACACGTCCGCTAATTGGTAAAATGCTTGTAAAATCCATGTACCTAAAACGCTGTAAAAATATAGGAACTTCATTCTTGCAAAAGTCTCTTTGGTTTCCTTGTTTGCAACACGAAATTTCTCAGACTTTCCTGCGCGCTTCTTCGAATATATAGCAAATATAGCTATAGCAAATATATTTTGCCTATTTTAGTAATCTTATTCAACAGGAATTTTTTTTTCTCGTGAAAGGTTGTAATTCGTGCGCATGAAGTTTTCACTCCTTTTATAATTTAATTCTTCAAAATTATTTCCTGTTTTGCTGAATCCTGTTAAGCCGTGATCACATCATTATTAATAGCTTTTAGTTGCTAAACATGCTTTAGTAGTAAAGCACGTCGCATTGAATAAGGGAATCGTTTGTCACTTTTTCTGCAACCGCCTGATTTTTTTTATAAAATAGGCAAACATTGGTTATGATTCCGCACAATGGACAGCAAAAGGAGGCGATCAAATGACATTCAATTCTCAATTTTGGAGTGCCAATGTTAGCGAAGTTTGTATTTTGAGTGCAGACTTTCAAATTCGTTTCCCAGTCAAAGCACCATCTTTGAGAAGCTTATTTTTTGAAAAGTTTAATTTGAATCTGAGTGCAAGAATGTTCATTGAAAGTGTTAACAATAGCAACGTCAACATAACTGGAGCAAATTTTACTACTGGATGTTATGAAGTTGGGTTCAATGTTGGTATGAAAAGTCAATCAAATAAAACGTTTCGGGCTCGTTTTGGTGTCGTTCACGTTCCTACTAACAAAGGTATTTGTAAATAATAAGTTTTTCTTAGGGTTTTCCCATTGGTCTAGGAACAGGTAAAAAATGTAGGATATACTTTTTGTAAAAAGTCAATTTTGTGAAAAAAGAGAAATCTGATGCTAAAATAAAGTAAAGGATATGTGTTATGCATATTTTATGATAATTCTTTGCCTTGAAATCATCTGGTTGGCGCAATGAACGATGAAAAGTGTACTTTTCGATTTGATATTTTCACATAAGAAAGCAAGTAGCATTGGATGATTGATAACTAACGAGAGGAGCGTGTTCCACTAAATAAGTTCCCTTTGAACTCAACTGTGATTAAAAATGATAACATATAAGTATGTACATGAAGATGGCTATCATGTGTAAGTCATTCACTCCATCTGAAGTCATCCTATGAGAATATTTTTAACAGATACTCTATATGTATTTCCTTATTTACCAGGTTGTGAACACATATCTCCCATTTTGGCAATTGGAATTGGCTTGGACGTAAATAAAGATAATGGAACCTACTATGGCGTCTATGCTTTCCCCGAAGCCAAAAGACCTCAAGGCTACACTAAAAGCATTCCAAAGTTATTTGTTCGCAATTATATATGATCAAAACTCACAAAGACTCTTTATCACTGAAGTATACCTGCATCTTTTAATGATAAAGAAACATATAAGTTGCTATAATATTCACGAATGACATATAAGTTTGCTTAACCAACATTAACAACATTGTCATATTTCATCAAGCGAACGACTTACTTATCGACGGTGGCCATTTCTATATTAAATCAATGTGAACAATATAATACACAAATACTTAAAAATTTTGTTGTGTGTAATTTCAACTAATTTTGGAAATGTTTTTTGAAAGTGATTTCAAATCGCAAATATTGCATAAAAAATGAAGCTTGAGTTTACCAGGAAAAAATTCAAAATTAGCGATTCATATAAAAATATTAATATGCAAGGCTCAGGAGTTGCCATGTTAACAAAATTACAATACTTAGGCCTTTTACATAGTTGCATATGTTTGAAAACTGAGTAAAAACTATTTATAAAATGCTAATATAAACGCTCGCAATGGATGACCTAAAAACCAAGATAGATAGAACGGAGAAAAGTCATGCATTATAATGTATACAAAGTCTTGAAGTTGAACATCAAATTGAGGTTTTTGCAAATGATTTCAGCTAAAAATGTTTTTGTTGCACACCTGGTAACTATGCATATTACTGACAATGATAGATCATAATGAAACGAGGTTAAGAATGATTATATATAGCCTACAGTCAGTAATTAGAAGCTATAAAAATATATGATTAACGATAACTTCAGCATCGTTCCATTTATATTCCTCTACAATCTACATATTTATCAGGCAATATAACATTACAAATATTTAGAATATCAAATCATTAACTGGCTGTACATAATAGTACTTTCTTCTGAATAGAAAGGTTAGTACTATAGCACATTATCTGTTCAAGCTATCTATCTTTATATTTTTATGTACGACTCGAAATGTGCATTTATATTAAAACGTATTTTAATGTTAGTATTAGTTAAAACGTAGCATGATGGATTTGAATAGATGATGAATGTTATTTAAGTTAAAATCTATAAATTTGTTATTTTAGATGCATTGATAACTATTTTTCTCTAAAACATATTTGGACTGTGCGTTCACTTTGTCCTAAATGAAAAAAAAACTAGTTTTATGGCATGCAAAAATTTTTGAGACGGACTTTTTTAAGAGAAGCGAACATTATTAAAACGTTTTTTATGAAAGTAGTTATCGATTGAAATATCATTTAATATCTGGAAAACGTTTTAAACTTTCTATCTAAAAGAAAGTTAATGCTATTTATAAATGCAGTCTGCTGTAGTTGTTACTCAATATTGTTTGGGAGTAATTTTATTCAAGCCGGGTGCTTTTATTTGAATTTGATGTATAATGAAATAGTTAAGGACATGCAATTTCTTACTTCCTAAAAGCTCACTAAGATTTTTAAAGTCATCGACAGCAACTAGGAAAATTTTTAAACATAAATGTCATTTTTAAATTGGAAAATCATTAAAAATTCAAGTTAACAAAAATTTTTAATAAGCGTGTTTTATATTGCGTTGTTAAAATCATTATTCAAAATTTAATTATGTTATTCTGACATGAGTACACACATTGAATGTCATTCATAACCAGGCATTTTAGACCATCTGCAAACTTTAAATTTTACATGTCACACCTTAAAATGAAGCAAAATAAGGCCAATTATGAAACACTAAAATAAAATCTAAAGCACAAAAGCCATAGGTCTATAATATAAACATAAAAAGCAAACGTAGCGAAATGTTGTATTATTGTTTTAGTTACAAGGTAGATGTGCTTATGCATGATAACAACTTACAAAATGAAGAGCTACTGGGCTATATCTTGCTATCATATTATCATAGATAAATGTAATAGTAGTAAATGGTCACCTTACATAGCATAATGTAAAAATAACTTTAAGAACATTCGATAGTTTCTAATCATCATGCACAATATCCTCATATATGAACACATGATTGCACACATCATAGAAAAAACTTCGTATTATAGTACTTATGTAAAAATACTAAAAATTAAAAATTAAACGAAATTCCCCCATTTTCAGCATAACCACATGCGTGTGTACACAACATATTCAATATTTGATTTAAATATCTAAACTAAATCAACACAACTGTAAAAAGAGTAATAAGTCTATCACAGAAGCTAGAGTATATATAATCGCTGTCACGGAACATTTTTTAAATAATAATGAAAAGTGCATATTTTCGTAATTTTTCTTGTATTTTTTCCCTCTAATGCACCAAAAGAGACATTGCAAAATTTTTAATTAAATATGAAAAATAAATATAGAGATAAGAACGTGCATATTTTTTAAATTTAACGTAACTGTTACAGCTTTTGCAAGTCGGCTTTTTTGTCTATTATCATCTAACACGTTTTGTTTGCTTTACTTATCTAAACTAAAATAAATACAGATGTAAAATTACTAATATATGTTTATTAAGGAAGCTAGGGTATATATATATGCCCGCAGAAAGCACTTTTTAATCATAACATTCTTGGTCTGGTTCTCTTATGAAAGATGATTGGGCATATTTTCGTATTTTTTTTTGTAATGATTGCCTGCCATGCAGCAGAAGACGCATCTCAATGTACACGAACTGTTTTCCGGAAATTGAGAAAAAACGGTATGAATAAAATACAACAAAACATTTGTGTTAACAGAAAGAAAAACTTGTAGCTACTTTTCAAATTTAACGTGTTACTGCTACAGTTTATGTCCTGTCGGCTTTTTCGTGTGATTATTATAATAAATTGTTTTACAAAAGCGTCTAAATGCATGGGGGAAAAGCATATTAACATATGAACAGATAAACAAAATTGTAGACAACTATATGGAGGACGAAACTAACTTTATAAGGCTAATATTTAAATTATCAATACCTGCTTCCTGTATTGTATAAATAAAAATAACTAAAAATAACTCTTCGTATAACAACAAAAGAGAAATTTTTTATATATGCAAGTGATAATTTTCTTCCATTAAACAATTCTATTGGTTTTTTGTTAAGGTGAGGCTCTAGCAGAAAAAGATGTCATTTCAAGTCATGTCACTCGCAATCTAATGGAATGTTCTATGATATGTGGTTCAATGCAGGAATGTGTTGGCTTTAACTACCTTGACAATGTACAAGAATATTTGATTAACTGTCAAACCAGCAACAAGACAATAAGTAATGTCTCAAAAATTGTATCTTCCGAAGGAAATTGGATTTTTTATCAAACTGTAAGTTTATGGATAACAGTAGGTATTTCGTGTGTATTTGACAATGTTTACAGTTTGATTTTACTTTTACTTTGTTGTTATCTCATTATTTTCTTGCTTTGTGTGAGTACAAAGACACGAACTAAAAACAAACAATAAAGCAAGAAGCATGAAATAACTAAATGCCAAGGTGGCAAAACAGAAATAAATGACTGTTCAAAAATATTGACCTCCAAAGGAAAATGGACTTTTTATTCTTCATTGATGAAACATATCAAGGTAACAAAATTTCTGTGCTCATGCATTAAAGCTCTGCGTGAATCAATGTATTTCAAAAAATACCAATAGACTTTATTTCAAATTAGAAGTTGGTGATGAAGCTATTCAAATTGATCGTGGACTAATTATGCATCCGTGAACAACCTTTTATAAATAAAACATAGGCAAGAAAACAAGAGCAGAGGAACATTGATAATTGGGGGGTGGAGGCTATTATTCATACATGCATGTTTTACTTTATTAGTTTCTATTGAAATTAATTGTCTCTGAAGATGACTACCACTAAAGTTGTCAAAACGTCAGTCAACAACAACAAAAACAGTCCTTCTCAAGACTATACTAACCTGGACGATCGACATTTACGAACATGTAACGATACTCCCAGGTTCAAACCATTTACTTGAAATCAATTGCGTTTACACATTATAACACATGAATATATGAATATAGTTCTCCCTCCCTATTGTCAATGTTATGCCGCCACTGCAAGAGAATAATAGATTCTATGACGTGTCGGAGGGGAAAATCTGTCAAAAAACTTGGAATGAATGCATCGTTGATATATTTTGCCCCGCGTGACACTTTTACCTCAAACTTGACGTAATGCTCCAATGACGTAATGTCTATGTTTCCTATAGCAACATTGCATTATTCCAATTACCACACACGTCCAATAATTAAGGACTTTTTTTGGTTGTGAATCTACCTTTTGTCAAATGCAGATACATAACTCGCGACCAAATTTGGCGATAAATTTTGCTTTGTGGTTTAGAAACATCTTAAATTTCATATTCTTCTACGTGTAAACTAGCTTAAAAAATAGGAAGGAAAGCAATGAATTTTTCAAATGTGAAATATCAATGCACAGATTATATAAGAGTAAAAATACTCCTAATTGTAAATAGATAGGCGATTGCACTCGTGTTTAGTTGTGAAAATTTGAATTTTTTTTTTAAAGATAAAAGATCCTGCAGAAAATGAAAATAATTGGATAGTTCTAAACGACACAAGTATTCTAAAAGATAAAAATGATTGGATACTACAACTCAAACAATGGCTTCCTTCGACATTGAATGGCAAAAAGGCGGTCCATTGTTACCAGGCAACAGCAAATGGATGGGAGGTTAGCACATTTCAAAGTCGTTGTTACTCTAAAGGACCCACATTGGTTGTTGTAAAAGTGGGGACTTTTGTCTTTGGGGGATTTGCTTCAGAATCTTGGGAAGGTAAGCCTGGACGATTCATAATGAGTGTTGTTAAAGATTAGTCGCTGTTAAAGTTAAGATGGTAACTTTTATACGCTGACAATGCATTTAAATTACCTTAACATCATACTAGCCAATTTATTAAGAAAAAAATATATTCAAATTGCATGTGCTCATTTAAATCGATTCAAAATTAGTTTAGTTATGACAAAATCAGGCATATGAATGCTGACAATGGGAAAACTAGCTAACAAATTATATATAAATAAAATGGATAAATATAGGTAGTCTATAAATAATATATGTATTTGGTTTTGGCCAAAAAAGGGTCTCATGCGTAATTTTAGCAGATTTATATCAAAATATAAAAGAAATCATAAGGAATTCAAGTCAAAAAGAAATTAACTTAATCTTCTGTCTAGTGCTTGCATTGATCTGCTCTCGAGTTCTCCCAAAGGTCTCCTTGGTTTGCACAAGCCTGTATAAACACAGTAAACATCTTTTATTTCTTAAATATTGATTAATCTTCCTGACATAAACTCTTCCACATATTTTATTTAAAGAATAAACCGTCTTTTGTCACTGAAATTGTAGTCATTCATCTTTCATTTGCAAACTGTAGTCTGATCATCTTGTGTTTAGCAGTAAGAAGTAGTTTCTTCTCTGCTTACAGCCATCAAGACTAGCCTCTCTGAGACTTTTTTAACAGAATAGAGATGTACATACCATGTTCAATCTGCTGTTTTCTTTTTCGTCTTCTCACCTTGAAGTGGTTAGACATGGATTTTTATTCTCATAGCTATATTATAGGTGTCATTTAGTTCTTTCCAGGGATCTCTGCATTATACACTCAAGTCAGTCTAAGCTTTGCAGCCTGCTCACTGCCGTGCTTACGAAACATTCGAGTACAAATTCCCGTCGGCGGAACCTTTCTTCAAATAATGCCAAAACGTTTCCACAATTATCGAGAACCGTTATTCCGTTTCTTTCATTCACTTCGTTAAGGATCTTTTCAAGTTCTTTTTTGTTCATACTAGACGCCTCAAAAATTTCGTAAGCGTTTGTGTGACATATTTAAAAACTCATTCTTTTTGTCCAAAAGATTATTAGCGTAATCCCAGGCTCTTATTGGTCAATATAGCATAAAGAAATATGACCAATTAACGTCGATTTTACTTCTTAAGCACCTGTGCAAATATAAAAATTGACTGAATTATCTCATCTGTTTAGATACAACAGACTCGTTTCCCGGAGTTTCTTTTTGTAAGGGTTTCTATTTCTAATTTAAAGCTTGCGATGAATGCTTTATCGTAGCTCACCATGTTAAATTAGGAGTTAAATCGCAGCCATCACACAAGTAAATAAGAATTAACTTAATATATACAAAAAAGACAAAACGCGTCTTATACAAAATATGCACATCTTTGAAGAGAGCTGATAATCTGCTTCCCGAAGTATTTTAGTAAAGCTACGTAGAGGCAATTAGATTCAAATATAAGTAATTTTAATATTTAACCAATAATATTATGGCAAATATTTTTTAAAAAAACATCAATATTTAAAGTTTCTATTTCCAATTTAAAGCTTGGGATGAACGTTTAATTGTAGCTCACATTGTTAAATTAGTAGTTAAATCGCAGCCATACCACCAGTCAATAAGAATTAACATAGAGAAAAGACAAAACGCGACTTATACAAATCACGCACATCTTTGAGGAGAGCTGATATTTGCTTCCGGAAATCTTATAGTAAGGCTACGTTTAGGCAATCAGATTAAATGTAAGTAATTTAAATCTAACCAATAATTATATGGCAAATTTATTTTTGTTAAAAAAAAGATCAGTAATATTCTACTATTTTTCCTTCTTCTACTATTTTACTATTTTACTATTCTAATTTTACTATTTTAATATTCTACTATTTTTCCTACTTATTCTACTATAGTTAGAAGATTTTTCCCAATCTTCTACTATTTAAGTGTGACGTTCAAGATCTACAAAATGAAATACACTCGTAATGTTTCTGCATGAATAAAATTTATGAAACGTGTTTTTTTAGGAAATGGTCGATACATAAAGGCAGAAAGATCGTTTATTTTTTCTTTAAAAAACAAGGATAATCTACCACCATTTAAATCCGAAGTTGTACGTCCAGATTATGCAATGTACGTGCAAAATGACTATGGACCAGCATTTGGATCGAATCATGATTTCGTCATCCGTGACAATGCCAACTCTAATTCTTATTCAAACACAGATTACTTTGGAGATTCCTACAAGCTTCCAAATGGTTACACTTACGGCAACTCCAATACACAAAACTTGCTAGCAGGTACCCCTAACTTCACACCAGATGAAGTGGAGGTGTTTTATTTTTCTTCATAAAGAAACTAAACAAGAAAGAATAAATCGCATGAAGACAAATAGAATTTTCTGAATTTTCAACTTTATGAGAGCAAATTAAAAGTAGTTTTTTGATTATGGAAGTAGCATACTGTGTAAAATATTTTGTGTAGCAATTTTAATGTAATATCAAGTAAATTTGAACGTGAAATTATGGATTATTTAGAGTTTAATATTTTGCAACCTCAGCATCGTAGGTGCATGCATTCCAGTGCTTCCCCAGTCAAAACACCATGATTGTGAGGCCTGTTTTTTTGGAATGTTTCTTTGCATGTAAATTGTCTGGCGTTCATGGAAATTGTAATCATTGCAAAATTGTAATATACCCACCTATAAAGCAAGTTCTTCTCCTAAATATAATGCAGGAGGATTTATTGTTGTATTAAAAAATATTTAGTACTATTGGACTCATTTTGATGTTCTTCACGTTCCTGCAAAGCTAGGTTTGTTTGATTGATCATATTCTTTTTATTAGTTTTATAACTATTTCATTTTGTTAAAATCACAAAAACTAGAGTGAAAACAACGACATAATAAAGGACGATACATTGAAGCCAATTACATAAGAACTTCTTTACTTAAGGTCCGAAAAAGGTTTTGAAAAGTTACATGTGTTTTATATATTTCAATTTCAAAGTTCAATTTTCCTACTGTTCATTTGTTGAGAGTCACGTGAGTTGCGTGAGTCACGTAAGAGTGAAGAAATTGAACTGTTTCCTTGGAATGATTCGAGAATGAGATAACACGTCATCGACTGGTAGATTATATATAATCGCTGTCACGAAACATTTTTATAATAATAATGAAAAGTGCATATTTTCGTAATTTTTCTTGTATTTATTCCCTCTAATGCACCAAAAGAGACATTGCAAAATTTTTAATTAAATATGAAAAATAAATAGAGAGACAAGAACGTGCATATTTTTTTAATTTAACGTAACTGTTACAGCTTTTGCAAGTCTGTTTTTTTGTCTATTATCATCTAA
The DNA here is from genome assembly GCF_021976095.1 of Xenia sp. Carnegie-2017. Taxonomy (NCBI): domain Eukaryota; kingdom Metazoa; phylum Cnidaria; class Anthozoa; order Malacalcyonacea; family Xeniidae; genus Xenia; species Xenia sp. Carnegie-2017. The sequence continues at coordinate 5,793,768 of NW_025813493.1, forward strand.
CACGCTTTGTTTGTTTTACTTATCTAAGCTAAAATAAATACAGATGTAAAATCACTAATATATGTTTATTAAGGAAGCTAGGGTATATATATGCCCGCAGAAAGCACTTTTTAATCATAACATTCTTGCTATGGTTCTCTTATGAAAGATGATTGGGCATATTTTCGTATTTTTTCTTGTTATGATTGCCTGTCATGCATCAGAAGACGCATCTCAATGTACACAAACTGATTTCCAGATGTTGAGAAAAAACGGTATGAATAAATTACAACAAAACATTTGTGTTCACAGAAAGAAAAACTTGTAACTACTTTTCAAATTTAACGTGTTACTGCTGAAGTTTATGTCCTGTCGGCTTTTTCGTGTAATTATTATAATAAATTGTTTTACAAAACCGTATAAATTTATGAGGGAAAAAGCATATTAACATATGAACAGATAAACAAAATCGTAGACAACTATATGGAGGACGAAACTAACTTTTTAAGGCTTATACTTAGATTATCAATACTTGCTTCCTGTATTGTATAAATAAAAATAACTAAAAATAACTCTTCGTATAACAACAAAACAGCATTTTTTTTATACATGCATGTGATTATCTTCTTCCATTAAACAATTCTATTGGTTTTTTGTTAAGGTGAGGCTCTAGCAGAAAAAGATGTCATTTCAAGTCATGCCGTTCGCAATCTCATAGAATGTTTTATGAAATGTGTTTCAATGCAGCAATGTGTTGGCCTTAACTACCTTGACAATGTACAAGAACATTTGATTAACTGTCAAACCAACACACGACAATAAGTAATGTCTCAAAAATTGTATCTTCCGAAGGAAATTGGATTTTTTATCAAACTGTAAGTTTATGGATAACAGTAGGTATTTCGTGTGTATTTGACAATGTTTTCAGTTTTATTTTACTTTTACTTTATTGTTATCTCATTCTTTTCTTGCTTTGTGTGAGTACAAAGACCCAAACTAAAAACAAACTATACAGCAAGAAGTGTGAGATAATTAAATGCCAAAGTGGCAAAACAGAAATAAATGACCATTCAAAAATATTGTCCTCCAAAGGAAAATGGACTTTTTACTCTTCATTGGTAAAACATATCAAGTTAACAAAATTTTTGTGCTCATGCATTAAAGCTCTGCGTGAATCAATGTAATTCAAAAAATACGAATAGACTTTATTTCAAATTAAAAGTTGGTGATGAAGCTATTCAAATTGATCGTGGACTAATTATGCATCTGTCAACAGCCTTTTATCAATAAAACATACGCAAAAAACAAGAGCAGAGGAACATTGATAATTGGGGTGGAGGCTGTTATTCATACATGCATGTTTTACTTTATTAGTTTCTATTGAAATCAATTGTCTCTGAAGATGACTACGGCTAAGGTTGTCGAAACGTCAGTCAACAATAACAAAAACAGTACTTCTCAGGACTATACTAACCTGGACATCTACAAACTTGTAACGATACTCCCGGGCTCAAACCATTTATATGAAATCATTTGTGTTTACACATTATAACATATGAATATATGAATAAAGTTTTCCCTCTCTATTGTCAATGTTATGCCGTCACCGCAAGAGAGTAACACATTCAGAATGAATGCATCATTGATATATATTAATCCGCGTGACTCATTGATACACTTTTACCCCAAACTTGACGTAATGCTCTAATGACGTAATGTGTATGTTTCCTATAGCAACATTGCGTTATTCCAATTACCACACACGGCCAATAATTAAGGACTTTTTTGGTTGTGAATCTACCTTTTGTCAAATGCAGATATATAACTCGCGACCAAATTTGGCGATAAATTTTGATTTGTGGTTTAGAAACATCTTAAATTTGATATTATTCTAAGTGTAAACTAGCTTTAAAAACAGGAAGGAAAGCAATAAAATTCTCAAATGTTAAATGTCAAAGCACAGATTACATAAGAGTAATAATACTCGTATATTGTTTATAGATAGATGATTGCACTCTTGTTTAGTTGTGAAAATTTTTATTTTTTAGTCAAAGATAAAAGAACCTGCAGAAAATGAAAATAATTGGATAGTCCTAAACTACACAAGTATTCTAAAAGATAAAAATGATTGGATACTACAACTCAAACAATGGCTTCCTTCGACATTGAATGGCAAAAAGGCGGTCCATTGTTACCAGGCAACAGTAAATGGATGGAAGGCAACCACTTTTCACAGTCTCTGTGACAATAAAGGACCGGCATTGGTTGTTGTAAAACTTGGAACTTTTGTCTTTGGGGGATTTTCTTCAGAATCTTGGAAAGGTAAGCCTGGACGATTCATAATGAGTGTTGTTAAAAATTAGTCGCTGTTAAATGTAAGATGGTATCTTTTATACGCTGACAATGCATTTGAAAATACTTTAACATCACACCAGCAAATTTATTAGAAAAATAAATTCAAATTCCATGTGCTTATTCAAATCGATTTAAAATTAATTTAGCTATCTTAAGAGCAGTCAGATAAATTTTAGCAATGAGAAAACTAACAGAATGCATAAAATGAAAATTGGGTAAATATAGATAAGGCATAAATAGCATATGAATTTGGTTTTCGCCAAAAAAGTCTCATGCATGTTTTTAGGAGATTTATGTTAAAAATAAAAAAAGGAAATAAAAACGAAGTTAAATAGCTATTACAAAAATTTTGGCTAAAAGATAGCTTACGTCGTTGTATTTTTTCCAATAAACAAAATTGAATGCTTCTTACCAAGTTATATATGATCGTTGAAAGTTGCAATTTTTGGTCCTATATTTAATATAAAGTCTTATTTACCAAACAGAAGCGATTTGATGTTCCATGTTAAAATTTTTGTATTGTTCTTGCAATATAAAGGCAATATTTCCTTTAAAAAAATTACTTTGCTTTGCGTGGAGACCCTCGCAATCACCCATAACTCCCCACCCATTTTTATCCACACACATTTTCATCCGCATAGTTTTTGGTGGGGGACAAAGATTTATATTTCCATTAAGCAATGGTAAGAACTAGGAAGAGTGGTTTCACCGTTTAGGAACACAACTGGCAAAGGTTAGCTGTATCTTCTAAAGCCTGTGAATGCTGTCCCAAAACAATGGTCTTAATTCGGTTATTCAAGAAGTAACGAAGGCTTTAGACACTCCTCTTGAACGCAAGCATCTTCACAGCGCAGAATCATCCTTGTGCTTCAAACAGCTAAAAATTCTTGTGCAGTTAGTTTTTTTTTTGCATATTGAGTGAGACCGACTTTTTCTTGAAGAAGTTGTATACTATTATTATTTTAACGATTGATTTAAACTGATTAACTGCATGCAACATAAATTTCACGAATGGTAGGGTGAGCAATTTGTCAGGGCTATCAAGAAAATTAAAAATCTTTACCTACTGGTGGTCGGTAAGATGTTATCTTAATCAGCAGGCATGTACCTGCCATGGTAGGTTATCAACTACCAAAGAATCAAGCGTCAGCTGGTTCAAGTTAAATGAAAGATCTTCATCATCAACTGATAGTGATGTGACACCGTCTGTTTAAAGCGCTGTTTGTTTCGTGTTTATAATCAACAACTCCCATATTTTTAATATTAGATGACTGAAAATTTTTAGTTTTATCCCAGCAGTCAAAAGTGAAACGTGAAACTATCTACTATCTAATGAGCAATGCTCAGAACTCATTAAGTCGTGGGTTTTGCCAGTTTCCCTGAATATGTCAAAATTTTGTTTGAACTTTAAAATGAACTTAACTTCTCCCATTTCTACCCTATGGAGTTACCAACAGGAAACGTAAAAGCAAAGAAAATCTGAATTTAATTGGAGGAAGAGATATCCCTTAAAGGCGCACAATTTTGTCTTAGCCTACAGGCCCCCCCCCCCCGTAATTTATAATCCGCCACTGCACACAGATCGTAATTATTTATGGGATTTTACACTTCAATTCAACCATAAACTCTTCCATATATTTTAGTTAAAAAAGAAAATGGGTTTTGTCACTGAAATTGCCCTTTGCCATCATTCAGCTGTTTGGTTTGTATTAGGCTGGTATTCTTGTGTTTAGCAGTACGTTGTGGTTCCTTCCTGTGCTTGCAATGCAGCCATCAAGACTTGCCTCTTACTTTGTTTTCTTGTTAAACAGAACAGATATGTTGATATCATGTTCAATCTGCGGTTTTCTTTTTCGTCTTTTCGTCTTGAAGTGATTAGTTCCTTCTCTGCCCTACACATTTCAGTTAGTCTCAGCTTTTCAGCATGCATCCTGCAGTGATTAACAAACATTCGAGAACAAATTCTCGTTGGCTGTAGCTTCTTCACATAATGCCAAATTGTTTCCATAATTATCTAATACCGTTATCCCATTTCTTTCATTCACTTCGTTAAGAGCCTTTTTAACTTTTGGTTTGTTCCATACTAGACGCTAGAAAGCTCAAAACTCTCTAAAGCGTTTGTGTGGCGTATCAAAAAACTTATTGTTTGTCCAAAAGATTATTAGCGCAATTCCAGTTTCTTATCGGTAAATATAGCATAAAGAAAAATGTCATTAAAGTCATTATAGTAGTTCCCAATCGCCAGTAAAAATACAAGAATTGACTGAATTATCTTATTTGTTTAGATACAAACAGACTCGTCTCCAGGACTTTAGCTTTTAAGAGTTTTTTCTTTCCAATTTAAAGCTTTGGATGATTGAGCACTTTATTGTAGCTCACATTGTTAAATTAGTAGTTAAATTACAGCTACCACACCGGTAAATAATAAAGAATTTAAAGACACGAAAAAACACGACTTATACAAAATATAAATATCTTTGAATACAGCTGACAACTTGCTGCCGGAAGTATTATCATAAGCCCTCTCCCCAAAGCTTAGCCATTCGAGCATTTGGGCAATTAATAAAAGGCGAAACGACGTAAATATAATCAAATTATATGGACGATTAGGAAAGGAATTAATTGACATTTAAAATTCCTTGCGTTATATGAAGTTCAAATGTAACTTAATTGAAACGCGTGCGAGCTCGGAAAAAAATATCATTTTAATGCAGTGTTAAACTTCCAAAGTTGATATTTCTCTTGCTTTTTGATGATCCTGTAGCATAAAGACTAAATATTACAGGGTTTTGGGTAGTCAACAGTATCTTTAAGGTACTTAGCATCTGTTAACACAAGTTATCACATTGATTTATTTGTTTACATGTCTTTCCATGCTATAAAGCTACTAAAAAGTTTATTGATTTATTTGTATATTTGTCATTGTCTCTGATCACAACGTAAGATTATTTTAGAGAATTATTGACATTTTAAAAAACGTATTACTTAAGATCATATTTTTTCTGACTTTCCATTATACATGAATGGCCACACAAACCAATCCGACCAGGAAAGACGATTGAATACAATATGCATGCCTTGTTTGATTTTAAGCTAAGCTACAAGACGTAACCTGTGCTAACTGCGCGCTTAGCGAAAAATTGCGCACCTGAGATTTCGGGTGCGCAATTCCAACTTTCCAGTCTGTTGTGTATCATTAATTCTTTTTATAACTAAATATCAAACAAGTCTACCTTTTTTATTTATTTCATTATGTAATAGCACACAGCAATCGGGCAAAAAGTGTGGTGCCCTCGCATACAAGAGGAGGCTCGTACGCCTATAAGTATTCTAGTAAAATTACGTTGTCGCCCAAAAGTATTCTAGTAAATTTACGTTGTGGCAATCAGACTTAAATATAAAAAATCTGAATCTAACCAATATAGTTATATAGCAAATTTGTCTTTTCTTAAAAAACGTAGATTAGCTTCCAGGCCATTTAAATGTGACGTTAAAGATCTACAAATGAAATACAATTGAGATGTTTCTGCATAAGGAAATTTTATGAAACTTGTTATTTTAATTTTAGGAGACGCCGGTTACATAAGAGCAGAAAAATCGTTTATTTTTTCTTTAAAAAACAATGATGGTCTGCCACCATTTAAATCCGAAGTTGTCAAACCACAATATGCAATTCGCGATTATTCTTCCCAAGGACCCATATTTGGAGGTGGTCATGATTTCCTCATCTATGACAAAGCCAACTCTAATTCTCATTCACACACAGATTACTTTGGACATTCCTACAAGCTTCCAAATGGTTATACTTACAAAAGCATTACGACACAAAACTTGTTAGCAGGTACCCCTAACTTCACACCAGATGAAGTGGGAGGTGTTTTATTTTTCTTCATAAAGAAACTAAACAAGAAAGAATAAATCGCATGAAGACAAATAGAATTTTCTGAATTTTCAGCTTTATCAGAGCAAATCAACAGTAGTTTTTTGCTTATGGAAGAAGCATATTGTGTAAAATATTTTGTGTAGCAATTTTACTGTAATATCAAGTAAATTTTAACGTGTAATTATTGATTATTTAGAGTTTAATTTTGAACGACATCAGCATCGTAAGTGCATGCATTCCAGTGCTTCCCCAGTCAAAACGTCATGATTGCGAGGCCTGTTTTTTGGAATGTTTCTTTGCATGTAAATTGTCTGGCGTTCATGGAAATTGTAATCATTGTAAAACTTTGATATACCTACCTTTGAGCAAGTTCTTCAGCTAAATATTATGCAGGAGGATTTATTGTTGTAATAAAAAAATATTCAGCACTATTGGACTCATTTGGATGTTCGTCACGTTTGTGCAAAGCTAGGTTTGTTTGATTGATCTTATTCTTTTTATTAGTTTTATAACTATTTCATTTTGTTAAAACCACAAAAACTACAGTGAAAACAACGACATAATAAACGACGATACATTGAAGCTAATCACATAATAACTTTTTGGCTTAAGATAGGAAAAAGGCTTTGGAAGTTACATGTGTTTTATATATTTCAATTTCAAAGTTCAATTTTCCTACTGTTGATTTATTGAGAGTCACGTGAGTTGCATGAGTCACGTAAGAGGGAAGAAATTGAACTGTTTCCTTGCAAGTAATTCGAGAATGAGATAACATGTCCTCGACTGGTAAAATTTGGTCAGCATCAGATCTCTGTCCAAAAATTTGCGGGAATTTTTTTAAATTTAGTTTGTAGATACAGTTAATTTCACATATTCTTTTGTGGAAGAAAAAGAAAGTATTTCGTTGATTTACTTTGTTGCCAGTTCTTTCTTTGAAAATTAGTATGTAACAAATTATTTATTGATTGAAATCTCGAAAAGTAATTGTTTTGTGTTTAGCTACTTCTGTTCATCCAAACTGCACGGTAGTTTCGCGAAGTGAACTCAATCAATACGTGAAAAATATGAATAAACTAAATGCTCTGGAACTTATTTTCGTTGTTAAAAATATTCATTTTAACATTTCAACATAGTAGCTAAGTTAGGATTGAAACCATTTATTATACACCGAAAAAAGACAGAGTAACAATCGTAAACGTATCGCATAAAATGTCTCAAAATGTCAGCATATTTCTCGAAGCGAATAACCATGTTACAGATTTTAATATTTCAATGCCAGTTTTACAGTGATAAATAATGTACTTCTTTTGCTTCGCAGTTTCTTGCGTGGGAATTGTTGATGTTTGGAAAAAGAATGTCTCTTCTATGTAAATATCTTACAACAAATCCTCTCCGTCAACTAGCATCATGCCATTTTTATGGTTCTGGAAAGAAAGATTTCTTTAATAATAATATGTGCCTTTTCAGCAGCTAAAATACTTGCAATGATTGTCATTAGAAATTATCAGAAAAAACATCTTGAAACTTTTCTCTAATAAAATGTACACGAACTATAGTATACGAACGTCAATCTTGCATAAAATGACAATAGCTTCTTCGTCAAGCACTTTCAAATCTGCGAGAACACATGATGTAAAACGTTATAAAAGAATAGTCTCTGTAAAGTATGTATCATAAGTCGCATCTCTTCGAAGTAAGTGATTATTTTGATTTGTACAACAGTAAAGCTCAAAATGATATTAATATAAATAATTATTCATTTGAAGTTTCTTATGATTTTATGGTAAGATTGTCTTCTGGATGAATTTTTGATTTACTAGATATTTCATGGGAGTACATAGAGGATAGACTTTTTTTCTGTTATTAAAGAGGGATTATTATATGGAGGTAGGGGGTTGGTTAAAGTGACCAGTGCTCAATAAAGGAAATATGGTGTAAGTATTGAAACTTTCCATTTCATTAGTACAAAGTTTTACAGAATCATAAAAATTAAATAATGAACTCCTCTTCTAGTTTTAAAACTCAAATCAAAATCTTTAGTTTGAGCTGTCTTGTAATCAAAAATTGTTCATATTCTTCACTTATTCAAAAAAACTTGATAATATATGCTATAATGCTTCTAATGATTTCCATAATTCACACTATTCTTAAAGAGTAAATGAATAAAAATTCTCTGCTTAAATAAAATTTCAGTACACCTTTTTAAGTCTATTGCTTCCTTTATGCTCATTTTAATTCTATAAATGGAAAAAACTCAGGTGCTTTACTCTCAAATGGAGAGAAGATAAATAAAGACACTGGACTTGATTTTCTATACTATATTCAACGTAATAGAGAGGATTGACACATGAAAAAAGAGGATTTAAAGTGGTAAATCTATAAAGATTTAAGAGGTTCTATACTATATTCAACCTAACAGAGAGGATTGACACATGAAAAAAGGGGATTTAAAGTGGTAAATCTATAAAGAACTAAGAGGTTCTATACTATACTCAACCTAACAGAGAGGATTGACACATGAAAAAAGGGATTTAAAGTGGTAAATCTATAAAGAGCTAAGAGGTTTCTGTACTATATTCAACCTAAGAGAGAGGGTTGACACATGAAAAAAGGAAATTTAAAGTGGTGAATCTATAAAGAGCTAAGAGGTTTCTATACTATACTCAACCTAACAGAGAGGATTAACACATGAAAAAAGGGAAATTAAAGTGGTAAATCTATAAAGAAGTAAGAGGTGAAACGACATTAATAGGAATGAACAAAGTAGGATGTTGAATTATTTTTATGTTATACATTGCTTTAAAGTTTGAGGTCTTTAGTAACTATATGAGGCACTATGGTGCACGTTTTTCTTATAACGTGTAAAAATCTATCACAGTGCAAACCACAAACAGTTTCCATAACGAAGAAGTTCATAATTATTGTCATAAGGAACTAAATCTCCTTAATTTTATATTAAACAAATGTACAGTAATCTTGACGTCAATTAAAGATGTCTTCTTTTTAATTGTCAACTGCACACGATCTTAATAATTTCTAGGATAGTACAAATTAATTTTTGACTTTATTGGCAAATTAAAACATACGTACGTTTTATTCCAGTAATGTTTTTTCTAATCTTCGATGATGAAAGTTTAACTTATTTTCTAGTTGCAGTGTTTGACAATTGTGTGGATTATTTCCGTCATAAATAAGGTAAAAAGAGTGATTTTGCATGCATACTGATGCCGGTATTCATTGTTATAAATTAGCTGGCTACATCATCCTGTTTCTTTCTTTAAAAAAAATATTGATGAATCAATTACATATTTTATTAGTCTATTGAAGAGTATCTTATATAGGAAAAAAATTTTTTCAGTTCAAGTGAAATTTCAGATAAGTGCACTACTCCTGAAAAAGAAATATATATTCTTCACTTTTCAGTGAAATCTGCCATACGTGATTGCACTGTATTTTTTTGTGTGGAACTTCATTTAAAAAATGATTCACAGAGTTTACACGAAGCAAGAAAGTACATGTTATGATGGAAACAGAGTGAACCGCCCAACAAGAAATCTATTTAATTTTTCTCCATTTTTTTAAGAGCAATAAAACTGTTTTATTATACGAATTATTTTGTTTTTCAAATATAAAAATTTGGGATCCATATACACTTTCTGTGGTCTGTGAAATTTTAAATATTGACCAAAAATGGAAGATGGCTTGTCCAGTGCCATGTGACCACGCCATTGCTTTGTTGATGTTTCAATCTCAAGAAGTTTACGTTAAACTAAACCCTCAATTGAATTAAACACTGTCTAAGTTGATCAATCATTATTTAGTGACTTGAAAAAATATTTTGGCTGAAATGCTTTTGAAGTTTAATTCATAGCAAGTTTGCATCTTAATGTTAGCCATTTTGCTTCTTTAGAAATGATTCTTCTCAACAAACAAATGTAATCAAAGAAAGAAGTAATGCTGGCTATTCAAACACAAATGCTATTTCAATTTGTTTTGCTAATCGAATGGCGTGCACTGGAGAAGGATGGACGTACGTTGGTGAGGTTTTTAACAGTTAGTGCTCTTATTTGAGGTCTGTTTTTATAAGCTCAGTTACACTGGATTTAGGAAAGATTGAATAAATTTGACCTGTTAGAGATGAACAAAATTTATCAGCCGTAAATCAACTTGAGCATTTTTACAGAATTTGCACTTCACATTTATTTATAAATAGTCTTTTAACAACACGCCCGCTAATTGGTTAAATGCTTGTAAAATCCATGTACCTATAACACTATAAAAATATAGGAATTTCAGTCTTCCAAAAGTCTCTTTGGTTTCCTTGTTTGCAACACGAAATTTCTCAGACTTTCCTGCGCGCTTCTTCGAATATATAGCAAATATAGCTATAGCAAATATATTTTGACGATTTTAGTAATCTTATTCAACAGGAATTATTTATTCCTCGTGAAAGGTCGTAATTCGTGCTCTTGAAGTTTTCACTCCTTTTATCATTCAATTCTTCAAAATTATTTCCTGTTTTGCTGAATCCTGTGATGACATCATTATTAATAGCTTGTAGTAGCTAAATATGCTTTAGTAGTAAAGCACGCGCATTGAATAAGGGAATCGTTTGTCACTTTTTCTGCAACCGCCTGATTTTTTTATAAAATAGGCAAACATTGGTTATGATTCCGCACAATGGACAGCAAAAGGAGGCGATCAAATGACATTCAATTCTCAATTTTGGAGTGCCAATGTTAGCGAAGTTTGTATTTTGAGTGCAGACTTTCAAATTCGTTTCCCAGTCAAAGCACCATCTTTGAGAAGCTTATTTTTTGAAAAGTTTAATTTGAATCTGAGTGCAAGAATGTTCATTGAAAGTGTTAACAATAGCAACGTCAACATAACTGGAGCAAATTTTACTACTGGATGTTATGAAGTTGGGTTCAATGTTGGTATGAAAAGTCAATCAAATAAAACGTTTCGGGCTCGTTTTGGTGTCGTTCACGTTCCTACAAACAAAGGTGTGTGTAAATAATAAGTTTTTCTTAGGGTTTTCCCATTGGTCTAGGAACAGGTAAAAAATGTAAGATACACTTTTTGTAAAAGTTCAATTTTGTGGAAAAAAAGAAATCCGATGCTAAAATAAAGTAAAGGATAGCCCATGTGTTATGTATATTTTATGATAATTCTTTGCCTTGAAATTATCTGGCTGGCGCAATGAACGATGAAAAATGTACTTTTCGATTTGATATTTTCACAAAAGAAAGCAAGTAGCATTGGATGATTGATAACTAACGAGAGGAGCGTGTTCCACTAAATAAGTTCCCTTTGAACTCAACTGTGATTAAAAATGATAACATATGAGTATGTACATGAAGATGGCTATCATGTGTAAATCATTCACTCCATCTGAAGTCATCCTATGAGAATATTTTTAACAGATACTCTATATGTATTTCATTATTTACCAGGTTGTGAAAACATATCTCCCATTTTGGCCATTGGAATTGGCTTGGACGTAAATAAAGATAATGGAATCTACTATGGCGTCTATGCTTTCCCCGAAGCCAAAATACCTCAAGGCTACACTAAAAGCATTCCAAAGTTATTTGTTCGCAATTATATTTGATCAAAACTGATAAAAACTCTTTATCACTGAAGTATACCTGTATCTTTTAATGATAAAGAAACATATAAGTTGTTATAATATTCACGAACGACATATAAGATTGCTTAACCAACATTAACAACATTGTCATATTTCATCAAGCGAACGACTTACTTATCGACGGTGGCCATTTCTATATTAAATCAATGTGAACAATATAATACACAAATACTCAAAAATTTCGTTGTGTGTAATTTCAACTAATTTTGGAAATGTTTTTTGAAAGAGATTTCAAATCGTAAATAGTGCATAAAAAATGAAGCTTGAGTTTAACAGGAAAAAATTCAAAACTAGCGATAGTTATGAAAATATTAATATGAAGGGCTCAGGCGTTTCCATGGTAACAAAATTACAATATTTAGACCTTTTACATAGTTGCATATGTTTAAAAAACCAAGTAAAAATTATTTATAAAAGGCAAATGTAAAACGCCCGCCATAGATAACATAAAAACCGTGAATGGAGAAAAGTCATGCATTATAATGTATACAAAGTCTTGAAATCGAACATCAAATTGAGGTTTTTGCAAATGATTTTATCTAAAAATATTTTTGTTGCACACCTGGTAACTTTGCATATTACTGACAATGATAGATCATAACGAAACGAGGTTAAGAATGATTATATATAGCCTACAGTCAGTAATTAGAAGCTATAAAAATATATGATTAACGATAACTTCAGCATCGTCCATTTATATTCCTCAACAATCTACATATTTATCAGGCAATATAACATTACAAATATTTAGATTATCGAATCATTAACTGGCTGTACATAATAATACTTTCTTCTGAATAGAAAGGTTAGTACTATAGCACTTTATCTGTTCAAGCTATCTATCTTTATATTTTTTTATGTACGACTCGAAATGTGCATCTATATTAAAACGTATTTTAATTTTAGTATTAGTTAAAACGTAGCATGATCGATTTGAATAGATAATTAAAGTTATTTAGGTTAAAATCTATAAATTTGTCATTTTAGATGCATTGATAACTATTTTTCTCTAAAACATATTTGGACTGTGTATTCTCTTTGTCCTAAATGAGAAAAAACTAGTTTTATGGCATGCAAAAATTTTTGGAACAGACTTTTTTAAGAGAAGCGAATATTATTAAAACGTTTTTTATGAAAGTAGTTATCGATTGAAATATTTTTTAATATCTGGAAAACGTTTTAAGCTTGCGATCTAAAAGAAAGTTAATGCTATTTATAAATGCAGTCTGCTGTAGTTGTTACTTAATATTGTTTGGGAGTAACTTTATTCAAGCCGGGTGCTTTTATTTGAATTTGATGTATGATGAAATAGTTAAGGACATGCAATTTCTTACTTCCTAAAAGCTCACTAAGATTTTTAAAGTCATCGACAGCAATTAGGGAAACTTTTAAACATAAATGTCATTTTTAAATTGGAAAATCATTAAAATTGAATCATTAAAATTGGAAAATCATTAAAATTGAATTAAAATCATTTTAATAGAAAATCATTAAATTTTAAATAAGCGTGTTTTTTATTGCGTTGTTAAAATTATTTTTCAAAATTTCAATTATGTTATTCTGACATGAGTACACACATTGAATGTCATTCATAACCAGGCATTTTAGACCATCTGCAAACTTTAAAGTTTACATGTCAAACCTTAAAATGAAGCAAAATAAGGTCAATTATGAAACACTAAAATAAAACCTAAAGCACAAAAGCCATAGGTCTATAATATAAACATAAATAGCAAACGTAGCGAAATGTTGTATTATTGTTTTAGTTACAAACTAGATGTGCTTATGCATGATAACAACTAACAAAACGAAGAGCTACTGGGCTATATCTTGCTATCATATTTTCACGGAGGGTAGTAAATGGTCACCTTACATAGCATAATGTAAAAATAACTTTAAAAACATTTGATAGTTTCTAATTATCATGCACAATATCCTCATACATGAACACATGATTACACTCATCATAGAAAAAACTTCGAATTATAGTATTTATGTAAAAATTCTAAAAATTAAAAATTAAACCAAATTCCACATTTTTAGCATAGCCACATGCGTGTGTACACAACATATTCAATATTTGATTTAAATGTCTAAACTAAATAAACACAGCTGTAAAAAGAGTAATAAGTTCATCACAGAAGCTAGAGTATATATAATCGCTGTCACGGAAAATTTTTAAAATAATAATGAAAAGTGCATGTTTTCGTAATTTCTTTTGTATTTTTTCTCTCTAATGCACCAAAAGAGACAATGCGAAATTTTTAATTAAATATGTAAAAATAAATAGAGAGACAAGAACGTGTATATCTTTTAAATTTAACGTAACTGTCACAGCTTTTGCGAGTCGGCTTTTTTGTCTATTATCATCTAACACGCTTTGTTTGTTTTACTTACCTAAGCTAAAATAAATACAGATGTAAAATTACTAATATATGTTAATTAAGGAGGCAAGGGTACATAATTGCACGCAGAAAACACTTTTTAATCATAAAATTCTTGCTCTGGTTCTCTTATGAAAGATGATTGGGCATATTTTCGTATTTTTTCTTGTTATGATTGCCTGCCATGCATCAGAAGACGCATCTCAATATACACAAACTGTTTTCCGGAAGTTGAGAGAAAAAGGTATGAATAAAATACAACAAAACATTTGTGTTCACAGAAAGAAAAACATGTAGCTACTTTTCAAATTTAACGTGTTACTGCTGCAGTTTATGTCCTGTGGGCTTTTTCGTGTAATTATTATAATAAATTGTTTTACAAAACCGTCTAAATGTATGGGAAAAAGCATATTAACATGTGAACAGATAAACAAAATTGTAGACAACTATATGGAGGACGAAACTAACTTTATAAAGCTAATACTTAAATTATCAATACCTGCTTCCTGTATTGTATAAATAAAAATAACTAAAAATAACTCTTCGTATAACAACAAAAGAGAATTTTTCATATATGCATGTGATAATTTTCTGCCATTAAACAATTCTATTGGTTTTTTGTTAAGGTGAGGCTCTAGCAGAAAAAGATGTCATTTCAAGTCATGTCACTCGCAATCTAATGGAATGTTCTATGATATGTGCTTCATTGCAGCAATGTGTTGGCTTTAACTACCTTGACAATGTACAAGAACATTTGATTAACTGTCAAACCAGCAACAAGACAATAAGTAATGTCTCAAAAATTGTATCTTCCGAAGCAAATTGGATTTTTTATCAAACTGTAAATTTATGGATAACAGTAGGTATTTCGTGTGCATTTGACAATGTTTCCAGTTTGATTTTATTGTTATCTCATTATTTTCTTGCTTTGTGTGAGTACAAAGACTAGAACTAAAAACAAACAATAAAGCAAGAAGCATGAGATAACTAAATGCAAAAGTGGCAAAACAGAAATAATGACTATTCAAAAATATTGGCCTCCAAAGCAAAATGGACTTTTTAGTCTTCATTGATAAAACATATCAAGGTAACAAAATTTCTGTTCTCATGCATTAAAGCTCTGCATGAATCAATGTAATTCAAAAAATACCAATAGACTTTACTTCAAATTAAAAGTTGGTGATGAAGCTATTCAAATTGATGGGGGGCTATTATTCATACATGCATATTTTACTTTATTAGTTTCTATTGAAATTAATTGTCTCTGAAGATGACTACCGCTAAGGTTGTCGAAACGTCAGTCAACAACAACAAAAACAGTAATTCTCAGGACTATACTAACCTGGACGATCTACATCTACGAACATGTAACGATACTCCCGTGTTCAAACCATTTATTGAAATCAATTGTGTTTACACATTATAACATATGAATGTAGGAATATAGTTCTCCCTCCCTATTGTCAATGTTATGCTGCCACTGCAAAGGAATGATAGATTCTATGACGTGTCTGAGGGAAAAATCGCTCGAAAAACTTGGAATGAATGCATCATTCCAATTCTCCACGTGACTCATTGATGCAATTTTACCCCAACTTGACCTGCTAAGTGTAAATTAGCTTGAAAAACAGGAAGGAAAGCAATAAAATTCTCAAATGTGAAATGTCAAAGCACAGACTACATAAGAGTAAAAATACTCGTAAATGTTTATAGATAGGCGATTACTCTTTTGTTTAGTAGTGAAAATTTTTATTTTTTAGTCAAAGATAAAAGAACCTGCAGAAAATGAAAATAATTGGATAGTCCTAAGCGACACAAGTATTCTAAAAGATAAAAATGATTGGATAGTACAACTCAAACAATGGCTTCCTTCGACATTGAATGACAAAAAGGCGGTCCATTGTTACCAGGCAACAGTAAATGGATGGAAGGGAAGCACATTTCCCCAACGTTGTGACAATAAAGGACCGACACTGGTTGTTGTAAAAGTTGGAACTTTTGTCTTTGGGGGATTTGCTTCAGAATCTTGGAAAGGTAAGCCTGGACGATTCATAATGAGTGTTGTTAAAGATTAGTCGCTGTTAATGGTAAGATGGTATCTTTTATACACTGACAATGCATTTGAAAACACTTTAACATCATACCAGCAAATTTATTAGAAAAATAACTTCAAATTGCATGTGTTTATTCAAACCGATTTAAAATTAATTTAGTTATCGTGAGAGCAGTCAGATAAATTTTAGCAATGACAAACTTATAGAATGCATAAAATAAAAATTGGGTGAATATAGGTAAGGCATAAATAGCATATGAAATTGGTTTTCGCCAAAAAGTCTCATGCATGTCTCATGCATGTCGTTTTATTTTTCCCAATAAACAAAATTGAATTCTTCTTACCAAGTCATATATGATCGTTAAAAGTTTTCAATTTTTGGTCCTATAATTAATATAAAATCTTATTTACCAAACAGAAGCGATTTGATGTTCCATGTTAAAATTTTTGTATTGTTCTTGCTATTTAAAGGCAATATTTCCTTTGAAGAAATTACTTTGCTTTGCGTGGAGACCCTGGCAATCACCCATAACTCCCCACCCATTTTTATCCGCACACATTTTCATCCGCATGGTTTTAGGTGGGGGACAAAGATTTATATTTCCATTAAGCGATGGTAAGAACTAGGAAGAGTGGTTTCACCGTTTAGGAAAACAACTGGCGAAGGTTAGCTGTATCTTCTAAAGCCTGTGAATGCTGTCCCAAAACAATGGTCTTAATTCGGTTATTCAAGAAGTAACGAGGGCTTTAGACACTCTTCTTAAACGCAAGCATCTTCACAACGCATGAATTATCCTTGTGCTTCAAACAGCTAAAAATTCTTGTGCAGTTAGTTTTTTTTTGGATATTGAGTGAGACCAACTTTTTCTTGAAGTAGTTGTATACTAATGTTATGTTAGCGACTGATTTAAACTGGTTAACTGCATACAACATTAAGTTCACGAATGGTAGTGTGAGCAATTTGTCAGGCTACCAAGAAGCTTAAAAGTCTTTACCTACTGGTGGACGATAAGATGTTATCATAATCAGCAGGCATGTAACTGCTGCTTGGAACTGTATGGCAAAACAATGTATAAAAAACGAGGACAGATGGTTTCTTTCGTATTGGAAACTTACGTTAGTCACACGTGAAAAAGAAGCTCTTCTAAGAGAAATAAACAACGGTCAGAAGCGTCGTTTAGTGTACGCACATGTTCTGCAAAGATCTCTAAATTTATGGCGTGGGCGAATTCTGAGATTTCTTCAGATAATTTGAACGAATCTCGATGCAAAAAACAGGCTAAGATGATGAGCGTCGTATGACGAACATATTTTTTCGGTACTCAAGGATTGATAGAAGGTGTTATATAAAATTATCTCCCATTCTCTGGAAGATGTTATTGAAAAATCGTTAGTCCTAGTCAAGGTTATCATCTACCAAAGAATCATTTATTTTATTAGTATTATTTTAACGATTGATTTAAACTGATTAACTGCATGCAACATAAATTTCACGAATGGTAGGGTGAGCAATTTGTCAGGGTTATCGTGAAAATTAAAAATCTTTACCTACTGGTGATCGGTAAGATGTTATCTTAATCAGCAGGCATGTACCTGCCATGGTAGGTTATCAACTACCAAAGAATCAAGCGTCAGCTGGTTCAAGTTAAATGAAAGATCTTCATCATTAACTGCTAGTGAAGTGACACCGTCTGTTTAAAGCACTGTTTGTTTCGTTTTTATAATCAACAACTCCCATATTTTTAATATTAGATGATTGAAAATTTTTAGTTTTAGCCCAGCAGTCAAACGTGAAACGTGAAACTATCTACTATCTAATGAGCAATGCTCAGAACTCATTAAGTTGTGGGTTTTGCCAGTTTCCCTGACTATGTCAAAATTTTGTTTGAACTTTAAAATGAACTTAATTTCTCCCATTTTTACCCTATGGAGTTACCAACAGGAAATGTAAAAGCAAAGGAAATCTGAATTTAATTGGAGGAATAGATATCACTTATAGGCTTACAACTTTATCTTAGCCTACAGCCCCCCCCTGTAATTTATAATCCGCCACTGCACACAGGTCGTAGTTATTTGTGAGATTCTACACTTCAATTCAAACATAAACTCTTTCATATATTTTATTTAAAAAAGAAAATGGGTTTTGTCACTGAAATTTCCCTTTACCATCATTCAGCTGTTTGGTTTGTAATAGGCTGGTATTCTTGTGTTTAGCAGTACTTTGTGGTTTCTTCCTGCTCTTGCAATGCAGCCATCAAGACTAGCCTCTTTTACTTTGTTTTCTTGTTAAACAGAACAGATATGTTAATATCATGTTCAATCTGCGGTTTTTCTTTTTTGTCTTCTCACCTTGAAGTGGTTAGTTCCTTCTTTGCCCTATACATTTCAGTTTGTCTCAGCTTTGCAGCAGGCATCCTGCAGTGATTAACAAATATTCGAGTACAAATTCTCGTTGGCTGTAGCTTCTTCACATAATGCCAAATCGTTTCCATAATTATCTAAAAGCGTTATCCCATTTCTTTCATTCACTTCGCTAAGAGCTTTTTTAACTTGTGGTTTGTTCCATACTAGACACTAGAAAGCTCAAAAATCTCTAAAGCGTTTGTTTGACATATCAAAAAACTTATTGTTTGTCCAAAAGATTATAAGCGCAATTTCCAGTTTCTTATCGGTAAATATAGCATAAAGAAAAATATCATTAAAGTCATTATAGTAGTTCCCAAGCGCCAGTAAAAATACAAGAATTGACTGAATTATCTTATCTGTTTAGATACAAACAGACTCGTCTCCAGGAAATTAGTTTTTAAGAGTTTTTTCTTTCCAATTTAAAGCTTTGGATGATTGAGCTATTTATTGTAGTTTACATTATTAAATTAGTAGTTAAATTACAGCCCCCACACCAGTAAATAAGAAATAACTTAAAGACAAGAAAAACCACGACTTATGCAAAATATAAATGTCTTTGAAGAGACCTGACAACTTTCTGCCTGAAGTATTATCATGGGCGTACGGGCTGGGGGCACGGGGAAGCGTAGGCCACCCCCAAAGCTTAGCCATTCGGGCATTTGTCTTAACACCATGTGTCGCTTGGGCAATTAATAAAAGGCTAAACGACGTAAATTGAATCAAATTATATGGACGATTAGGAAAGGAATTAATTGACATTTAAAATTCCTTGCGTTATATGAAGTTCAAATGTAACTTAATTGAAACGCGTGCGAGCTCGGAAAAAAATATCATTTTAATGCGGTGTTAAACTTCCAAAGTTGATATTTCTCTTGCTTTTTGATGAACCTGCAGCATAAAGACTAAATATTACAGGGTTTTGGGTTTTGGGAATACTCTATGCATGCCCTGTTTGATTTTAAGTTAAGCTACTAGACGTAACCTGTGCTAAAACGGCCGGTATTCTAAGAAGATTGCACATTGCTCCTGCACAGCGGAAATACATTCTTATTATCTACTATTGAAAAGTTTGTAAACTGCGCATCCGAGATCAATAGCGACTTTCGCACTATATTTCCGTTAAAAAACGTACTTTTTCAAATCTTGCGCGCATACGCGTGGTTTTAGCAAAAAATCGCGATATTTTAGTTAAAATATCGTAATTTCTCAAAATTTGCGTGCTTAGCAAAAAATTGCGCACCTGAGATCTCGGTTGCGCAATACCAACTTTCCAGTCTGTTGTGTATCATTACTTCTTTTTATAACTAAATATCAAACAAGTCTATCTTTTTTATTTATTTAATTTTCTAATAGCACACAGTAATCGGGCAAAATAGTGTGGTGCCCTCCCAAACAAGAGGAGGCTCGTACGCCCATAAGTATTCTAGTAAATTTATGTTGTGGCAATCAGATTTAAATATAAGAAATCTGAATCTAACCAATATTGTTATATGGCAAATTTTTTTTTTCTTAAAAAACTTAGATAACCGGCCATTTAAATGTGACGTTAAAGATCTACAAATGAAATACAATTGAGATGTTTCTGTATAAGGAAATTTTATGAAACTTGTTATTTTATTTTTAGGAGGCCACCGTTTCATAAGAGCAGAAAGGTCGTTTATTTTTTCTTTAAAAAACAATGATGGTCTGCCACCATTTAAATCCGAAGTTGTCAAACCACAATATGCAATTTACGATTATTCTACCCGTGGACCCATATTTGGAGGTGGTGCTGATTTGTACATTCATGATAACGCCAACTCTAATAACAATTCTTACTCAAGAGGGTTTGGAAATTCCTACAAGCTTCCAAATGGTTATACTTTGGGCGACTCCAAAACACGAAACTTGTTAGCAGGTTCCTCTTCCTTCACACCAGATGAAGTGGAGGTGTTTTACTTTTCTTCATAAATAAACTAAACAAGAAAGAATCGTATGAAAATAGATCGAATTCTCAGCTTTATCATAGCAAATTAACAGTAGTTTTTTGCTTATGGAAGTAGCATAGTGTGCAAATTATTTTGTGTAGCAATTTTACTGTAATATCAAGTAAGTTTGAACGTGTAATTATGGATTATTTAGAGTTCAATTTTGAACGACATCAGCATCGTAGGTGCATGCATTCCAGTGCTTCCCCAGTCAAAACGTCATGATTGTGAGGCCTGTTTTTTGGAATGTTTCTTTGCATGTAAATTGTCTAACGTTCTTGGAAATTGTAATCATTGTAAGGTTGTAATATACCTACCTATAAAGCAAGTTCTTTAGCTAAATATTATGCAGGAGGATTTATTGTTGTAGTAAAAATATATTTAGCACTATTGGACTCAATTGGATGTTCTTTACGTTCCTGGAAAGCTAGGTTTGTTTGATAGATCTTATTCTTTTTATTAATTTTATAACTATTCCATTTTGTTAAAACCACAAAAACTAGAGTGAAAACAACGACATAATAAACGACGATACATTGAAGCCAATGACATAATAACTTTTTGACTTAAGGTAGGAAAAAGGCTTTGGAAGTTACATGTGTTTTATATATTTCAATTTCAAAGTTCAATTTTCCTACTGTTGATTTATTGAGAGTCACGTGAGTTGCGTGAATCACGTAAGAGTGAAGAAATTGAACTGTTTCCTTGCAAGTAATTCGAGAATAAGATAACATGTCCTCGACTGGTAAAATTTGGTCAACATCAGATCTCTGTCAAAAAAATTGCGGGAATTTTTTTAATTTTTTTGTAGCTACAGTTAACTTCACATATTCTTTTCTGGAAGAAAAAGAAATTATTTTTTTGATTTACTTTGTTGCCAGCTCATTCTTTGAAAATTAGTATATAACAAATTATTTATTGATTGAAATCTCGAAAAGTAATGTTTTGTGTTTAGCTACTTCTGTTCATCCAAACTGCACCGTAGTTTTGCGAAGTGAACTCAATCAATATAGGAAAAATATGAATCAACTAAATGCTCTGGAACTTTTTTTCGTTGTTAAAAACATTCATTTTAACATCTCAACATAGTAGCTAAGTTAGGATTGAAACCATTCGTTATACACCAAAAAAAGACAAAGTAACAACGTATCGCATAACATGTCTCAAAATGTCAGCATGTTTTTCGAAGCGAATAACTATGTTACAGATTTTAATATTTCAATGACAGTTTTACAGTGATAAATAATGTACTTTTTTTTGCTTTGCAGTTTCTTGCGTGGAAAATGTTGATGTTTCGAAAAAGAATGTCTCTTCTGTGTGAATGTCTTACTGCAAATCCTCTCCGTCAACTAGCATCATGCCATTTTTATGGTTCTGGAAAGAAAGGTTTCTTTAATGTGCCTTTTCAGCAGCTAAAATACTGGCAATGATTGTCATTAGAAATTATCAGAAAAAATATCTTGAATATTTCCTCTGATAAAATGTACACGAACTATAGTATACGAACGTCAAGCACTTTCAAATCTGCGAGAACACATGATGTAAAACGTTATAAAAGAATAGTTTCTGTAAAGTATGTATCATAAGTCGCATCTCTTCGAAGTAAGTGACTATTTTGATTTGTACAACAGTAAAGCTCAAAAGAATATTAATATAAACAATTATGCACTTGAATTTTGTTATGATTTCATGGTAAGATTGTTATCTGGATGAATTTTTGATTTACTAGCTATTTCATAGGAGTACATAGAGGATAGACTTTTTTCTGTCTTTAAAGAGAGATTATTATATGGAGGTAGGGGTTGGTTAAAGTGACCGGTGCTCAATAAAGGAAATATGGTGTAAGTATTGAAACTTTCCATTTCATTAGTACAAAGTTTTACAGAATCATAAAAATTACATAATGAACTCCTCTTCTTGTTTTAAAACTCAAATCAAAATCTTTAGTTTAAGCTGTATTGCAATCAAAAATTGTTCATACTCTTCACTTATTCAAAAAAAACTTGATAATATATGCTATAATGCTTCTAATGATTTCCACAATTCACACTATTCTTAAAGAGTAAATGATTTAAAATTCTCTGCTTGAATAAAATCTCAGTACACCTTTTTAAGTCTATTGCTTCCTTTTTGCTCATTTTAATTCTTCAAATGCAAAAAACAAAGGTGCTTTACTCTCAAATGGAGAGAAGATAAATAAAGACACTGGACTTGGTTTTCTATTCTATATTCAACTTAACAGAGGGGATTGACACATGAAAAAAGGGGATTTAAAGTGGTAAATCTATAAAGAGCTAAGAGGTTTCTATACTATACTCAAGCTAAGAGAGAGGATTGACACATGAAAAAAGAGAAAGTAAAGCGGTAAATCTATAAAGAAGTAAGAGGTGAAACGACATTAATAGGAATGAACAAAGTAGGATGTTGAATTATTTTTATGTTATACATTGATTTAAAGTTTGAGCTCTTTAGTAACTATATGAGGCACTATGGTGCACGTTTTTCTTATAATGTGTAAAAATCTATCACAGTGCAAGCAACAAACAATTTCCATAACGAAGAAGTTCATAATTATTGTCATAAGGAACTAATTCACTTTAATTTTATATCAAACAAATGTACAGTAATCTTGACATCAATTAAAGATGTCTTCTTTTTAATTGTCAACACACAATCTTAATAATTTCTAGGATAGTACAAATTAATTTTTGACTTTATTGGCAAATTAAAACATACGTACGTTTTATTCCACTAATATTTTTTCTAATCTTCGATGATGAAAGTTTGACTTATTTTCTAGTTGCAGCGTTTGACAATTTTGTGGATTATTTCCGTCATAAATGCGGGTAAAAAGAGTGATTTTGCATGCATACTGATGCCGGTATTCATTTTTATAAATTAGCTAGCTACATCATCCTGTTTCTTTCTTTATAAAATATATTGATGAATCAATTACATATTTTATTGGTCTATTGAAGAGTATCTTATATAGGAAAAAAAATTTTTTAGTTCATATAAAATTTCAGACAAGTACACCACTCTTGAAAAAGAAATATGCATTTTTCACTTTTCAGAAATTCTGACATACATGATTGCACTGTATTTTTTGCGTGGTGCTTCATTAAAGTATGATTCACAGAGTTAACACGAAACAAGAAAGTACATGTTATGATTGAGACAGAGCGAACCACCCAACAAGAAATCTATTTAATTTATCTCCATTTTTTTTAAGCAATAAAACTGTTTTATTGGACGAATTATTTTGTTTTTCAAATCTAAAAATTCGGGATTCATATGCACTTTCTGCGGTCTGTGAAATTTTAAATATTGAAAAAAAATGGAAGATGGCTTGCCCAGTGCCATGTGAGCACGCCATTGCTTTGTTGATGTTTCAATCTCAAGAAGTTTACGTTAAACTAAACCCTCAAATGAATTAAACACTGTCTAAGTTGATCACTCATTATTTAGTGACTAGAAAAAATATTTTGGCTGAAATGATTTTGAAGTTTAATTCATAGCAAGTTCGCATCTTAATGTTAGCCATTTTGCTTCTTTAGAAATGATTCTTCTCAACAAACAAACGTAATCAAAGACAGAAGTGATGCTGGCTATTCAAACACAAATGCTAATTCAATTTGTTTTGCTAATCAAATGGCGTGCACTGGAGAAGGATGGACGTACGTTGGTGAGGTTTGTAACAGTTAGTGCTCTTATTTGAGGTCTGTTTTTATAAGCTCAGTTACACTGGATTTAGGAAAGATTGAATAAATTTGACTTGTTAGAGAAGAACAACATTTATCAGCCGTAAATCAACTTGAGCATTTTTACAGAATTTGCACTTCATATTTATTTAAAAATAGTCTTTTAACAACACGTCGTCCGCTAATTGGTAAAATGCTTGTAAAATCCATGTACCTAAAACGCTGTAAAAATATACGAACTTCATTCTTGTAAAAGTCTCTTTGCTTTCCTTGTTTGCAAGACGAAATTTCTCAGACTTTCCTGCGCGCTTCTTCGAATATACAGCAAATATAGCTATAGCAAATATATTTTGCCTAGTTTAGTAATCTTATTCAACAGGAATTATTTAATCCTCGTAAAAGGTTGTGATTCGTGCGCTTGAAGTTTTCACTCCTTTTATCATTCAACTTTTCAAAATTAGTTCCTGTTTTGCTGAATCCTGTCAAGCCGTGATCACATCATTATTAATAGCTTTAAGTAGCTAAACATGCTTTAGTAGCAAAGCACGTCGCATTGAATAAGTGAATCGTTTGTCGCTTTTTCTGCAACCGCCTGATTTTTTTTATAAAATAGGCAAATATTGGTTATGATTCTGCACAATGGACGGCACAAGGAGACGACCAAATGACATTCAATTCTCAATTTTGGAGTGCCAATGTTAGCGAAGTTTGTATCTTGAGTGCAGACTTTCAAATTAATTTCCCAGTCAAAGCACCATCTTTAAGAAGCTTATTTTTTGAAAAGTTTAATTTGAATTTGAGTGCAAGAATGTTCATTGAAAGTGTTAACAATAGCAACGTCAACATAACTGGAGCAAATTTTCCTACTGGATGTTATGAAGTTGGGTTCAATGTTGGTATGAAAAGTCAATCAAATAAAACGTTTCGGGCTCGTTTTGGTGTCGTTCACGTTCCTACCAACAAAGGTATGTGTAAATAATAAGTTTTTCTTAGGGTTTTCCCGTTGGTCTAGGAGCAGATAAAAAATGTAGGATACACTTTTTGTAAAAGATCAATTTTGTGGAAAAAGAGAAATCTGATGCTAAAAAGAAGTAAAGGATGTGTGTTATGTATATTTTATGATAATTCTTTGCCTTGAAATCATCTGGTTGGCGCAATGAACGATGAAAAATGTACTTTTTGATTTGATATTTTCACATAAGAAAGCAAGTAGTATTGGATGATTGATAACTAACAAGAGGAGCGTGTTCCACTAGATAAGTTCCCTTTGAAATCAACTGTGATTAAAAATGATAACATAAGAGTATGTACATGAAGATGGCTATCATGTGTAAGTCATTCACTCCATCTGAAGTCATCCTATGAGAATATTTTTAACAGATACTCTATATAAAGTAAATAGTTTGAACCCGGGAGTATCGTTATATGTTTGTAAATGATGATCGTCCAGGTTAATAAAGTCCTGAGAAGGACTGTTTTTGATGTTGTTGACTGACATTTCGACAACCTTAGCGGTAGTCATCTTCAGAGTCAAATGAGGAGTAAACGTCAGGTTAGCCGTATTTGTTGTCTGGTTCTTACGTCATTGTATTGTGTGTACAGGAAATGTGCAGGAAATGTGTATTGTCATTGTGAATTAGTGTGAAGTGTAATGTTTTTAGTTGATCGTTTGTTTGTATTGTGAATAAGTCGTTTGTAAGGTGCCGGTAATTGCTGTGATCTGTTCAGGGGGGTTAGTTCCAAGTTGGTATACCAACTTTCTAATGTAAGCCGTTGTCTATAGTCAGTACTGTAAGTGATGCATTTTGCCGAGTCCCAGTCAATGTTGTGCTTTGTGATTCGGTGATGTTCGGCAATGTGATTAGTTTTGTCTTGTTTCTTAGTAGCTCGTTTGTGCTCAGTAAGTCTTATGTTTAAGTTCCTGCCAGTTTCCCCGATATAGGAGGCGTGGCAGTCGGAGCAGTTTATTTTGTAAACTGCACCTTGTCGTTCGTTGGGTTGTTCTTTGTCCTTTATGTTCGTTAGTACTTGTCGTAATGTTGTGATTGGTTTATGTGCGACACGTATGTTGTATGGTCGTAAGATACGCGGGATAGTCTCAGACGTACCTTTGATGTAAGGTATCGTTGCTGTTGTCACTGAGTTGTTCGTTTCGTTGGGTTCGTTGGGTTTGTAAGTGTTGCGTTTGATAAAGTCAGAGTTATAGTTGTTTTTGTCAAAAACACGTTTGAGATAGTTGTTTTCGTTTTGTAGAGCGTCCGGTGAATCACATATGATTTGTGCACGTCTTGTTAATGTTCTGATTGTGGTGGCTTTGTGTGATGTAGGGTTGTAAGATGATTGGTCTAGTAGTCGGTCAGTATGTGTTGGCTTGCGATAAACTGTTGTTCCTAGTTTTTGATTGTCATGTTTTACCAAACAGTCGAGAAAATTTGTTTTATTGCACGAATTATTTTGTTTTTTAAATCTAAATATTGGGGATCTATATGCACTTTCTGTGGTCTGTGAAATTTTAAATATTGAACAAAAATGGAAAATGGCTTGCCCAGTGCCATGTGACCACGCCATTGCTTTGTTGATGTTTCAATCTCAAGAAGTTTACGTAAAACTAAACCCTCGATTGAATTAAACACTGTCTAAGTTGATCACTCATTATTTAGTGACATGAAAAAATATTTTGGCTGAAATGCTTTTGAAGTTTAATTCTTAGCAAGTTCGCATCTTAATGTTAGCTGTTTTGCTTCTTTAGAAATGATTCTTCTCAACAAACAAACGTAATCAAGGACAGAAGTGATGCTGGCTATTCAAACACAATTGCTAATTCAATTTGTTTTGCTAATCGAATGGCGTGTACTGGAGAAGGATGGACGTACGTTGGTGAGGTTTGTAACAGTCAGTGCTCTTATTTGAGGTCTGTTTTTATAAACTCAGTTACACTGGATTTAGGAAAGATTGAATAAATTTGACCTGTTAGAGATGAACAACATTTATCAGCCGTAAATCAACTTGAGCATTTTTACAGAATTTGCACTTCATATTTATTTATAAATAGTCTTTTAACAACACGCCCGCTAATTGGTTAAATGCTTGTAAAATCCATGTACCTGAAACGCTATAAAAATATAGGAACTTCAGTCTTGCAAAAGTCTCTTTGGTTTCCTTGTTTGCAACACGAAAATTCTCAGACTTTCCTGCGCGCGTCGTCGAATATACAGCAAATATAGCTATAACAAATACATTTTGCCTATTTTAATAATCTTATTCAACAGGAATTATTTATTCCTCGTGAAAGGTTGTAGTTTATGCGCTTGAAGTGTTCACTCCTTTTATCATTCAATTCTTCAAAATTATTTCCTGTTTTGCTGAATTCTGTGATCACATCATTATTAATAGCTTTAAGTTGCTAAACATGTTTTACTAGCAAAGCACATCGCATTGAATAAGTGAATCGTTTGTCGCTTTTTCTGCAACCGCCTGATATTTGTTATAAAATAGGCAAATATTGGTTATGATTCTACACAATGGACAGCAAAAGGAGGCGATCAAATGACATTCAATTCTTAGTTTTGGAGTGCCTATGTTAGCAAGGTTTGTATCTTGAGTGCAGACTTTCAAATTCGTTCCCCAGTCAAAGCACCATCTTTAAGAAGCTTATTTTTTGAAAAGTTTAATTTGAATTTGAGTGCAAGAATGTTCATTGAAAGTGTTAACAATAGCAACGTCAACGTAACTGGAGCAAATTTTACTACTGGATGTTATGAAGTTGGGTTCAATGTTGGTATGAAAAGTCAATCAAATAAAACGTTTCGGGCTCGTTTTGGTGTCGTTCACGTTCCTACAAACAAAGGTATTTGTAAATAATAAGTTTTTCTTAGGGTTTTCCTGTTGGTCTAGGAGCAAATAAAAATGTAGGGTACACTTTTTGAAAAGATCAATTTTGTGGAAAAAGAGAAATCTCATGCTAAAAAGAAGTAAAGGATATGTGTTATGTATATTTTATGATAATTCTTTGCCTTGAAATCATCTGGTTGGCGCAATGAACCATGAAAAGTGTACCTTTCGATTTGATATTTTCACATAAGAAAGCAAGTAGCATTGGATGATTGATAACTAACAAGAGGAGCGTGTTCCACTAATTCCCTTTGAAATCAACTGTGATTAAAAATGATAACATATGAGTATGTACATGAAGATGGCTATCATGTGTAAGTCATTCACTCCATCTGAAGTCATCCTATGAGAATATTTTTAACAGATACTTTATATGCGTTTCCTTATTTACCAGGTTGTGAAAACATATCTCCCATTTTGGCAATTGGAATTGGCTTGGACGTAAATAAAGATAATGGAACCTACCATGGCGTCTATGCTTTCCCCGAAGACAAAAGACCTCAAGGCTACACTAAAAGCATTCCAAAGTTATTTGTTCGCAATTATATATGATCAAAACTCACAAAAACTCTTTATCATTGAAGTATACCTGCATCTTTTAATGATAGAGAAACATATAAGTTGCTATAATATTCACGAACGACATATAAGATTGCTTAACCAACATTAATAACATTGTCATATTTCATCAAGCGAACGACTTACTTATCGACGGTGGCCATTTCTATATTTAATCAATGTGAACAATATAATACACAAATACTTAAAAATTTCGTTGTGTGTAATTTCAACTAATTTTGGAAATGGTTTTTGAAAGAGATTTCAAATCGCAAGTATTGCATGAAAAATGAAGCTTGAGTTTACCAGGAAAAAATTCAAAACTAGCGATACATATAAAAATATTAATATGCAAGGAGCTCAGGAGCTGCCATGGTAACAAAATTAAAATATTTAGGCCTTTTACATAGTTGCATATGTTCGAAAACCGAGTAAGAATTATTTATAAAATGCAAATGTAAACGCCCGCCATAGATGACCTAAAAACCTTGATAGATAGAACAGAGAAAAGTCATGCAGTATAATGTATACAAAGTCCTGAAGTCGAACATCAAATTGAGGTTTTTGCAAATGATTTTAGTTAAAAATGTTTTTGTTGCACACCTGGTAACTATGCATATTACTGACAATGATAGATCATAACGAAACGAGGTTAAGGATGATTATATATAGCCTACAGTCAGTAATTAGAAGCTATAAAAATATATGATCACCGATAACTTCAGCATCGTTCCATTTATATTCCTATACAATCTACATATTTATCAGGCAATATAACATAACGAATATTTAGAATATCAAATCATTAACTGGCTGTACATAATAGTACATTCTTCTGAATAGAAAAGTTAGTACTATAGCACTTTATCTGTTCAAGCTATCTATCTTTATATTTTTTTATGTACGACTCGAAATGTGCATCTATATTAAAACGTATTTTAATTTTAGTATTAGTTAAAACGTAGCATGATCGATTTGAATAGATAATGAATGTTATTTAAGTTAAATTCTATAAATTTGTTATTTTAGATGCATTGATAACTATTTTTCTCTAAAACATATTTGGACTGTGCTTTCTCTTTGTCCTAAATGAAAAAAAGACTAGTTTTATGGCATGCAAAAATTTTTGGAACAGACTTTTTTAAGAGAAGCGAATATTATTAAAACGTTTTTTATGAAAGTAGTTATCGATTGAAATAACATTTAATATCTGGAAAACGTTTTAAACTTTCTATCTAAAAGAAAGTTAATGCTATTTATAAATGCAGTCTGCTGTAGTTGTTACTCAATATTGTTTGCGAGTAATTTTATTCAAGCCGGGTGATTTTATTTGAATTTAATGTATGATGAAATAGTTAAGGACATGCAATTTCTTACTTCCTAAAAGCTCACTAAGATTTTTAAAGTCATCGACAGCAATTAGGGAAATTTTTTAAAAATAAATGTCATTTTAAAATTGAAAAATGATTAAAATTGAATCATTAAAATTGGAAACTCATTAAAATTGAATTAAAATCATTTTAATTGAAAATCATTAAATTTCAAATAAGCGTGTTTTGTATTGCGTTGTTAAAATTATTTTTCAAAATTTTAATTATGTTATTCTGACATGAGTACACACATTGAATGTAATTATTAACCAGGCATTTTAGACCATCTGCAAACTTTAAAGTTTACATGTCAAACCTTAAAATGAAGCAAAATAAGGTCAATTATGAAACACTAAAATAAAATCTAAAGCACAAAAGCCATTGGTCTTTAATATAAACATAAATAGCAAACGTAGCGAAATGTTGTATTATTGTTTTAGTTACAAACTAGATGTGCTTATGCATGATAACAACTAACAAAACGAAGAGCTACTGGGCTATATCTTGCTATCATATTTTCACGGAGGGTAGTAAATGGTCACCTTACATAGCATAATGTAAAAATAACTTTAAAACCATTTGATAGTTTCTAATTATCATTCACAATATCCTCATACATGAACACATGATTACACTCATCATAGAAAAAACTTCGAATTATAGTATTTATGTAAAAATACTAAAAATTAAAAATCAAACCAAATTCCCCATTTTTAGCATAGCCACATGCGTGTGTACACAACATATTCAATATTTGATTTAAAAGTCTAAACTAAATAAACACAGCTGTAAAAATAGAAATAAGTTCATCACAGAAGCTAGAGTATATATAATCGCTGTCACGGAAATTTTTTAAAATAATAATGAAAAGTGCATATTTTCGTAATTTTTTTTGTATTTTTTTTCTCTAATGCACCAAAAGAGACATTGCGAAATTTTTAATTAAATATGAAAAAATAAATAGAGAGACAAGAACGTGCATATCTTTTAAATTTAACGTAACTGTTACAGCTTTTGCAAGTCGGCTTTTTGTCTATTATCATCTAACACGCTTTTGTTTGTTTTTTTTTACCTAAGCTAAAATAAATACAGATGTAAAATTACTTATTTATGTTAATTAAGGAAGCAAGGGTACATAATTGCACGCAGAAAACACTCTTTAATCATAACATTCTTGGTCTGGTTCTCTTATGAAAGATGATTGGGCATATTTTCGTATTTTTTCTTGTTATTATTGCCTGCCGTGCATCAGAAGACGCATCTCAATGTACACAAACTGTTTTCCGGAAGTTTAGAGAAAACGGTATGAATAAAATAACACAAAACATTTGTGTTCACGGAAAGAAAAACTTGTAGCTACTTTTCAAATTTAACGTGTTACTGCTGAAGTTTATGTCCTGTCGTTTTTTTCGTGTAATTATTGTAATAAATTGTTTTACAAAACCGTCTAAATGCATGGGGAAAAAGCATATTAACATATGAACAGATAAACGAAATCGTAGACAACTATATGGAGGACGAAACTAACTTTTTAAGGCTAATACTTAAATTATCAATACCTGCTTCCTGTATTGTATAAATAAAAATAACTAAAAATAACTCTTCGTATAACAATAAAAGAGAAATTTTTTTATATATGCATGTGATAATTTTCTGCCATTAAACAATTCTATTGGCTTTTTGTTAAGGTGGGGCTCTAGCAGAAAACGATGCCATTTCAAGTCATGTCGTTCGCAATCTTATGGAATGTTCTATGGTATGTGCTTTAATGCAGCAATGTGTTGGCTTTAACTACCTTGACAATGTACAAGAATATTTGATTAACTGTCAAACCAGCAACAAGACAATAAGTAATGTCTCAAAAATTGTATCTTCCGAAGGAAATTGGATTTTTTATCAAACTGTAAGTTTATGGATAACAGTAGGTAATTTGTGTGTGTTTGACAATGTTTCCAGTTTGATTTTACTTTTACTTTATTGTTATCTCATTATTTTCTGGCTTTGTGTGAGTACAAAGACACGAACTAATAACAAACAATAAAGCAAGAAGCATGAAATAACTAAATGCCAAAGTGGCAAAACAGAAATAAATGACTATTCAAAAATATTGGCCTCCAAAGGAAAATGGACTTTTTATTCTTCATTGATGAAACATATCAAGGTAACAAAATTTCTGTGCTCATGCATTAAAGCTCTGCGGGAATCAATGTATTTCAAAAAATACCAATAGACTTTATTTCAAATTAAAAGTTGGTGATGAAGCTATTCAAATTGATCGTGGACAAATTATGCGTCTGTCAACAGCCTTTTATTAACAAAGCATAATCAAGAGAACAAGAGCAGAGGAACATTGATAATTGGGGGGGGAGGCTATTATTCATACATGCATGTTTTACTTTATTAGTTTCTATTGAAATCAATTGTCTCTGAAGATGACTACCGCTAAGATTGTCGAAACGTCAGTCAACAATAACAAAAACAGTAATTCTCAGGACTATACTACCTGGACGATCTACATCTACGAACATGTAACGATACTCCCGGGTTCAAACCATTTATTGAAATCAATTGTGTTTACACATTATAACTTATGAATGTATGAATATAGTTCTCCCTCCCTATTGTCAATGTTATGCCGCCACTGCAAGGGATTAATAGATTCTATGACGTGTCTGAGGGAAAAATCGCTCGAAAAACTTGGAATGAGTGCATCATTGATATATATTGCTCCACGTGACTCATTGATGCAATTTTACCCCAACTTGACCTGCTAAGTGTAAATTAGCTTGAAAAACAGGAAGGAAAGCAATAAAATTCTCAAATGTGAAATGTCCAAGCACAGACTACATAAGAGTAAAAATACTCGTAAATGTTTATAGATAGGTGATTACACTTTTGTTTAGTAGTGAAAATTTTTATTTTTTAGTCAAAGATAAAAGAGCCTGCAGAAAATGAAAATAATTGGATAGTCCTAAGCGACACAAGTTTTCTAAAAGATAAAAATGATTGGATAGTACAACTCAAACAATGGCTTCCTTCGACATTGAATGGCAAAAAGGCGGTGCACTGTTACCAAGCAACAATAAATGGATGGGAGGCAACCACATTTCACAGTCTGTGTGACAATAAAGGACCGACACTGGTTATTGTAAAAGTTGGAACTTTTGTCTTTGGGGGATTTGCTTCAGAATCTTGGAAAGGTAAGCCTGGACGATTCATAATGAGTCTTGTTAAAGATTAGTCGCTCTTAAATATCTTTAATAGTATCTTTTATACGCTGACAATGCATTTGAAAACACTTTAACATCATACCAGCAAATTTACTAGAAAAATAACTTCAAATTGCATGTGCTTATTCAAACCGATTTAAAATTAATTTAGTTATCGTTAAAGCATTCAGATAAATTTTAGCAATGAGAAAACTAACAGGGTAAATATAGGTAAGGCATAAATAGCATATGAAATTGGTTTTCGCCAAAAAGTCTCATGCATGTCTCATGCATGTCGTTTTATTTTTCCAATAAACAAAATTGAATTCTTCTTACCAAGTTATATATGATCGTTGAAAGTTGCAATTTTGGTCCTATAATTAACATAAAGTCTTATTTACCAAACAGAAGCGATTTGATGTTCCATGTTAAAATTTTTGTATTGTTCTTGCAATATAAAGGCAATATTCCCTTTGAAAAAATTACTTTGCTTTGCGTAGAGGCCCGCCACTGCACACAGATCGTAATTATTTCTGGGATTTTACACTTCAATTCAACCATAAACTCTTCCAAATATTTTAGTTAAAAAAGATAATGGGTTTTGTCACTGAAATTTCCGTTTACCATCATTTAGCTGTTTGGTTTGTAAGAGGCTGGTATTCTTGTGTTTAGCAGTACGTTGTGGTTTCTTCCTGTTCTTGCAATGCAGCCATTAAGACTAGCCTCTTACTTTGTTTTCTTGTTAAACAGAACAGATATGTTAATACCATGTTCAATCTGCGGTTTTCTTTTTCGTCCTCTCGTCTTGAAGTGATTAGTTCCTTCTTTGCCCTGCACATTTCAGTTAGTCTCAGCTTTTCAGCATGCATCCTGCAGTGATTAACAAACATTGGAAAACAAATTCTCGTTGGCTGTAGCTTCTTCACATAATGCCAAATTGTTTCCATAATTATCTAATACCGTTATCCCATTTCTTTCATTCACTTCGTTAAGAGCCTTTTTAACTTGTGCTTTGTTCCATACTAGACGCTAGAAAGCTCAAAAATCTCTAAGCGTTTATGTGACATATCAAAAGACTTATTGTTTGTCCAAAAGATTATTAGCGCAATTTCCAGTTTCTTATCGGTAAATATAGCATAAAGAAAAATGTCATTAAAGTCATTATAGTGGTTCCCAAGCGCCAGTAAAAATACAAGAATTGACTGAATTGTCTTATCTGTTTAGATACAAACAGACTCGTCTCCAGGAGTTTAGTTTTTAAGAGTTTATTTCCAATTTAAAGCTTTGGATGATTGAGCTTTTTATTGTAGCTCACATTGTTAAATTAGGAGTTAAATTACAGCCCCACCAGTAAATAAGAAATAACTTAAAGACAAGAAAAAACACGACTTATGCAAAATATAAATGTCTTTGAAGAGACCTGACAACTTTCTTCCGGAAGTATTATCATAGCGTACGGGCTGGCGGGGCACGGGGAAGTGTAGGCCACCCCCCAAAGCTTAGCCATTCGGGCATTTGGGCTTAACACCATTTGTCGCTTGGGCAATTAATAAAAGGCTAAACGACGTAAACTGAATCAAATTATATGGACGATTAGGAAAGGAATTAATTGACATTTAAAATTCCTTGCGTTATATGAAGTTCAAATGTAACTTAATTGAAACGCGTGCGAGCTCGGAAAAAAATATCATTTTAATGCGGTGTTAAACTTCCAAAGTTGATATTTCTCTTGCTTTTTGATGAACCTGCAGCATAAAGACTAAATATTACAGGGTTTTGGGTTTTGGGAATACTCTATGCATGCCATGTTTGATTTTAAGTTAAGCTACTAGACGTAACCTGTGCTAAAACGGCCGGTATTCTAAGAAGATTGCATATTGCTCCTGCACAGGGGATATACTATTCTTATTATCTACTACTGAAAAGTTTGTAAACTGCGCATCCGAGATCAATAGCAACTTTCGCAACATATTTCCGTTAAAAAACGTACTTTTTCAAAATCTTGCATACGCGTGGTTTTAGCAAAAAATTGCGATATTTTAGTTAAAATATCGTATTTTCTCAAAATTTGCGCGCTTAGCAAAAAATTGCGCACCTGGGATCTCGGGTGCGCAATACCAACTTTCCTGTTTGTTGTGTATCATTACTTCTTTCTATAACTAAATATCAAACAAGTCTATCTTTTTTATTTATTTAATTTTCTAATAGCACACAGCAATCGGGCAAAAAGTGTGGTGCCCTCCCAAACAACAGGAAGCTCGTACGCCCATAAGTATTATAGTAAATTTACGTTGTGGCAATCACACTGAAGTATAAAAAATCTGAATCTAACCAATATAAATATATGGCAAATTTATTTTTTCTTAAAAAACTTAGATAAGCTTCCACCGGTCATTTAAATGTGACATTAAAGATCTACAAATGAAATACAATTGAGATGTTTCTGTATAAGGACAATTTATGAAACTTGTTATTTTATTTTTAGGAGACGATCGTTACATAAGAGCAAACAGATCGTTTATTTTTTCCTTAAAAAACAACTATGGTCTGCCACCATTTAAATCCGAAGTTGTCAAACCACAATATGCAATTTACGATTATTCTGCTTATGGACCCACATTTGGAGGTGGTCATGATTTGTACATTTCTGATAACGCCAACTCTAATTACTATTCTCACTCAAGATGGTTTGGACATTCCTACAAGCTTCCAAATGGTTATACTTACCAAAGCATTACGACACAAAACTTGTTAGCAGGTACCTCTCACTTCACACCAGATGAAGTGGAGGTGTTTTATTTTTCTTCATAAATAAACTAAACAAGAAAAATAAATTGTATGAAGACAGATGGAAGTTTCTGAATTTTCAGCTTTATCAGAGCAAATTAACAGTAGTTTTTTGCTTATGGAAGTGGCATAGTGTGTAAAATATTTTGTGTAGCAATTTTACTGTAATATCAAGTAAATTTGAAGGTGCAGTTATGGATTATTTAGAATATAATTTTGAACGACATCAGCATCGTAGGTGCATGCATTCCAGTGCTTCCCCAGTCAAGACGTCATGATTGTGAAGCCTGTTTTTTGGAATGTTTCTTTGCATGTGAATTGTCTGGCGTTCATGGAAATTGTAATCATTGTAAGGTTGTAATATACCTACCTATAAAGCAAGTTCCTTAGCTAAATATTATGCAGGAGGATTTATTGTTGTAGAAAAAAATAATTAGTACTATTGGACTCATTTGGATGTTCTTTACGTTCCTGGAAAGCTAGGTTTGTTTGATTGATCTTATTCTTTTTATCAGTTTTATAACTATTTCATTTTGTTAAAACCACAAAAACTACAGTGAAAACAACGACATAATAAGCGACGATACATTGAAGCTAATCACATAATAACTTCTTGACTTAAGATAGGAAAAAGGCTTTGGAAGTTACATGTGTTTTATATATTTCAATTTCAAAGCTCAATTTTCCTACTGTTGATTTGTTGAGAGTCACTTGAGTTGCGTGAGTCACGTAAGAGTGAAGAAATTGAACTGTTTCCTTGCAAGTAATTCGAGAAAGAGATAACACGTCCTCGACTGGTAAAATTTGGTCAACATCTGATTTCTTTAAAAAAAACTGCGGGAATTTTTTTAAATTTTTTTGTAGCTACATTTAATTTCACCATTTAATCAGTACAAAGTTTTACATAATCATGAAAATTACATAATGAACTCCTCTTCTAGTTTTAAAACTCAAATCGAAATCTTTACTTTAAGATGTATTGCAATAGACTAATGTTCATATTCTTCACTTATTCAAATAAACTTGATAATAAATGCTTTAATGCTTCTAACGATTTCTATAATTCACATCGTTCTTAAAGAGTAAATGAATAAAAATTCTCTGCTTGAATAAAATCTCAGTACACCTTTTTCAGTCTCAGATGCTATACTCTCGAATGGAGAAGATAAATAAAAACACTGGACTTCGTTTTCTATACTATATTCAACCTAACAGAAAGGATTGACTCCTAAAAAAGGGAAATTAAAGTGGTAAATCTATTAAGAACTAAGAGGTGAAACGACATAAATAGGAATGAACAAAATAATATGTTGAATTATTTTTATGTTATACATTGCTTTAAAGTTTAAGCACTTTAGTAACTATATGAGACACTATGGTGCAAGTTTTTCTTATAATGTGTAAAAATCTATCAAAGTGCAAACAACATACAGTAAGGTCACTCCTTTTGAATTTTTTGTGTTACACATGTCTTATAGCGAGTGAGAGTAACGTAAAAGAAGCCAGTCAATTGAAATTTTTTATCGAAAAGTCTAGAACTAATAAAATAACTAACTGCAAAAAGTAATCTACATAAAAATACAACTCCAGTTTAAAAGCAGAGTAATCACACTGTTCATCATATGTTTTCATTTCATTTTTTACACCACGGAGTTTTCACGAGCGTCAAAAAAACCTTTTGTTAGAAAAAAAACCAACTAAATTGAATAATAATAAAAAAGGACAGGCCAATTTCCGTTTTCAAAAACTCCTGGATCCGCCCGTGAAAAGGACGTCATTTCGAGTCTTTTAATGTTCCCCAACAAAGCTATTTTTTGAATATCGCGTTAAAAAGAGCAATTGCCACGTCCAATGGCCTAAAACCAAATGAAAACTGCAAAACCCAAAATAAAACGGGAAAATCAAGAGCTCAAAATCAATTGTTTTGGAATAAGTGTACTAATAAGAGTTTTGGAATAAGAGTACTAAACTGAAAGTTCTGAAAAGAACTGTTTTTGAAATTTAAGACACTATGCATTTCGGCAGACAACTCGTCAGGTGTCAACGTCTGCTATCTGTTAAGGGTGAATCAACTTGTATAAATATGACTAGTTTTGATAAAGTAAATGGTTTGAACCCGGGAGTATCGTTACATGTTTGTAAATGTAGATCATCCAGGTTGGTATAGTCCTGAGAAGGACTGTTTTTTTTGTTGCTGACTGACGTTTCGACAACCTTAGTTTTGATGATGACTCATCCAGCATGGGAGATGTCACGACGACAAAATCTCTGTTTTACTATTTTAATAGCTATTTTTCCTTTAAGAAGGACAAGTTAAAAACTTGTATTTAAAAAAAAATCAACTGCTTGAATACTAAAATGGAAACACGACCTGAACATCACCCGTGAACCTTTGCGGTCCGCATATTTTTATCACACGTTTCTTCTAAACAATTCAAGGTTATGGCTGCAACAGAAATCGATCTTTATGCTGGCGTTGGAGAGATAGACACTGATCTTAATCAGGTATAGATAGAAAATGCCAAGTTTTTAGTAGGTCCATGTAGTTTTAATGAAAAATCTTTGTAAAATAAGGAAAATTTTAGCTTGAAAATCGAATAATTATACAATTTGTGTTGTTGTTAGTTTGGGAAAGACAACCGTTAGCTGTCGCCTGAACGTATACAACCCACCTGAAGTATTTAAGTTAAAACTGAAATGTTTAAGAGTTCGTGATTTTTTGACAAATTAATCAGTCGCATGACTCATATTTTTCAAGCATTGTAACTAAACTTATATTTATTTTTATTTCACACCTTGCTAAAATTTTTATCCACTCCTAATTTTATTTGACATATAATATTGCTGCTTTGTTAGCCTAGCCGTTTCTTCATTCAAGGCTTTAAGATATAGTAATTAGAAACCATCCTTCGAAAGTGCTTTTTATTTTTGGTTTGTGTGACCAATCAGTTGTGTTTTGACTGGTAATTTGTTACAAAATACACACAGCAACCTTGGTTCAATCAACATTGTGTTGAAGACTTTGTTTGTTCTGATTATATCTACTACTTGTCAAATGGTTTTCATTTCCTTGGTATATGTTGGTGTAGGATTAGGGAAAGAGCTGAAGATTTTACAAATGATTTGCATGAGCCAGTGTTGATAAAATGAAATTTACACACCACTGAAACTGACTTATCCTTAACGTTATTTAGTCTTCTGCTGGTTATGTTGGTGATATTTATGAAGATGCTTTAGCTACCTCTGCGGTACAACATCCACAACCTCCACAGGTAAATAATGTTCTACAGTAATTATTGTTTTCCAGTAGATACCGTAATGGAGCTCTAAAGTAATTACACAAGTGTCGAATCTAGGGTAAATCATGAAAAATCATTAAAGCTCATGTTTGGATTTAATTTTTATTTACTCTTTAGGCAACGCTATTGGTAATATTTTAGTCATTTACAAATTGTAGGAGGACATTCTTTAAATGTACCATATTTTGAATTTAAAATTGAGCATCTATAATTAATTTTGACCAACACTGGATCCATCAGTGATATTATCTTTGTTTTGAATTCACTTTACTTAATTTCTGTGGCCCATTTAGCTATTATTGTAATGTATAATCAATAGTGGTATAAATTTTATAGTGGTGTAATTTTTGAGCAGTAGCTTACGTATACTATGTTATGTTTGTAAACATTGTACGTACGTACATACATACGTACGTAGATTATACTAGAAAGTATTGCCAAGGTGCAATGTATGATTATTGTGTTTTTCATTTCTGTTTATTTATTTTTAGTTTGTTCTTACTGGTCCAGCCCCTGCTGCTGCAAGTGAGCATTTTCAGTATTTAATTATCTTGTCAAACATCCACTATTTGTTACTTCATGTAAACGCATATGATCATTTACATAAGACTTTTCCAATTACATTGCTAATTCGGAGTGTGAATTAGCTGAAAAATAGCAATATGCAATTTATTTTTGAGATGTAAATTCAAATCAAAGCAATGTTACTTTTTATATACCTATAGCTACGCACTTTAAGTCACAATAAAGCAAACACCCCATTAAGTTGAATATGATGCAGTGCTGCTCACTAAACTACCGTCACTATGAGTCTTATAAGTCAATTTTGTAAAAGTCTCTTATGTTTTTATTCATGTTTGAATCATATTCCAAATCATATTGCTCTCATATTACAAATATATTAATCCTAACACGGTTTTTAATATGCACATGAAAAACATGTGACTTGGACGAGATTTGAACTCGCACCTTCGGGATACTAGTCCGCCGCTCTACCTGTTGAGCTACCAAGCCCACAGGGATTGGAGACGAGTCAAATCTCTTTTACACTGCATATGGACGAGAGATTCTCGCCACTATAACAGTTTACTGGATGGCACCGTGTTTCGACTTTATTCCAAAGCCATCGTCAGAGTATATACATAATATATTAATCAAAGCCATCATCAGAGTATATACATAATATATTAATCAAAGCCATCATCAGAGTATATACATAATATATTAATACATTCATATTACAAATGATGCCAATTTTCATGCTTGTAATAAATGCATATATGTAACATTTTGTTTTTTTGAATGCATTTGGAAAAATTGTGTACATTTTTTTACATTTTGTCCTAAGCGATTAGCAAATTGTATATTGCACAATGTTAATTTGCCCACTGCTTGATTTGATATGCATAAAGTAACATACATACATGGCATTTTAGCAATTTGAACTTGTTTTGCATATGTTTGTGTCAATGCACCAGAGAATATATATAATATATTAATCCCAATATATTATATATATTCTCTGATGATGGCTTTGGAATAATGTACCAGGGGATTATATGATTTTTTTGTCTTGCTTCAACATTTCAGTGAAAAAGAGATTCAAGTTTCCATTTTATTGAAAAAGTTAATGTGATGTATAGGTATAAATTGCATTCATGATCAAATGATTTCATTATGTTTTAATTTGATATTAAAAACAAGCTAAATTGACATGATAACATGTAAAATTAAAGTAAATTTATGACAGACTTTGGTCAACAGGTTGCGATACATATCTTCAAGCAAAATCATCATAACATTGGTTTGTTTTCTATTTACGTAGCTGGTACTTATGAATACAAATCTTTCACCACAATTCATCCGAAATCTGCTCAAGCTCAGGCTGCTGCTTCACAAATACCAGATAAACCAAAAGGAAAACCATTATATGTTGGAAATTTTACATGGGTAAGTGAACAAATGATGTACTAGCAAATTACATTAAGAAATTTAAACATTAAATCCTGTCAAAGGAACATTTATGTTCTATTAAATCCTCCATTATTGGAGGTCATGCATTGTTGATGTATGCTAATCAGTGTATTTACCGAAGAATTGGAATAATTTGATTTGCTAATCACCCCCATCAAGTTGTTAATAGCTAGTAGTATTATTATACATGTGTATTTTTCATGTTTTATTGTTGGGCCAATGTAAGTCTTATATTGTACTTGAATTTATGACCTTTATTCAATGGGGTACACACAGGTACATTGATGTACGTAAGCGCTACATTTGCTTCAGTTGAACTGTATCAACCTGAGGCCATACTGTGCAAAATCTTTGATTTGATGTTTCCTCGTGATGCTCCTTTTATTACAATTTATTGGACAAATGTATTATATTGATGCACGAATACACAATATGATACGTTTGGTTTTCAACTTATTTGATTTTGAACCACGTCAAAACACCATCTTCCGTACATCGTGGAAAATAACTATCAAAAGAATTTTATGAATTTTCTCGTCTACAAAAGTGGCCATATTCCTAACCCACAACACGTTCGGCAAATCTTGGGGGAGACCAATTGCAAGTTAAAGGGCAGATGTCTACGTAATTGCCTGCGTCAAAGGAAGTATGACTTTTTCAAGGTCTGTTGTTTTGCTCCATCATTGTGATGATGTTGTGTAGAGCATTCATGAATCATTACGGTGACGTAACTTGTCATTATGAAGTAATAGAGCATTCATGAAACATTACGGTTACGTACCTTGTCATTATGAAGTAGTAGAGC
This sequence comes from Xenia sp. Carnegie-2017, assembly GCF_021976095.1. Classification (NCBI taxonomy): domain Eukaryota; kingdom Metazoa; phylum Cnidaria; class Anthozoa; order Malacalcyonacea; family Xeniidae; genus Xenia; species Xenia sp. Carnegie-2017. Next base: position 5,836,042 of record NW_025813493.1, read on the forward strand.
ATTCATGAAACATTACGGTTACGTAACTTGTCATTATGAAGTAGTAGAACATTCATGAAACATTACGGTGACGTAAATTGTCATTATGAAGTAAAAATGAAGTAAATGATGTCGGTTACCTTTCTCATGAAAACCTACAATTTAGATTGTACGTAGTTTGTCTCTCCTGTATTAACACGTTGTTCATTATACGTACGTGTAAATATAAGAAAATATATATTTATTTATGTAAATATTTGTGGAACTTCAATAGTGGACTTCGGATCAACAATTGGAAGATGCTCTGCAAGAATGTGGTGTAACAGACATTGTTCAAATCAAGTTCTTTGAGAATAGAGCCAATGGCCAATCTAAAGGGTAATTATTTATATACCATTCATGTATGATTATTTATATACCGTCCTTTTATGATTATTTTAATTATTCAAATTTGAGTCACTTCACTTTGACTACATATATACTTGACAAGCTGTGTAAAATATAGAATTTTTTGCAATTTTGAAAAATTTGAAAACATACGTTATTTGAAACACTTAGGCCATTTCGCTAGAAAACAGCTTCTCTAAAACTCCTGAGTTATCCCCATTTGTTCACATAAATACACTAATGCACATGATTGTGTACATTTATTATCTTACTAATCTCCTATGTTCACAATTATGGTTTAGACTATAACGGTATTTGAGCAAGCTCAACGGAAATGTCGCCAGCAAATAAGATTTATTTGAATATTTCTGGTAGCCAATCAACAAATATATCTTGAAAATGTATTTAGTAACGCTGGAAAATACTTAAATTCATTCATGTACAATATACTTTGTGGAAAATAAACGTTTTTGAGTACTTATAATCTTGTAAAATTGTAAAATTAGTTTATTTTCCACTTTCCTCATGTAGATATTTCAATCAGTTTGTAAATTGCTTGGATTCATATGTGATTTTGTAGTTTCTGCAGATATAGTATTTTTTCTTGTCTAAAAAGCATTTTGTATATTTTGAATTATAACACGATTGATGTTTCACTGTCTTGCTATTTTTCAACATCCTTTCTCTTTCATAATTAGTTCAACAATGTATTTTAAATGATAAAAAAACTCAAAGATTTGCGAGATGAAATTCTTTTTTTTGTTTACTGTATATATTTTAAAAATCGTATTAGTGTTATTTGTTTATGTGTATATTTATCCGATAGATTTCGTAATCTGTTTGATTCCCAAGATAATTGTTGGATTAGCGACTAAAAAAATCCTGATTGTTGGGATCAGACTTTTTACGAAAGCTACATTGGGCTAAAATTAACTGTATAAAAGTGCTATAAAGATTTCTCAATGTATCTATTATATATGCACGTGTTATCGCCTGTATGACCATATATAGTTTTTAATTTATGTACTTCCTGTATAATATTGTATATTTAATGAAATAAACATACGGTCATTTTTTCTTCATATGTAACTTTACTATACTATACGTATTTGTAGTGAATAGAAACCTCTCTTTGCTTGTTGCATTGCTATAATGGTGAACTTACATGAAGTATGACAACTTAGTTTTTATGTGAGATTCGCGAAAAAAACCATGGTTGTTCATTTAAGTTCACTGTTGTCGCGTGCAATTCGCCACAATCATAGCATGAGATTGTGTTTTCTTCAAGGTGAGTTCAGTGTATGTGAGTTCAGTGTATGTTTGGCTACGGTATTATTTTAAATGACGTATGCATGGCGTGTTTAAAGCATGAATTGATTTTTTATTTCGTTGTCTTGATTCATATTTTTTCATCTTAGGTATGCTCTAGTTGAACTGGGTTCTGATGTCTCGGTGAGATTGGTCACAGAAAAACTTCCATTGAAGTAAGAAAATCTCGAACTGTTTATGTTGATGTTGGGCACATCATCGTGTGTTACATGTTTGTAAATGTAGATCGTCCAGGTTGGTATAGTCCTGAGAAGGACTGTTTTTGTTGTTGTTGACTGACGTTTCGACAACCTTAGCGGAAGTCATCTTCAGTCATCGACAACCTTAGCGGTAGTTTTGACTCTGAAGATGACTACCGCTAAGGTTGTCGAAACGTCAGTGAACAACAACAAAAACAGTCCTTCTCAGGACTTTATTAACCTGGACGATCTACATTTACAAACATGTAACGATACTCCCGGGTTCAAACCATTTACTTTATGATCGTGTGTGTAAATTTTTGCTTTTATTTAGAGAAATCAATGGACAAACTCCAGTTGTAACTCCTGCTACAAAACCAAATTTACAGCAGTTTGAAGTCACGGCCAGAAAAAGTAAGCGTTAAGTACTTCATTTTTATTATTGATGTGGCTTTATTAATGTGGTGCAACAATACTAGAATTAAAGCACATGCTTTATATACATACGGTACACGAAAATATCTTTCATTTCACTTACGTACGTACAAATGATACGTACGATGTGCTAAGAAAAGACAAAGATTTGCAAGAAAGTAGTCAAGATAAAAGACCACGGGCTCTTCACTATTATAAAACATACTTAAGTCGTTAAATTCAAGCAGATTCAGATAGTCAGTACCACATACTTACGTAAGAAAAGCAATGCAAATCATTCTCCTTCCGCTATTTCTTCGCTCTTGTTTCGTACGTAACTCTCGCGATGTGGAAATCCTAACACGGTATCTATAGTGTGTTTGCATGTGACGTCAAAGCGGTCATGTACACTGTTGACTTATAAAGTGTTTGCATGTGACGTCAAAGCGGTCATGTACACTGTTGACCTATGGTGTGTTTGCATGTGACGTCAAAGTGGTCATGTACGCTGTTGACCTATAGAGTGTTTGCATACGTGTGACGTCAAAGCGGACATGTTGGAAGACTTCATCAAAGTGCCGATGCTTTACAGAGTTATGAAATTAACATGAATTTTTTACACTTTATTGCATTTCTCTCAACATGGCGACGAATGCAATTAATTATGTAATTGTTTATTCACACCTCAAGTACATAATCTATAGCTACGTACACATTGCAATAATGATGAGATTTTATTCTTAGAAAATTACATTCGGATGAAATTTTTAACTTTCAAATTCTCTAATGTAAATTTTGACTCACGATGGTCCTGCAGGGCTGCTGATTGCATGCTATTTTAGCTGTGCATGTTAGGACTTCTCGTACCGCCGATCAAATGTTATTTTACCTGGGCAAATTATTTTACTTTTATGATCACGCATAGGGCCATTTTTATGAGGAACAATACGTTCAACAAATCGAATACAATTCATGTTTTTGCATTTACGATATGTTCAATTTAAGTTCACTTTCGAAAATGTTTTCAGGCTTTGTGATAAAACTGTTTATTATTTGTGCTTTGTTGTATAGTAAGCTTGCGGAACGCAGCCAAAATTTCACGCGAATAATCTGCAGCCAGTTTATTGAAAGAATTTTGTGTAAAAATACTACTTGTCTCATGAAGGCCATCATTTATTTTTATTTTTGAGTGAACATAGCACACAACTTACATGCATCCGTCCTTTCCATTATAAGGTATGCTTCAGCTTCCATTATACTTTTCATATTCTCGTTTCTTTCCAGTCAATCCATCATTAAACAATCATCAAGATGATATGGGCATGGGTCGAGGATTTGGACGGGGGTTTCGTGGTCGAGGAGGCATGGTTCGACCTGGATTTGGAAGAGCGGAAATGTTCCCCCCTGAGATGGCAATGGCTACTCCTTGGATGGGTAAGTTAATGGAAAATTTATGTATGTTATTTACCACCGGCTGAAGAAGAATATTTTCACGTGGTTGCTCTCAAAAGGGCCCCCAGGCCGAAAGCTCAGGGACGATTTTGACGGCGAGGGAAATTATTTTTAAGTTTTATTATAAATTATAATATTTATAATAATTATAAATTATAAAAATATTATAATTTATTTATAAGTACGGACCGACCTAAACGGCAAATAACATATTTATATTTTTGTTGAGTCTAAATATTGAATTTTTATATATTGATGTTGAGACTAAAATTGAATTGCGATGTGGCGCGATTCCACAAGATATAAGAAAGCACTAGCTGTACAGTGCTCCTGTATCGTAATAATATATATATGTTATTTACCAGACGGACTGACCTAAACGGTAAACAACATATTTATTTTTTATTTTTATTATGAAGAAATTCGCGTTGTAATTTGGGCCCGGATAGCGAGCTAACCCGATGATTTCAAGGGATTGAAAGGGGCCAAAAGGCCCAAAACTTGAATTTAATTCATCATATGCCTGTAGGAGTAGATCTCCTTCAGATTTTTTGGCTATTGTTATTATAAATAAAATAATGAGATGTGGCGTGACTCCACAAGATATAAGAAAGCACTAGCTGTACAGTGCTCGTGTATCGTAGTAATATATATATGTTATTTACCGGACGGACCGACCTAAACGGTAAATAACATATTTAAATTTTTGTTGAGTCTAAATATTGAATTTTTATTTATTGATGTTGAGACTAAAATTGAATTGTTTTCTACAAATTTCACTTCGTCTGGATAGTAAAATTTACTCTCGCTGTAATGACTTTCGTCTGAATACATTCTGCGTACTCGTTAGACAATTTTCATCGCTTTTAAATCCATTTTAAAAATTTACATTTCAATTCGCAAGCAAAAACATTGCAAAAAAATGTCACTTTTGACCCACGGACGGCTATCGTAAAAAGCCGCCCGCTTAGGCAATCAATCAAATTGCTGGAAATAAAAAATATCGCTTCGCATGCAAAAATAGAAAAATAAGTATGCGTATTTTATTCACTGGCTGGGAAGTCCGGATGAAAAAATATTTTGCCGCCATCTCAAAAAGAGACCGATGGGCAATAACGTCTAAACGGCAAATAACGTATATATCTTTTTTACTGAAGGCAACAGTCTTATTAGATTGCTTGGTCAGAATCAATAATGGCGTCCAAATAGCTACGTAAACAAGCAAAACTTTGCTTTTTATTTTACTCGAAAACTCGAAATTAAATTAAAATAGGTTATTACAATCAAAATTTGCCTTATCATTTCCTTGTACATTTACTTTCAGGTCCCGGAGCCCCCATGATTCGTGCACCCGCCCCTATTGTACCCGGTATGATAGCTCCGCCTGTTGAGGGATTTCCCCCTGGTATGGTTCCTATACCCGGTGCTATGGTGAGTGACATTCGTTTATTCGTTCGTGCAACGGAATAAATTAACTTTTCTGTCGAAGTGGCTTGTCCAGAGTTTATTTAGACTACGTTTACACTACGCCGGAGCGAAAAAGTGACGGCAGAATTTGACTGCGTTTACACTGATCCGTTTGAGTTCCGCTACAGTTTGGTGAGCGTTTACGCATAGTATTTCTTGCTGTCAAAAGTCGTTAGTTCTATGTAAAAGATGGCGCCATTACTTATTTGCATATGGCTATATGCTTATATCTCTAGACATAAGTCACGAAGAACAACGATTTGTAATAATTACTACGAAATGAGTCACTAAAAACATTCCAAAACATAAAATGATCACCATTTTCAACTATTTGCCACAACGCAGGACGAATTGAAGAGAACTGGTATCTAAAGTGTAGCGAAATATTGACGGTTAGCTGTTTATACAACGTTGCTTAACGTTCCGTTATCGTTCGACCTCGTTTAGTGGTCGTATCGCTTCGGCTAAAGTGACGTTTTCAAATCATTCTGCTCCAGTGCAGTATAAACGTAACCCGGTTCTGTTACTTTATTGCGCCGTTTTCGGACCGATCTGGAGTAGTGTAAACGTAGTCTGACATGTACGTTGCTTCTTGGTCGGCTTCTCAAGTAGCTTCTCTGAAATTGGAAATGATCTGGAGTAGTGTAAACGTAGTCTGACATGTATGTACGTTGCTTCTTGGTCGGCTTCTCAAGTAGCTTCTCTGAAATTGGAAACGATCTGGAGTAGTGTAAACGTAGTCTGACATGTACGTTGCTTCTTGGTCGACTTCTCAAGTAGCTTCTCTGAAATTGGAAATGATCTGGAGTAGTGTAAACGTAGTCTGACATGTACGTTGCTTCTTGGTCGGCTTCTCAAGTCGCTTTTCTGAAAGTGGAAACGATCTGGAGTAGTGTAAACGTAGTCTGACATGTACGTTGCTTCTTGGTCGACTTCTCAAGTAGCTTCTCTGAAATTGGAAATGATCTGGAGTAGTGTAAACGTAGTCTGACATGTACGTTACTTCTTGGTCGGCTTCTCAAGTAGCTTCTCTGAAATTGGAAATGATCTGGAGTAGTGTAAACGTAGTCAGACATGTACGTTGCTTCTTGATCGGCTTCCAAGTCGCTTATCTGAAAGTGGAAAATGTCGCTTCCGAATAACGTGTATAAAAGTGCTTTTTGTTGTTTGTCTATGATGTAACTCAATTTTACGTTGCAGTGCCCTTCCTAAACTATATAATTACCATTATACACGGTGGATGTGCTAAAACTTTTCTTGCTGAAGTTTTAAGCTCTCTTTACTGTCACGTTATGATTGTGAAAAGCACTTGTTAGCTTGCGTATAAAAAATTTAGCTGTATTCTCTTTTTAGCATATATTTCCTTAGTCATCTGTCCCATCATATGCTTGTTCATAATCCCCATCAATTGAAACAAACATTTCTGTTTCTTTGAATTATCATGTACTTCATGTAATTCTATCTTACAGGCTACTGCACCTCCACCCGTTGGCGTCGTTCCTATTTCCGTTGATTCCGGTATATTTTGAAATTTAGTTATTTATCTTTCATTGCGCAGTCGCAGTTTCAGTATGCTGTTCATTACGTACCTTAGCGCAAATTCTCTGGAAATATTTTCTATTTTTTTAATCTTTACTCTGAATTCATCACCAACCATTTCAAACAACTGATAATGTGTTGTTTTTTTTTACTTTAGGTATCCCCAAACCACCTGTTGCTCCTCATTTTAATCCTGCTTTCTTTCCTCCCGAGGGTGCTCCCGTAAGTAATACACCTTATTTGACTGCTAAAAATTAGAATGGGGAGGGGGGGGGATTCTTGTTGACAAAAGTTATGTAAGTCGTTCAGCATTTTTGTTACAAGTGTTCATGGTGTTGCTCTACCTTATCCTTGCTTTTTATACGTATTGTTCATTTTTCCATAAATATACGTTTCAACTGCTGTATGGTGTTTAGTTTCGATGTATGGGATTTTCAAACTTGTTTTGCCCGACTAGTTCATTCTTATAAAATTCTTCATTTTCCAGTCTGATCCTATGATGCCAGGAATGCTCCCTCCAGGCCCAAGGTACTTACGTATACATTGATAACATTCTTTTTATTTCATGTTAAGTTTAATCAATGTTCTCTCCATTTCTAACTGAAATGCTTGCACGAGAAAATTCTATTAATGACACTTTTTTTGAAGGGGGAGGGGGAGAATCGATTTGCTTGGCTTCTTTCATTTAATTTCCTGTAATCTACTTGCATGACAACAATTCTTTTATTATTAAATGTCATCTTTACGTACGTGCTCTAAATACCGCGAACATACAAATTGTGTAATGGTGCCATTCATGTACACTTGTATTACGGAATATCTTTGTCAATTGAAATTTTTTTGTTGATAATTTCTTTTTAGATTTGAAGGCGATTTCATGGGACGGCCTCCTGATATGTTTGGTCAGTTTCCTACACCCGGTGGGTAGTATATTATATGTTTGGTCAGTTTCCTACACCTGGTGGGTAGTATATTATATGTTTGGTCAGTTTCCTACACCTGGTGGGTAGTATATTATATGTTTGGTCAGTTTCCTACACCTGGTGGGTAGTATATTATATGTTTGGTCAGTTTCCTACACCTGGTGGGTACTATATTATATGTTTGGTCAGTTTCCTACACCTGGTGGGTAGTATATTATATGTTTGGTCAGTTTCCTACACTGGTGGGTAGTATATTATATGTTTGGTCAGTTTCTACACCGGGGTAGTATATTATATGTTTGGTCAGTTTCCTACACCTGGTGGGTAGTATATTATATGTTTGGTCAGTTTCCTACACCTGGTGGGTAGTATATTATATGTTTGGTCAGTTTCCTACACCTGGTGGGTAGTATATTATATGTTTGGTCAGTTTCCTACACCTGGTGGGTAGTATATTATATGTTTGGTCAGTTTCCTACACCTGGTGGGTAGTATATTATATGTTTGGTCAGTTTCCTACACCTGGTGGGTAGTATATTATATGTTTGGTCAGGGTGGGTAGTATATATGTTTGGTCAGTTTCCTACACCCGTGGGTAGTATATTATATGTTTGGTCAGTTTCCTACACCCGTGGGTAGTATATTATATGTTTGGTCAGTTTCCTACACCTGGTGGGTAGTATATTATATGTTTGGTCAGTTTCCTACACCTGGTGGGTAGTATATTATATGTTTGGTCAGTTTCTACACCGTGGGTAGTATATTATATGTTTGGTCAGTTTCCTACACCTGGTGTGTAGTATATTATATGTTTGGTCAGTTTCCTACACCTGGTGGGTAGTATATTATATGTTTGGTCAGTTTCCTACACCTGGTGTGTAGTATATTATATGTTTGGTCAGTTTCCTACACCTGGTGGGTAGTATATTATATGTTTGGTCAGTTTCCTACACCTGGTGTGTAGTATATTATATGTTTGGTCAGTTTCCTACACCTGGTGGGTAGTATATTATATGTTTGGTCAGTTTCCTACACCTGGTGGGTAGTATATTATATGTTTGGTCAGTTTCCTACACCTGGTGGGTAGTATATTATATGTTTGGTCAGTTTCCTACACCCAGTATATTATATGTTTGGTCAGTTTCCTACACCCGTGGGTAGTATATTATATGTTTGGTCAGTTTCCTACACCCGTGGGTAGTATATTATATGTTTGGTCAGTTTCCTACACCTGGTGGGTAGTATATTATATGTTTGGTCAGTTTCCTACACCTGGTGGGTAGTATATTATATGTTTGGTCAGTTTCCTACACCTGGTGGGTAGTATATTATATGTTTGGTCAGTTTCCTACACCCGTGGGTAGTATATTATATGTTTGGTCAGTTTCCTACACCTGGTGGGTAGTATATTATGTTTGGTCAGTTTCCTACACCTGGTGGGTAGTATATTATATGTTTGGTCAGTTTCCTACACCCGGTGGGTAGTATATTATATGTTTGGTCAGTTGCCTACACCTGGTGGGTAGTATATTTTATGTTTGGTCAGTTTCCTACACCTGGTGGGTAGTATATTATATGTTTGGTCAGTTTCTACACCTGGTGGGTAGTATATTATATGTTTGGTCAGTTTCCTACACCTGGTGGGTAGTATATTATATGTTTGGTCAGTTTCCTACACCTGGTGGGTAGTATATTATATGTTTGGTCAGTTTCCTACACCTGGTGGGTAGTATATTATATGTTTGGTCAGTTTCCTACACCTGGTGGGTAGTATATTATATGTTTGGTCAGTTTCTACACCTGGTGGGTAGTATATTATATGTTTGGTCAGTTTCTACACCTGGTGGGTAGTATATTATATGTTTGGTCAGTTTCCTACACCTGGTGGGTAGTATATTATATGTTTGGTCAGTTTCCTACACCTGGTGGGTAGTATATTTTATGTTTGGTCAGTTTCCTAAACCTGGTGGGTGGTATATTATATGTTTGGTCAGTTTCCTACACCTGGTGGGTAGTATATTATATGTTTGGTCAGTTTCCTACACCTGGTGGGTAGTATATTATATGTTTGGTCAGTTTCCTACACCTGGTGGGTACTATATTATATAATTTTTTTTTGATAAGCTAATAACGTCGTGTTAGCATTAATTATGCCCAAATCTCTTTATAAAGATCTTTAGATGAAGTACTTCATTGTCTGCTACATATGTTTTACTTAATCTCAAGAACAGCGTACACCCCGTGTGTTATCATTGCTTCAGTTCGGCTTCTAGTATTTTATGCGCCCGCGCTACTTTTTAACTAGTACGTGTACATAGACAGAAATACATCTAGGCATTAAAAATACATTTTGTTTACATTTGTAGGTGGTGAATTTGTTTGTTTACATTTGTAGGTGGTGAATTTAGGCATTAAAATACATTTTATTTACAATTGTAGGTGGTGAATTTGATGAAATGACCCGACAGAATCAACTTTGACCAGTAACTCGATAAAAAGGCGATGGTGGAATCGAATGCAGGTTTGTTTCTCTACTGTATGTTGATGTATTTGTATCTTGATTTTACATTTCTTTTTTACTGATACGTTCGTTTTTTCAAAAAAAATCCCGCATAAATTCACTTTCCATTGTTGAAAAAATGAAAGTTTCATAGCTGACCATGGAAACCATCTAAATTTTGTTTTTCTCCTCGCTTTGGAACGGCGAGTTTACTTTGCATGATACCAACAGAAGAAAGTGGTTTTTGCGATTCTTGTTTGGTTAACAACATTTCTAAGTCGTTCTTTCTCATTACTAACTACTTTTCTGCTTTTGTTTGTTTGATTAATGAATATTTCCTTCTTATTTAGGTCAACATGAGATTGCTATTGAGACAATAGTTCAGGCGATATCAATTATAAAACAGTCACCTGTAGCTGCGGAAGAAACAAGCACGGTAGGATTAATTTTTGTTTTGAAATTTGATGCATTGTGTTCATCATGTGTTTGCTTCAATATTACGTACACAAGTTACTACAGTGTAAAGAATCATTGTCAACCACAATACAAAGCGCGCCTATTGTTTGTTTATATCTGTGCTAAATATAATAAGTTATTCTATCACATGATGATCTTTCTCTTAGACTCTTCGCAAAACTTCGACAGTAGATAAAAGTGTCTGACCATACCAAGTTTTGGTCTTCTTCTTTTAGGCATGTTTTCAACCTTTGGGCTTGCCATTGTTCTGAATAATTATTTGCCCACCCAAACAGATAAATCTATGAAACAAATCACTAGCAAGCTTCTGAAAATACTTTTTTATCCGAAAACAACACAAATTTTTATATATCGACTAACGATGCATGAATATCCATGGATTACAAACCGATACAACGTCTGTCTATTTATTCAACGAAGAAAATGGCCGCGAAATCATTTGAGGGCGCGTTGCATTGTGGTTGACAATGATTCTTTAATCACACACGGTCTCTCTTTTATTTCTTTGCATACTATGTTAAAATGTTGGATAATTTTGTCCCCCTTCCTCCCTTGCTATTAAAAATCACTGGGTTACGTTTTTATGTTCACATGTATGTACATGTATTTGAGAAGTCCGTAAAGTTTCCACTTTTTGTTTGTTTTTAAGATACTAGTACAATCTCTTCAAGACTGTTTACAAGGTATTGAGCAGCAAATGATTGCAACTTCGGCGACTGATCGGGCTAAGTACGTTATTAGTTTGTTTGTTGTTTTTTTTATTTTACATTTTTTGCCTCTAACTTTTACGTAAAACACACGAATTTGTTTTCATTTTTTTTGTTTAAAAACTTTACCTCTTGAAGAGGTACCTATGTGCATCGGCACATAAGCATTACTGACAATAACGACCTAAAACATATCTTTGTACAATAGCTATATATGTTAGTCTCGTTCACAAGCATATCGTTTTTGTTTGTGCGCATGCGTGTATGTCGTCAGTGATTATCCGACGAAATTTTATCTCAAGACACGGTTGTCTTTCACTAGATCCGCTAAACGGGAACGACGATATAGCGATGATGAAGGTGAAAGTGATCGTCGACGAAGAAAGAGAAGATCAAGGTCCGGCTCGCGATCCCGAAGTAGGCGCTCAAGATCACGTGATCGTCGTTCTCGTTCACGTGAACGTGAAAAATACCGCAGTCGAAGATGAAAATACTGTAATGTAAACAGTGTAAGTTTGTCGAAGTGAAAAGAAAATCTAATTTTGATTTTATTGTAAGCAAAATGTTTAATGACTCAAGTTGTGTTTTAAAGTTTACGAAGAACTGTTCTCCATCGTGGTTATATATATGTACGAAACAAAGAATTTTGAGTGGGTTTCATGATTGTTCGCATTTTAGTACGAAACTCACATCTTGCCATGAACATATCGTCATTTCATTATTTCTTCTTGTAAATGTTTCATTTTTTTTCTTCTCAGGTTTTGGCGTTTGGCGTGTACGTATGTGGTAACTAGGCAACGTTAGAATTTACCAACCAACTAAAGAAGATAAGATGGTTTACTCAAGATACCAGATGTATTTATTATTCTTCGTTTCTGTTCTTTATACGATTTTACTCGCTGATGTACTCTATGGCTGATCTAGTGTATTATAAACACGATTTTCATTTCTAAGATACGTAAACTAACTTGGTATTGACATCAGTATATTTTAATACAATTGTTTCCCCAATCTGCTATATATATCACGTTATTGTCGTCCACAACCAGACCTTGGGGTAATTTAACTGTGTCTCTCTTATTACTTGTATCCATGGCTACAAGATGACGTGCAAATGAGCCGTCAGCACGAAATACTTGAAGACGATTATTACACGAATCTGCCACGATGATGTCACCATTTCTCTGTACCGCGATGCCTGTTGGCCAGCGGAGTTCCCCATTGCCTACGCCAGTATTACCAAATTTAAACATGAACTGACCTGTTCTGGTAAAAACCTGTATCCTATCGTTTCCGAAATCACTGACTACAATATGCCCACTTTTATTTACTGTCATATATGATGGATTGATAAATTCTCCTTCGTCTGAACCAACGCTTCCAAACTGTCTCAGTAATTTTCCTTTCGAAGTAAGAACTGCAATTATGCTTTTCTCTTGATCTAATGTGACTATATTATCATCTATGTCTACAGCCACATCGTAAGGGTGAATATTTTCTTCCTGCTCATCTCCGCATTTTATACTTTTTAAATACTTATAGTCTTTGTCGTATATCTGAAACGATAATACGATATGAAAGATAGTATGTATTCCTTTTTTATTGTTATATCTGTTTCATTAAACTCTAAAAATGTACATCGTATATAATAACGTTAAGAATTGAAGCGATTTCATTGGTCGAGAGCTATGATCTTTAAGAGGACAGTCTCAGGTGCACGGAATACGTCATTGAAAGCTTCTTGTTTTAAATTACAATCAAATGGCGAAATTATTTGAATATTTACTTGAAAGAGCAAACGAAGACATTGAAAACTACCTAGTTAAAGTTAATGACGTATTTGAGTCTGACGTTGATTTTTACTTCGTCTGCGATGACAAAATCTTAACCAATTTGACCAGTCATAGCTTTTTTATTCTGTCAGGAAATCACATTTTAATTTATCCTGTCTGCCAATCGCATGTGACTTACGCTAAAATTTCTTCAATCTTATAGAGCGCACACTGCATTACATTTGCAAAATCACGACTTCAATTTTCCAAGTGTCGGGAAGAAGAAAAACTGTTTGCCTTGAGGTTAATTTAGAAAATTTTTGATCTGATGACAAGACAAACAGATTGCATTTAACTATTACCACTTCAGTTATAGATGCTTGGGTGTTAGAAAACTTAAATTTGACATCCCTTCTTCAAACCCCTCGACCAAGATATTCTGTTAATGCAGACCTTTATGGACCCAATAGTCAGGTGACGTTGATGCAGTTAATTGTAGTTTTTGACTTACCTGTAGTCTAGAGTTGTTAGTGTCTGCAATGATGAGGTTGTCTTTGTTTGTTGTTACAATACCATGAGGAAAGTTGAACTCGTTTATTTCGCTTCCAAAACTACCAAACATGTGCAAATGCTTTCCATCCTCGTCAAATACCTGGAAAAGTCAAATTTGAAAGTCGCTAAACAACGAAGACTGTATCTGAAAGAATGTTATATGCAGTGCGGTGTTTGAAATTAAATGAAGATATGATCTTCGCACTTTGCTGGACAATTTAAGCAATTGTCTCATGAACCTGAAAAATTCAGGTGACTCAACGGGATTCGATGATTTGTTGCTTCTGTTATCGTCAACCTGATTCATGTCAAACTCTTCTGTTGATGTGTTGTATACACAGGATAAAAATGTTAAAATGCAAGGTTAAACGAATCCATTGCAAACAAATGTTCAAACGTGTGCTTACTTGAACTCTATGCAATTTAGAGTCTGTGACAATTACATGTCCTTGTTTGTTCACAGCAATCCCATGAATGTCCCACAATTCTCCTGGTTTCATGGAGTTTCTTTTTACATCACGTGGTGTAATTGTGTTTGGGGAATTTCCAGCCGTTGACGGTAATACAGGTTTGCCAATGTCAATTTCAATAAGGGGAGGAATTATTTCTCCATTGAAAGTTACGCTCACAATGTGGGTACCAGACCTCTCGGGTTGGAAATCAGCAACGTAGTTTCCTGGCTCATCTAAAATTGGATGATGTTGATTAAGTCAGAGTTCTACATACGAAATAGTTTGGACACCGGAAATAAAATTTCTAGCGTCCGCCATTTTTGTTCCAAAAGACAGCGAATATAGAGCATTAAATGGGGGAAAGATAAATTTTCTGTTGTATTTTCTTATTCATGGAGAGCGTAAATTTATATTCTTCATAGCTTTGATTCGCACTATTAAACGCAACATGAAATCATTGTAAACATGTTTTTGTAAATCATCTCCTTTGCAAAAAAAATGGCTGTAATTTGCGCTTTTAGAAACAAAAATGGCGGTTAGATACCCATGTGACCATATTTACCCAATCACCTTCATCATAATGCGAAATGCGGCTGAGAACAATACGTGTCCCAACTCTCACAAATACAGGGCTCTGAATTAAATACGTCATACTTGAATCTCAATGGAGTTATTGTTAACCTTAAAACAACGTTCTACTGTTCGCAATTGCAAATTTATAAAAATTACATTGTTGAAAAGCGTTAGAATTCATTAGATGCTATTTATCAATTTTGAACTGTACTTTTGAATAACCAATTCTTACACTTTTGAAGAAAGAGTAGAGATTTTATTTGTTACATTTTTGGTAGTTGAAACATTGATGTTTGCTGTAGATAAATACAGTGTCGTGTAGGCCATTTTCATTACATACACGAGTCTACTGGTAAATCTCTACAGTAAACAATGCAGTGGTTATATTTCCTTGTTTTATCATCAGTACTCCCAGCTACATTTAGGATCTCTACAGTATACAATGCAGTGGTTATATTTCCTTGTTTTATCATCAGTACTCCCAGCTACATTTAGGATCTCTACAGTATACAATGCAGTGGTTATATTTCCTTGTTTTATCATCCGTACTCCCAGCTACATTTAGGATCTCTACAGTATACAATGCAGTGGTTATATTTCCTTGTTTTATCATCCGTACTCCCAGCTACATTTAGGATCTCTACAGTATACAATGCAGTGATTATATTTCCTTGTTTTATCATCCGTACTCCCAGCTACATTTAGGATCTCTACAGTATACAATGCAGTGGTTATATTTCCTTGTTTTATCATCCGTACTCCCAGCTACATTTAGGATCTCTACAGTATACAATGCAGTGGTTATATTTCCTTGTTTTATCATCCGTACTCCCAGCTACATTTAGGATCTCTACAGTATACAATGCAGTGGTTATATTTCCTTGTTTTATCATCCGTACTCCCAGCTACATTTAGGATCTCTACAGTATACAATGCAGTGGTTATATTTCCTTGTTTTATCATCCGTACTCCCAGCTACATTTAGGATCTCTACAGTATACAATGCAGTGGTTATATTTCCTTGTTTTATCATCCGTACTCCCAGCTACATTTAGGATCTCTACAGTATACAATGCAGTGGTTATATCTCCTTGTTTCATCATCCGTACTCCCAGCTACATTTAGGATCTCTACAGTATACAATGCAGTGGTTATATTTCCTTGTTTTATCATCCGTACTCCCAGCTACATTTAGGATCTCTACAGTAAACAATGCAGTGGTTATATTTCCTTGTTTTATCATCCGTACTCCCAGCTACATTTAGGATCTCTACAGTATACAATGCAGTGGTTATATCTCCTTGTTTCATCATCCGTACTCCCAGCTACATTTAGGATCTCTACAGTATACAATGCAGTGGTTATATTTCCTTGTTTTATCATCCGTACTCCCAGCTACATTTAGGATCTCTACAGTAAACAATGCAGTGGTTATATTTCCTTGTTTTATCATCCGTACTCCCAGCTACATTTAGGATCTCTACAGTATACAATGCAGTGGTTATATCTCCTTGTTTCATCATCCGTACTCCCAGCTACATTTAGGATCTCTACAGTATACAATGCAGTGGTTATATTTCCTTGTTTTATCATCCGTACTCCCAGCTACATTTAGGATCTCTACAGTAAACAATGCAGTGGTTATATTTCCTTGTTTTATCATCCGTACTCCCAGCTACATTTAGGATCTCTACAGTATACAATGCAGTGGTTATATTTCCTTGTTTTATCATCCGTACTCCCAGCTACATTTAGGATCTCTACAGTATACAATGCAGTGGTTATATCTCCTTGTTTCATCATCCGTACTCCCAGCTACATTTAGGATCTCTACAGTATACAATGCAGTGGTTATATCTCCTTGTTTCATCATCCGTACTCCCAGCTACATTTAGGATCTCTACAGTATACAATGCAGTGGTTATATCTCCTTGTTTCATCATCCGTACTCCCAGCTACATTTAGGATCTCTACAGTATACAATGCAGTGGTTATATCTCCTTGTTTTATCATCCGTACTCCCAGCTACATTTAGGGCTGTCTAAGAAAAAAGCTAAATGTACCTCTTTCTTTCTTCACTGGGCATAACAATTCACCTCCTGGTCCCCGTATATCAACTGCAATCCCTTTCAGCTCAACTGGAATTTTAGGAAATACTTCTTCATTGCAAGTATCAGAATGACGTAGGCATCCGTTAATAAGAACCATGTCGTTGATCTCAAGAGAGCCAAGAGATGCTCGAGCAAATTTTCGTCCTCTCTTTATTTGTTTCACATGCTTTAAATTGTTGTTTTCGATTGGATTCTCAAAAATTTTTTTCTTGCCCAGCTGATTCATTCGACTTTCTATCGGTTGTCTAACCATATACAGCTCCATCTATTGATTATTGAGTGATAAGAACGAGCAAAGAATTTTAGCTTTTGCTATTTCATTTAAACGCTATTTTTAATAAAGCTTTTGTGAAGTTATTCGGCTAATGTTTTGTCAAAGGATATTTATGAAAAAAAAAAATCTTAAAAAAAGCTGGGTGAAGCTACCATTTTTTAAATTAGAGTTACTTATGTTTCATGTTACTTTGTAATTATAATTTACGGTGACGAGCAGATGGCAATTTTATCCGTGTTACTCGTAACTGCTTTGTCAAAAAAATGCGTTTTTTTGGACATGCGTTGTTTTTATTTTGTTTGTCGTTTACATCATCAAACTGTAATGCATTATTTGGATGTGCACATGGTGAAAACAGTCAATCCTAATCCCTAAATCCCTAAATCCCTTTTCCAGATTAGATAAGATGTGGCTGACATTGAATGTTCACAAAAATTATGCTTTTAGGTGAAACGTCATTTCCGTTTATTAAGTACATTTTTAAAATGAAACACAATGAAAGGCGTGCGCTGATTGGTCTAGAGCTGTGTTTGCATTAGCCTGTGCAAACACATCTGAGCTCCACAAATCAAATTAATCAAAACAATCCATCAGTCAAAAAGAGTTTGCAAATACGTCATGAATACATTTTTGCAGAAAAAATAAAATATTTGTCTTTTTCGCATTATTTTATTATATAAAAGAAATAAAAGATGTTTTTATGTTTGCACTAGCTTATGGAAACTTTAGAGACGTTTATGAGAACCCTCGAGCATGTGCAACCCTCGACCTTCGGTCTCGGGCTTGCACTGATCTGCTCTCGAATTCTCCCAAAGGTCTCCTCGGTTTGCATAAGCCCGTGCAAACACAGTAAACATCTTTTATTTCTTAATGCTAGCTATTGAGAATTAATGAACTTTTTAATTAAACCTTTTATGAATGATTTATATGAATTTATATGATTAATTTCATATGAATTTACCTTGGATAAATATTTAAAAGCGTGTTCCACATAATTTATTGCTTGTTTGAATGACTGCAAATCATGCTCCAGTTGTTTTTTCTGTTTCTTAAGACCGTGAAATTTTTTACTTTGTACTCGATCTATTTCGTGAATCATTTCTTCTTCTGTTAAACGGATGTGACGTATCATTTCTGTTGCAGTACTGCGTATGCTATTCTTAAGTCCAGTTATACTTGCAGTTATGAGATCCGTTGTTACGTTTACGTCATCAAGTGCTTCCTCTGCCTTTTCCATTTTCCTGCGAATGTTTTCTGCGATACTTTTCATTCTATCCACTATTTCAGTCACTGTTTTTGATTCTTCGGTATAAGTATACTTATGGTTTTTGTGTTTTATAACTGTGCATTCACGACAAATTATTTTCTTGCACTTCTCACAGAAATACCTGCTCAATGGAAATAAACAACATATAATTATTGATTCAAATGCCATACTCTGATCTATATCAGCAAATTTTATTACTAACTGAGACCTGGTCGGACTGACTTTATAATATATGATGGAGTGCACCTGCGCAGTTGAACAATCTTATTGAAATGGACTTGTAACAGAGCTCCCACAAATAATGACACTGCAAATGTTTGATTGATTTAGAAAATGACAGAAATTTGAAGAGCAGTATAAATTATGGGAGAATTTGATGAGCACATAACAGTTTTAAATTATCAGATGTCCACACTATATATATAGTTCTATAGAACTCTACTTTCTAATGAAGTTTAAAAAATTATGATTATAACTGTGCATTTATGTAAAAACTGCAAGATCACTTAAAAAACAGAAACACTTTAAAAACATCCATTAAAACTCTAAAAAACTAAAATTGAAATTAGGAATATGGAATATTGATGAATGTTTTTAAACAGAGGAATTTATTTGCACTTATTTTGTTGTTCTTTGGTTAATTTTCTATTTACTTTTACAAACAAACCAAGACGATGTCCTGTAGCTTTAAAATTTGTATCGCATCCGCTTTGTTTAAATGTAGATTTTGCACTAGTTACCAACATTTTACCACAGTTCTGTTTTGGGTGTCTTCATAAAGATCTTTGTGGTGTTATATTTCGTGAAATAACAAGACAATGTGTCGTCCAAACTACAGCTATACCCAGATCAGTATAGATTATTAATCGTATGATAAAGTACAAAATACACGTAAGAACGTAAAGCCTGTTTCAAACGTCGCATTTTACAAGAGCCGAATGCATTAAAGACAAAAGAAAACGACATAAAATTCCTCATTATATTTTGTTTTAATTGCATTCGGCTCATATAAAATGCGACGTTTGAAACAGGTCTAACGCACTCCAACACAATTGACTTCAAACGCGATTACCAGTCAGCAACAATAAACCTTTTAACTCTGCTATACCGGTCACAAGCCCGCGACTTGTAGCGTATAAGGCTCTCTGCTTTTGAAGAGACTTGTCTCGTTTACAAGGAAGAGGAGTGGAAGGTAAATTTCTCGAATGTTGTTAGATAAGGTCGTTATTGTTTGTAGTTGTTGGTTAAAGCATTATGCTATCATTCTTTTTGTAACAATAAACATGATTTGAAAAACGGCTATTGCTGTGTAATTATAGCTATCACGACACAAACTCATGTAATAAATTGCTGGAAAATAAGCTTTGATACACAGACAAACAACTTAAACTTAAATAGATTAATAATCATGCTTTTCATATTTAAAAAAGACATCTTAGCTAAAACAAATTTAGAAAACATTCCGAATGGGAAATATAGCTATAATTTGGCACATACTGTACAGAAGATACTGTTACAAGCGCAAGGAATGGGATGAAATATACTTATTTAACGGTATTTCAAAGCTTTCTTTACCTTAATTCTTCATTCAGATGATTATCGCAGTATAAAACTCGGTGAAAAATTTGCTCATTTTCTGTTTTGTTTTGCTGAAGAGTAATGATTTGATGATCTCTTGTTTGTCGTAAACGTCGGTGTATATCAGCACAGTCACCACACAAAAACTCACTGCAGCTCAAACAGCGCTGAGTAATTCCTTCGATCTCTGTGCCACAACTTGAGCACATTGTTTTATCTTCATTTCCCGTTTTTCCTTGTAAAATTAAGGATTCAGCTAACATATCTTTGGGAAGGTTTGAAATATCTTTAATACCATGGTTTTCGTTGCAAGTAGGACAAAGAATTTCTTCGTTCTGTTTTACAATCATCGGAAGACATGCTTTGCAATATGAATGAAGACACGGCAGTAATCGTGGATCTTTGAGAAGCTTTGTGCAATGTTTGCAAGTCGTCTGTTGTTGAAGGATTTTGAGTTAATCGTAGACATTTAACCTTTTAGTAGCTGTTATCGATAACTTATCGTGCCAACGATAATAAAAAATAACGCTTTCCTTCTTCAATGTGTTTTCATGGCAACACGAATTAAACAGACGAATAAATTGACAGTTGTTTACAAGAGAAGCAATTTAAAATTCGTATAATGTTGTTAAGCATTACACGTTTGTGAAATTATACATTTTATTGTACAGGAAACTTTGAAACAGTTCTAATTTTATCTTAAACGCCCGAAGCAGCAATGCTTCAAGAGAATGGACATTTTTAGATAAAGTTTATATGAAGAGAATTTTTAGTTAATGATAAGTGTTCGTTTATAAGCGCTCTTTATTATTAACGCAGCTGCAATAGACCTTTCCAAGGTTATCGCAGCCATATTGCAGGGGGTAAAACATTGGGCCGAGCGCGCGGTCACGCATGGCGTCCATATAAATTACTAATACATGCGCAAATATTACCCTTATACATATTGGCCATTTCTTTCAAAAATATTTCTCAAACTCGTCCATTTTAATAGTCGAATTATTATTTGCGATTTTTTATACACGTGAGTCCAATTTTGTGGTAATCATAAAGCGGAAAGTTAAAGAAAACATTTGTTTTCTTTGAACAACTTGACCGTCGTTTGAGCGATGTTCTTGAGTTCGCAAATGTGCGGAACTCATAAGGCAAGTCAAACGAACTAAACCCTAAACTAGCCGAATAGCTGTGAGCAGTCATAGCCGAAATGGTAAAAAATGCGCGTTGTGCAGTTGGATATTGCGATAGTGATAAACGCTATCCTGATTATCAAGTTAAGAGGTCTCACGTTGAAAAGTTAGTTTTTCATAAGTGGCCCAAAGATCAAGCACTTGCTGAAATTTGGCGAAAACAAATTGCAAACAGCAAAGCCGATGACTTTAACCCAAAGCCTGGTGCACAAGGTACTTTCGTTTGCTCAAATTATTTTCCCTTGGGAAGAAGAACCCCAAATAACTGCGGAACGGATTATCCTTCTGTTTTAATTACGCTATCAGAGTACGAGCAATCGAGGACTCCGCTTAAACGTAAAGGAGGAGAAACATGGACGACATCAAAGCGTCCTCATCAATCCTATGACACCGAGTATTCTGATTCAAGTTTTGATGGAAATCCAGCAAAATCTGAGGCATCTTTACTTCCTGTCCCTTTGGAATTTAAAGAGTTGACGAGAGTGTACGATGTAAGGTTTCACACCGGCCTGCCATCGACTAACAGTTTTAAGTGTGTATTTTAATACTTGGCTGTTTCTTCTTCTGGCTGTTTAGTCCCTTTACATAATAATAAAAATAGCAATGTCACTTTACAAATAATTGGAAATACTAATAAGAGTTTGCCGTAGAATAGTTCCTCGTGATACTTGCTGACTTTGCTGTAGACATGTGCGTGTGTTGCGAACTCAAGAACATCGCTCAAACGACGGTCAAGTTGTTCAAAGAAAACAAATGTTTTCTTTAACTTTCCGCTTTTTGATTACCACAAAATTGGACTCACATGTATAAAAAATCGCAAATAATAATTCGACTATTAAAATAGACGAGTTTGAGAAATATTTTTGAAAGAAATGGCCAATATGTATAAGGGTAATTTTTGTGCATTTATTATATTATATATGGACGCTATGCGTGACCGCGCGCTCGGCCCAATGTTTTTGCACCCCCTGCAATATGGCTGCGATAACCTTGAAAAGGTCTATTAAAACATTTACAATTCTATAAATTTTACATTTCTGATTAGTTCTGAAAGTGAATAATTAAAACCTTTTGAAGATAACAATTTTCCAATTTTAACTCCTCAAGATTATCAACAATTGTTAAATCATTTTTATTTTGTATTGTTTCATGTAAACTTTGACACAAAAGTTTGATATGTTGCAATCGTAATGAAGCAAAAACATCACACCTGAGTGTCAAACAGTCGAATGATCGACGCGCAAAAATGGCCGTTGCTAAGACTATATCATATAATTCGTTGCGCATCAGCTATATATTATTTTAATGTAGGCTTAAGATGTTTCACGTAAGAATTTCTCGGATGACACAAGAAATGTGTATTGCATTACTCTGAAAACCTGGGCTGTGTGATTTTATGTAGAAAGTTTCTTTAGGCCCATTCACACTGTCAAAGGATTTTTTGTTAGTCGATGACAATTTCACATGTTCTCTGACGTATTACAACATCGTTCAAAAAGACTAAAAGTTACGCATAAAAGTTACGTTACATGTAAGGCAACTAGTATTCTCAAAAAGTCGTAGAAAGGCTCTACCTATAGTAAAATATGCGCGAAATTTCGCATTATATGATGCTTTGAATGTTTGAGCTAAGTGTACAAAAAATTAAATGAATGCAAATATTGGGCGGAATCGATAAGGGGATTAAAAATATGGTTATATAATCAATAGATTATATAAATAAACTACACAAAATGAATTACTATGTAGTATGTCGAGTTTACTGTTTCTGCCCAAACCCCGCCCCCGATACAAAGTGGAGGTTTTTTTCATCCCCCGTTTTCCTTCAATTATTCCCGTGCATATGCGTGACAATCCCTCGTTGAGTACCAGCTACATTTGTTTGAACATGTTATTCATCCACAGCTAGCAACAGTTTATTATTCAATTTTGATTGTGTTTTGTCAATGGCGTAATTTGCACTGTAACATTTTTCACACGTTCGAACGTTGTTTTGAAAATAGCAAACACGAAAAGTTTATTACTGACTAAAAACACTCCTTGTATCATTCATGACGGAATGTCACTCAGTTATTATGATAATATTTAACTCTAATGCGACATGTTATAAACCGGAATGACGCTCGTTAATGATGCAATGCGGAACTGTTTCCGCCAACGTTATTTATTTGTTTTATCTTATGAAGTTTTGCTGTAATGTTACATAAAATTATTACGTTTGTACAAAACGTGTATAAAATCCACAAAGGAGGATGGGGGAGTTAGGTGAATGTTGATGAAATCATGAAAGATATACACAGCGTGACCCTTAATGATAAATCTTTTTGATCAATTGCTGGTTTATTTTTGTTTGATAAACTGTTTAATCTAGCAATGCTCGCATGACTAGTTTTTAAACACACATCTAACATGTCCTGCTAATGTTGTTTTTCAAACAAGCTGACATTTCATGCTTGTTTCGCACTTCCCCTCCGTACTGCTGAGTCGTGTGATAGTAAATATAAAACCAGAAAAGTTCATTTGCTTTAACTGTGTATGTGTAATAATCATGCACTGTTTAAAAGCAATGAACTTTTATATCTTTACTGTACAAAAGAGAGCTGTAGCTCCTTTATTTCATCTGTATCATTAGTTTTATGTAACACGAACAGCGGGCGTGACTTGGATTTCAAGATTGAGTGGGCGAGAATTTAAATTGCCCGAGTAAAACGCTTGCTATTCAATTTGCCTGACAAAAACCACTTTAGAAAATAAAATTTCTCCCAACTGTTATAAGTAATGATGGCTCGCAATACTGAAAAGTTGCTTGCGTCATCATGTGTCCGACTGAAAAGCTTATCGTAAACTAACTTTATATTAGTTTTTTTGATAAGTCGCATCCGGTAATACGTTGTTGAGCTCAAATGTTTATGGTCGAATTATAGTTTACTCTCATTTTTGTGCGAATGATATAAAATATAGTAGTGTTTTCAAACTGAAACGTACTTGTGCAGAGAAGTTGACGAAAATGTCTTGAATATCGTAAATTTTTTATTTAGTGTTTTCCTGATCACTAATTAATTCATGTTTATGCTAAATGTGCTCATGGTTACAGTAATGTAGTTTATTGCGTTTTATTTACTTCCTTATTCAATTGAACACAGGAATTGAAAAAATGATAATTTTGACAAATAATTGTGTGCGAAATGAAAGATGATTTACAAAATGTAGGAAAGCAAACGAATTGACTAAATAACCAAGATGTTGTTTGGCTCTTTGAGGAAGTAATTATCAATCTCACAGACATGTCTAAAACTATAATATATTTGGAATTTGTCTTTCATAATTTGTAAAATGTAACTTACATTAAAACGACATTACTATACAGGCTTTTTGAATAAAACAATTGCATTTGTTATTAAAATTCTCACTTCAATTAGATCCTTGTCTTTTTTGTATCTTACTTTCATTGAATTTTACAAAGCGTAAAATCGCGACTTTTTGCGATGCCGAAGTAATTTTGTCCTTATTTCCTGAGTATATATGTACTCATACTCATTTAGTCGATTTATTGGCATAAACATCAATGTTTAACTTTTAGGTTATGTATAAAACATTTGAAGTCACAAATTACTCTTCCTTTCGTTTAATATAAATGCTAATACTGCTAATAAAGATTATTCTTTATGTAAATGTACTTTTATACAATACTCTTACAACTGCAATGGTAGATTTTTAGTACATCGTTCGTAAGACGAATGAATGTGTTAAGCACTTGCACATCACTAAGTTTGAATCGAATTTATACATCAATGGAATGGCGATTAAAGATCTTATTTAAAACGCGTAACTTTGTTTTACTTTCGATGGGTGTGTTCAGCATGACATTACCAAAATAGAAATAATTAATTATTGTATCGCTAAACGAGTTCCGGTATTCATTCTCAAATTTGCATTTATTCTTGGTATTTAACATGACAATCTTCGCTGTCAACTAACATAAGTCGTTGGCTGTGTGTGTGATTTTTTAAAGTCTTCTTAAACTGTAACTATAAGCTTCTTTGAAACATAAGAAGCAACCCTATGATGGCTTTCTCAACTGACTTTGGAACCAGTTATTTTGGCGGCGAGCGAGAACCACTTCTACAGCTGAACGGTTAGTAATTTAAAGAAAATCGTACACGTATTCACAAATTTTAGCTTAAATTCCTGGGTTTATAGGCTCGAGTGTCTTCTTCGTCATTGTTAATTCAAACGGTGTAAATCCTTAGTGCCTCACTTACGACATTTTTACTGTTCTCTTTGCAATTTTAACGTTAAAACACATTACTATCTGTGACATTGTTTACATAATTTTTGTACTCTGTACATCGCTTGTAAAATGTCTGCCTGTAGTGGGCTTCATCTTATTGCCAATTTTACGTACAAATCAACAATAGTGTACTTTGATGGCATTAAAAATGTTATTTGACCATTACGAAGCATTATCTGTGTTTTTGAAACTTAATACTGACTAATTATCTGATCCCGTTGATAATCCAAGACAAATTTCAAAGAACTATTTTGTATTTCCGGCACCTCAAAATAGAGTAATTTCTATATTTTGCTTACTTTAACAAATCGACCAAAAAATTGGCTTAACAACCATAAAAGTTTCGTTTGTCACCTGTGTTAGAATTTGAAAATATTTTGTGCAAATTGTTTTTGACTATGAATGCATTTTTACTGCATCATTAAGAATAGCGATTTCCTATAAACTCCCACGAATGTTTTACAAGAAATCTTGAAATTTAAATCATCATTACAGTAGTTTTAGCTACGTCATATCGTTTTAGCTACGCTATGGATTAAAGTAAATTTCAAGCCAGCAGGTTTGAAAATCGATATTCAACTCTCGATTTGACTTGCTAATCACTCAGCCTGTCTTACGCCACAGCGCAAATTTAACAAAGCGCAGAACAGAAGAAACCTTCACTCATTTAAAAGTTTCAAAACCGGCTTTTGTTAAAGATAAACTTATAAGCTCGAAATATAAAATGAAGTTGAATGTAAATGCAAAAAAATTCTAAAAACGCTTATCTTACAATTATCTATCAAAACCCTAAACAATCAAAATAATATGTGAAAGCGGAAGTTCTTACCCACATGTGCCTTGCATAAAAAAACTATTTCTTTATATATAGCGATAGTTGCGGAGGTGAAATTTAAAAACCTGATACCAGAACGAACTTTTTACAAGACTCAATATCGAAGTCGCGGGAAAACGATGCAATTGGTTTTGAAAGAAGACTCCATCGTAGAGATGGAAGCTATAACAGACGGTCACCTTATAAAAATTGTCGGCTGGGTTAGAAGAGAAGTGTCGGCGGCAAGAAAAATGAACGATGATAATGGCGAGGTGCCAATTCGAAATGAAGACACAAATGAAGTTTTAAATCTTCTGTGTAACGCAAATCCGCCCACTCCATGTGCACATAGTAACGCAGTCAGTGTAAGTTTAGCAAGTATGAACTGTTTGATAGTTATGTAAACCTCTTATAAGTCATTACAAAATGGCGTTTTAATGATTGGTTAGAGAATATGTGAGAATAAATAAATGAAGGCGTCACCAGCTTGATAAGCAGGGAAGGGGTTATTCATTTATGCATGTTTTTTCGTATTAAGTTCTTTTAGAATCAATCGTTTCTTAGGGATTTAAACATTCATATATGAATATTGTCCACTTTCCTTACTGAGCGGCGATCTATTACGTACCGACCTAAACACAGTCAATGGCATTTTTATTTTTTATTTTTTTAATGAAGAGATTTGCGTATATAGTAGGTTGGCGATTTAGTTTTTATCTACTAAGATCACTTCATCTGGAAAGTAAAATTCACTCTGGCTTTGAAAACTACTATCTTGAATACATTTTGCTTTCTTATTAAACAATTTGCATTGTTTTAAAATCAATTTTGAAAATTTAAATTTCACTTTGTAAGTAAATACTTAAAAAACAAATGCAAATAGATATCACTTTTGAATAACGGTCATGAAAAAGTGTTTAAGTCTCTATATTCAAGGATATTGTTAATTACTTGAGGTTTTTTCTTCTCAATTTTTAGCAACCTTTTTCTGTCAATCTTCACCCCATTTATAAAGGAAACAATCCAGATAAGCCAGTGTTTGAATTAAGTCGTAATGACAAGGATCGATCACTAAATTTGTTCCAGCTTATAATTCAGTTGGAATTTATTGATGGTTCACAAAGTGAGAAATTCGTTAGTCCTGCATTCAGGCTCCAAACAAAGCCAGGAATTAAACAAGGTTTTTTTTGAGAAATTTTTATGTTGTAGCCTTGTATGTAAGGTTTTCATGATTTCAAAAAAACAATTTACATCTTCAGCACCCTCGCCGCCAAGACCAAAAAGACCACGGTCTAACTCTTCGAGCCCTGACACAGTCATATCTGGTATGTATACAATTGAAAAAAAGTTGCTTTTATACATCACTAAATATTGCGTTGAAAAGTTTCAGTTCGAGAAGACTTATCTAGCATTCTGAGCCAGTGGTATAAGTACGTCATTTTAAAAACGTGGTGTAGCGCTCATTATAAGTACATTGTATAAAGCCCGTCAACGACTGGGGTGAGATAAACACAGGCTTATGGTATATTTTATTGAATACATATAAAGCAACTGGAAATGGAAAAAATAATACGTGGAAAAAGAAATTCAGTAGTTGGTATATGTCAATCAAGATAATAGTAAACACGCGCTCCCCACAACAAATATATGTCTAAGGGTACCATCTTCGACCGCTACACCATGCATTGTCCTAAACGTCACGTGCTAAATATAGCTACAGCACGTGAGATCTGATCGTCACTTTAGCAGTGCAGGAAAATTATTGCATGTAGTTGATAATGAGATCTATTTTATATAATATAATTACTGGTGGGCATTTTAACAATATATTTATGTCTTGAGCTAGCCACAATTCGCTTTTATATGAGGATTTTACTGTTATCTATTTAGGTGAATTATTTTATTGAAAAGATCAGATTTCTGTTAAAACTATACATTTCTGAATGGGTGAAAACTTATCTTGACTTCATATAGCATGACCAAAACTTACAGGTCCACAATGTAAAAACTGAGAAAAAATCTTTCTACAAATTTTTAAACTTCTGCGGTCTTGTGTGATGTATAAAATTTAATTTCAGTCTAGTAGCTAGATTAGCTTTCTGATTTGTTCGAGAGCTCCTTTTTTCTTCTCCGTGTGCAAATTTTTTCTATATTCTATAGTTTTCGGTATGTGTTTACTGTAATTAATGGCATCATTCATATGTAGTGTTTCCAAGGGACCAAGTCTGACTCACTCGCTATAACTAAGCCCTTTTATCTTTTCCAAACGTAAAATAAAACCATTGATTTTTCTCAACATTATTTAGTTCGTAACGGAGTAACTGACGGCAGTTTCGAAAATCGTGAAGGTAATATCACGTTCAATTGCTCATTACCATCTGCTAGGAGAAAATTGAATTATTAAAATCTTGCAAGAATTTCTCTACAGATTATATTTGTCGCTTTTAAAACATGCTACTTACAAATCTTTTCATGAGAGTTATTTTTATCAAAATTAGAGGAAAATGTTTCCGCTATTCCTTAGTGTCAACGTCTTTTAGTGTCGTTTTGTACAGCTTTACTATCAAATAAAAGTTATTGACTTGTTCGAATATCTTTTATTGGTTAGTTTCTCGTCGTTTTTTGTAATGTCCTCATTCATTTTCGTGATGTTCTGATCCTTTTCTCTCATTTTTCCATAATGTCTCCTTTCTTTTCTGTGATGTAACCATCTTTTTCTGTGATGTCCTCATTCTTTTTTCTTCAATCGTATTCTGTTAAGTCCCAATCCTTTTTCTATGACTTCCTCATCCTTTTCCATGATGTCCTCGTCCTTTTCCATGATGTTCTCATCTTTTTCCATGATGTCTTCATCTTTTTCTATGATGTCCTCATCCTTTTCCATGATGTCCTCACCCTTTTCCATGATGTCCTCATCCTTTTCCATGATGTCCTCATCCTTTTCCATGATGTCTTCATCCTTTTCCATGATGTTCTCATCCTTTCCATAATGTGCTCATCCTTTTCCATGAAGTCCTCATCCTTTTCCATGATGTCCTCACCCTTTTCCATGATGTCCTCATCCTTTTCCATGATGTCCTCATCCTTTTCCATGATGTCCTTATCCTTTTCCATGATGTTCTCATCCTTTTCCATGATGTCCTCATCCTTTTCCATGATGTCTTCATCCTATTCCATGATGTTCTCATCCTTTCCATAATGTGCTCATCCTTTTCCATGAGTCCTCATCCTTTTCCATGATGTCCTCACCTTTTCCATGATGTCCTCATCCTTTTCCATGATGTCCTCATCCTTTTCCATGATGTCCTCATCCTTTTTCATAATGTACTCATCCTCTCCCATTATGTCCTCATCCTTTTCCATGATGTGCTCATCCTTTTCCATAATCTGCTCATCCTTTTCCATGATGTCCTCATCCTTTTCCATGATGTCCTCACCCTTTTCCATGATGTCCTCATCCATTTCCATGATGTACTCATCCTCTTCCATGATGTACTCATCCTCTTCCATCATGTCCTCATCCTTTTCTATGATTTCCTCATCCTTTTCCATAATGTAGTCATCCTCTTCTATGAAGTCCTCATCCTTTTCCATGAAGTCCTCATCCTTTTCCATGATGTCCTCATCCTTTTCCATGATGTCCTCATCCTTTTTCATAATGTCCTCATCCTTTTTCATAATGTACTCATCCTCTTCCATTATGTCCTCATCCTTTTCCATAATGTACTCATCCTCTTCCATGTCCTCATCCTTTTCCATGAAGTCCTCATCCTTTTCCATGATGTCCTCACCTTTTTCCATGATGTCCTCATCCTTTTCCATGATGTCCTCACCTTTTCCATGATGTCCTCATCTTTTTCCATGATGTACTCATCCTCTTCCATGATGTCCTCATCCTTCTATGATTTCCTCATCCTTTTCCATAATGTATCTCCTCTTCTCATCCTTTTCCATGATGTCCTCATCCTTTTCATAATGTGCTCATCCTTTTCCATGAAGTCCTCATCCTTTTCCATGATGTCCTCACCCTTTTCCATGATGTCCTCATCCTTTTCCATGATGTACTCATCCTCTTCCATGATGTCCTCATCCTTTTCTATGATTTCCTCATCCTTTTCCATAATGTAGTCATCCTTTTCCATAATGTCCTCATCCTTTTCCATAATGTACTCATCCTCTTCTATGAAGTCCTCATCCTTTTCCATGAAGTCCTCATCCTTTTCCATGATGTCCTCACCTTTTCCATGATGTCCTCATCCTTTTCCATGATGTACTCATCCTCTTCCATGATGTCCTCATCCTTTTCTATGATTTCCTCATCCTTTTCCTATTATTTTTATTAATGACTCTATTTATTGATTTTTACTTCAGGTTTTCGTCACTCACATATGCTTGTTGATCAGCTTGACGCAAAAACTGCAAATGTTGATCAAATCGTTACAAAAAAATTGCAAGTAACCGGCGGATTTCACGCTGAAACGCCACATGCCGATATGGCGTATTATTTAATGTTAAAAGATCCCACGCAATACTGTGAACTGGAAGAGGGTGATATCGTCGGGTTTTATAATGATGAAGAAACGGGGCAGACGTACATCCAGCGCTTACGTGCTGACAACATTAACACGGCGATACATGCTGGCGTAACAAGACAATGTGTCGTCCAAACTACAGCTATACCCAGATCAGCATAGATTATTAATCGTATGATAAAGTACAAAATACACGTAAGAACGTAAAGCCTGTTTCAAACGTCGCATTTTACAAGAGCCGAATGCATTAAAGACAAAAGAAAACGACATAAAATTCCTCATTATATTTTGTTTTAATTGCATTCGGCTCATATAAAATACGACGTTTGAAACAGGTCTAACGCACTCCAACGCAATTGACTTCAAACGCGATTACCAGTCAGCAACAATAAACCTTTTAACTCTGCTATACCGGTCACACGCCCGGGACTTGTAGCGTATAAGGCTCTCTGCTTTTGAATAGACTTGTCTCGTTTACAAGGAAGAGGAGTGGAAGGTTAATTTCTCAAATATTGTTAGATGAGGTCGTTAATGTTTGTAGTTGTTGGTTAAATCATTATGCTATCATTCTTTTTGTAACGATAAACATGATTTGAAAAACGGCTATTGCAGTGTAATTATAGTTATCACGACACACACTCATGTAATAAATTGCTGGAAAATAAGCTTTGATACACCGACAAACAACTTAAACTTAAATAGATTAATAATCATGCTTTTCATATTTAAAAAAGACATCTTAGCTAAAACAAATTTAGAAAACATTCCGAATGGGAAATATAGGTATAATTTGGCACATACTGTACAGAAGATACTGTTACAAGCGCAAGGAATGTAATGAAATATACTTATTTAAAAGATATTTCAAAGTTTTCTTTACCTTAATTCTTCATTCAGATGCTTATCGCAGTATAAAACACGGTGAAAAATTTGCTCATTTTCTGTTTTGTTTTGCTGAAGAGTAATGATTTGATGATCTCTTGTTTGTCGTAAACGTCGGTGTATATCGGCACAGTCACCACACAAAAATTCACTGCAGCTCAAACAGCGCTGAGTAATTCCTTCGATCTCTGTGCCACAACTTGAGCACATTGTTTTATCTTCATTTCCCGTTTTTCCTTGTAAAATTAAGGATTCAGCTAACATATCTTTGGGAAGGTTTGAAATATCTTTAATACCATGGTTTTCGTTGCAAGTAGGACAAAGAATTTCTTCGTTCTGTTTTACAATCATCGGAAGACATGCTTTGCAATATGAATGAAGACACGGCAGTAATCGTGGATCTTTGAGAAGCTTTGTGCAATGTTTGCAAGTCGTCTGTTGTTGAAGGATTTTTGAGTTAATCGTAGACATTTAACCTTTTAGTAGCTGTTATCGATAACTTATCGTGCCAGCGATAATAATAAAAAAATAACGCTTTCCTTCTTCAATGTGTTTTCATGGCAACACGAATTAAACAGACGAATAAATTGACAGTTGTTTACAAGAGAAGCAATTTAAAATTCGTATAATGTTGTTAAGCATTACACGTTTGTGAAATTATACATTTTATTGTACAGGAAACTTTGAAACAGTTCTAATTTTATCTTAAACGCCCGAAGCAGCAATGCTTCAAGAGAATGGACATTTTTAGATAAAGTTTATATGAAGAGAATTTTTAGTTAATGATAAGTGTTCGTTTATAAGCGCTCTTTATTATTAACGCAGCTGCAATAGACCTTTCCAAGGTTATCGCAGCCATATTGCAGGGGGTAAAACATTGGGCCGAGCGCGCGGTCACGCATGGCGTCCATATAAATTACTAATACATGCGCAAATATTACCCTTATACATATTGGCCATTTCTTTCAAAAATATTTCTCAAACTCGTCCATTTTAATAGTCGAATTATTATTTGCGATTTTTTATACACGTGAGTCCAATTTTGTGGTAATCATAAAGCGGAAAGTTAAAGAAAACATTTGTTTTCTTTGAACAACTTGACCGTCGTTTGAGCGATGTTCTTGAGTTCGCAAATGTGCGGAACTCATAAGGCAAGTCAAACGAACTAAACCCTAAACTAGCCGAATAGCTGTGAGCAGTCATAGCCGAAATGGTAAAAAATGCGCGTTGTGCAGTTGGATATTGCGATAGTGATAAACGCTATCCTGATTATCAAGTTAAGAGGTCTCACGTTGAAAAGTTAGTTTTTCATAAGTGGCCCAAAGATCAAGCACTTGCTGAAATTTGGCGAAAACAAATTGCAAACAGCAAAGCCGATGACTTTAACCCAAAGCCTGGTGCACAAGGTACTTTCGTTTGCTCAAATTATTTTCCCTTGGGAAGAAGAACCCCAAATAACTGCGGAACGGATTATCCTTCTGTTTTAATTACGCTATCAGAGTACGAGCAATCGAGGACTCCGCTTAAACGTAAAGGAGGAGAAACATGGACGACATCAAAGCGTCCTCATCAATCCTATGACACCGAGTATTCTGATTCAAGTTTTGATGGAAATCCAGCAAAATCTGAGGCATCTTTACTTCCTGTCCCTTTGGAATTTAAAGAGTTGACGAGAGTGTACGATGTAAGGTTTCACACCGGCCTGCCATCGACTAACAGTTTTAAGTGTGTATTTTAATACTTGGCTGTTTCTTCTTCTGGCTGTTTAGTCCCCTTACATAATAATAAAATAGCAATGTCACTTTACAAATAATTGGAAATACTAATAAGAGTTTGCCGTAGAATAGTTCCTCGTGATACTTGATGACTTTGCTGAAGACATGTGCGTGTGTTGCGAACTCAAGAACATCGCTCAAACGACGGTCAAGTTGTTCAAAGAAAACAAATGTTTTCTTTAACTTTCCGCTTTTTGATTACCACAAAATTGGACTCACATGTATAAAAATCGCAAATAATAATTCGACTATTAAAATAGACGAGTTTGAGAAATATTTTGAAAGAAATGGCCAATATGTATAAGGGTAATTTTGTGCATTTATTTTATTATATATGGACGCTATGCGTGACCGCGCGCTCGGCCCAATGTTTTGCACCCCTGCAATATGGCTGCGATAACCTTGAAAAGGTCTATTAAAACATTTACAATTCTATAAATTTTACATTTCGGATTAGTTCTGAAAGTGAATAATTAAAACCTTTTGAAGATAACAATTTTCCAATTTTAACTCCTCAAGATTATCAACAATTGTTAAATCATTTTTATTTTGTATTGTTTCATGTAAACTTTGACACAAAAGTTTGATATGTTGCAGTCGTAATGAAGCAAAAACATCACACCTGAGTGTCAAACAGTCGAATGATCGACGCGCAAAAATGGCCGTTGCTAAGACTACATCATATAATTCGTTGCGCATCAGCTATATATTATTTTAATGTAGGCTTAAGATGTTTCACGTAAGAATTTCTCGGATGACACAAGATATGTGTATTGCATTACTCTGAAAACCTGGGCTGTGTGATTTTTATGTAGAAAGTTTCTTTAGGCCTATGCACACTGTCAAAGGATTTTTTGTTAGTCGATGAAAATGTTCTCTGACGGACTACAACATCCTTCAAAAAGACTAAAAGTTACACATAAAAGTTACGTTACATGTAAGGCAGTTAGTATTTGCAAAATTTCGTAGAAAAGCTCTATCTATAGTAAAATATGCGCGAAATTTCGCATTATAAGATGCTTTGAATGTTTGAGCTAAGTGTACAAAAAATTAAATGAACGCAAATATGGGGCGGAATCGATAAAGGGATTAAAAATATGGTTATATAATCAATAGATTATATAAATAAACTACACAAAATGAATTACTATGTAGTATGTCGAGTTTACTGTTTCTGCCCAAACCCCCCCCCCCGATACAAAGTGGAGGTTTTTTCATCCCCCGTTTTCCTTCAATTATTCCCGCGCATATGCGTGACAATCCCTCGTTGAGTACCAGCTAAATTTCTTTGAACATATTATTCATCCACAGCTAGCAACAGTTTATTATTCAATTTTGATTGTGTTTTGTCAATGGCGTGATTTGCACTGTAACATTTTTCACACGTTCGAACGTTGTTTTGAAAATAGCAAACACGAAAAGTTTATTACTGACTAAAAACACTCCTTGTATCATTCCTGACGGAATGTCACTCAGTTATTATGATAATATTTAACTCTATTCAATGCGCCACGTTATAAACCGGAATGACGCTCGTTAATGATGCAATGCGGAACTGTTTCCGCCAACGTTATTTAATTGTTTTATCTTATGAAGTTTTGCTGTAATGTTACATAAAATTATTACGTTTGTACAAAACGTGGATAAAATCCACAAAGGAGGATGGGGGAGTTAGGTGAATGTTGATGAAATCATGAAAGATATACACAGCGTGACTTAATGATAAATCTTTTTGATCAATTGCTGGTTTATTTTTGTTTGATAAACTGTTTAATCTAGCAATGCTCGCATGACTAGTTTTTAAAAACACATCTAACATGTCCTGCTAATGTTGTTTTTCAAACAAGCTGACATTTCATGCTTGTTTCGCACTTCCCCTCCGTACTGCTGAGTCGTGTGATAGTAAATATAAAACCAGAAAAGTTCATTTGCTTTAACTGTGTATGTGTAATAATCATGCACTGTTTAAAAGCAATGAACTTTTGTATCTTTACTGTACAAAAGAGAAGCTGTAGCTCCTTTATTTCATCTGTATCATTAGTTTTTATGTAACACGAACAGCGGGCGTGACTTGGATTTCAAGATTGAGTGGGCGAGAATTTAAATTGCCCGAGTAAAAGGCTTGCTATTCAATTTGCCTGACAAAAACCACTTTAGAAAATAAAATTTCTCCCAACTGTTATAAGTAATGATGGCTCGCAATACTGAAAGGTTGCTTGCGTCATCATGTGTCCGACTGAAATGCTTATCGTAAACTAACTTTATATTAATTTTTTTGATAAGTCGCATCCGGTAATACGTTGTTGAGCTCAAATGTTTATGGTCGAATTATAGTTTACTCTCATTTTTGTGCGAATGATATAAAATATAGTAGTGTTTTCAAACTGAAACGTACTTGTGCAGAGAAGTTGACGAAAATGTCTTGAATATCGTAAATTTTTTATTTAGTGTTTTCCTGATCACTAATTAATTCATGTTTATGCTAAATGTGCTCATGGTTACAGTAATGTAGTTTATTGCGTTTTATTTACTTCCTTATTCAATTGAACACAGGAATTGAAAAAATGATAATTTTGACAAATAATTGTGTGCGAAATGAAAGATGATTTACAAAATGTAGGAAAGCAAACGAATTGACTAAATAACCAAGATGTTGTTTGGCTCTTTGAGGAAGTAATTATCAATCTCACAGACATGTCTAAAACTATAATATATTTGGAATTTGTCTTTCATAATTTGTAAAATGTAACTTACATTAAAACGACATTACTATACAGGCTTTTTGAATAAAACAATTGCATTTGTTATTAAAATTCTCACTTCAATTAGATCCTTGTCTTTTTTGTACCTTACTTTCATTGAATTTTATATAGCGTAAAATCGCGACTTTTTGCGATGCCGAAGTAATTTTGTCCTTATTTCCTGAGTATATATGTACTCATACTCATTTAGTCGATTTATTGGCATAAACATCAATGTTTAACTTTTAGGTTATGTATAAAACATTTGAAGTCACAAATTACTCTTCCTTTCGTTTAATATAAATGCTAATACTGCTAATAAAGATTATTCTTTATGTAAATGTACTTTTATGCAATTCTCTTATAACTGCAATGGTAGATTTTTAGTACATCGTTCGTAAGACGAATGAATGTGTTAAGCACTTGCACATCACTAAGTTTTAATCGAATTTATACATCAATGGAATGGCGATTAAAGATCTTATTTAAAACGCGTAACTTTGTTTTACTTTCGATGGGTGTGTTCAGCATGACATTACCAAAATAGAAATAATTAATTATTGTATCGCTAAACGAGTTCCGGTATTCATTCTCAAATTTGCATTTATTCTTGGTATTTAACATGACAATCTTCACTGTCAACTAACATAAGTCGTTGGCTGTGTGCGTGATTTTTTATGGTCTTCTTAAACTGTAACTATAAGCTTCTTTGAAACATAAGAAGCAACCCTATGATGGCTTTCTCAAATGAATTTGGAACCAGTTATTTTGGCGGCGAGCGGGAACCACTTCTACAGCTTCACGGTTAGTAATTTAAAGAAAATCGTACACGTATTCACAAATTTTAGCTTAATTTCCTGGGTTTATAGGCTCGAGTGTCTTCTTCGTCATTGTTAATTCAAACGGTGTAAATCCTTAGTGCCTCACTTACGACATTTTTACTGTTCTCTTTGCAATTTTAACGTTAAAACACTTTACTATCTGTGACATTGTTTAGATGGTAATTGTTGTACTCTGTACATCGCTAGTAAAATGTCTGCCTATAATGAGCTTCATGTTATTGCCAGTTTTACGTACAAATCAACAATAGCGTACTTTGATGGCATTAAAAATGTTATTTGACCATTACGAAGCATTATCTGTGTTTTTGAAACTTAATACTGACAATTATCTGATCCTGTTGATAATCCAAGACAAATTTCAAAGAACTATTTTGTATTTCCGGCACCTCAAAAGAGAGTAATTTCTATATTTTGCGTACTTTAACAAATCGACCAAAAAATTGGCTTA
The DNA here is from genome assembly GCF_021976095.1 of Xenia sp. Carnegie-2017. NCBI lineage: Eukaryota > Metazoa > Cnidaria > Anthozoa > Malacalcyonacea > Xeniidae > Xenia > Xenia sp. Carnegie-2017. The sequence continues at coordinate 5,873,486 of NW_025813493.1, forward strand.
ACAACCATAAAAGTTTCGTTTGTCACCTGTGTTAGAATTTGAAAATATTTTGTGCAAATTGTTTTTGACTATGAATGCATTTTTACTGCATCATTAAGAATAGCGATTTCCTATAAACTCCCACGAATGTTTAACAAGAAATCTTGAAATTTAAATCATCATTACAGTAGTTTTAGCTACGTCATATCGTTTTAGCTACGCTATGTATTAAAGTAAATCTCAAGCCAGCAGGTTTGAAAATCGATATTCAACTCTCGATTTGACTTGCTAATCACTCAGCCTGTCTTACGCCACAGCACAAATTTAACAAAGCGCAGAACAGAAGAAACTTCACTGATTTAAAAGTATTGAAACCGGCTTTTGTTAAAGATAAACTTATAAGCTCGAAATATAAAATGAAGTTGAATGTAAATGCAAAAATGCTAAAACGCTTATCTTACAATTATCTATCAAAACCCTAAACAATCAAAATAATATGTGAAAGCGAAAGTTCTTAACCCACATGTGCCTTGTATAAAAGCATACTATTTCTTTATATATAGCGATAGTTGCGGAGGTAAAATTTAAAAACCTGATACCAGAACGAACTTTTTACAAGACTCAATATCGAAGTCGCGGGAAAACGATGCAATTGGTTTTGAAAGAAGACTCCATCGTAGAGATGGAAGCTATAACAGACGGTCAACTTATAAAAATTGTCGGCTGGGTTAGAAGAGAAGTGTCGGCGGCAAGAAAAATGAACGATGATAATGGCGAGGTGCCAATTCGAAATGAAGACACAAATGAAGTTTTAAATCTTCTGTGCAACGCAAATCCACCCAATCCATGTGCACATAGTAACGCAGTCAGTGTAAGTTTAGCAAGTATGAACTGTTTGATAGTTATGTAAACCTCTTATAAGTCATTACAAAATGGCGTTTTAATGATTGGTTAGAGAATATGTGAGAATAAATATATGAAGGCGTCACCAGTTTGATAAGCAGGGAAGGGGGTTATTCATTTATGCATGTTTTTTCGTATTAAGTTCTTTTAGAATCAATCGTTTCTTAGGGATTTAAACATTCATATATGAATATTGTCCACTTTCCTTACTGAGCGGCGATCTATTACGTACCGACCTAAACACAGTCAATGGCATTTTTATTTTTTATTTTTTTAATGAAGAGATTTGCGTATATAGTAGGTTGGCGATTTAGTTTTTATCTACTAAGTTCACTTCATCTGGAAAGTAAAATTCACTCTGGCTTTGAAAACTACCATCTTGAATACAATTTGCTTTCTCATTAAACAATTTGCATTGCTTTAAAATCAATTTTGAAAATTTAAATTTCACTTTGTAAGTAAATACTTAAAAAACAAATGCAAATAGATATCACTTTTGAATAACGGTCATGAAAAAGTGTTTAAGTCTCTATATTCAAGGATATTGTTAATTACTTGAGGTTTTTTCTTCTCAATTTTTAGCAACCTTTTTCTGTCAATCTTCACCCCATTTATAAAGGAAACAATCCAGATAAGCCAGTGTTTGAATTAAGTCGTAATGACAAGGATCGATCGCTAAATTTGTTCCAGCTTATAATTCAGTTGGAATTTATTGATGGTTCACAAAGTGAGAAATTCGTTAGTCCTGCATTCAGGCTCCAAACAAAGCCAGGAATTAAACAAGGTTTTTTTTTGAGAAATTTTTATGTTGTAGCCTTGTATGTAAGGTTTTCATGATTTCAAAAAAACAATTTACATCTTCAGCACCCTCGCCGCCAAGACCAAAAAGACCACGGTCTAACTCTTCGAGCCCTGACACAGTCATATCTGGTATGTATACAATTGAAAAAAAGTTGCTTTTATACATCACTAAATATTGCGTTGAAAAGTTTCAGTTCAAGAAGACTTATCTAGCATTCTGAGCCAGTGGTATAAGTACGTCATTTTAAAAACGTGGTGTAGCGCTCATTATAAGTACATTGTATAAAGCCCGTCAACGACTGGGGTGAGATAAACACAGGCTTATGGTATATTTTATTGAATACATATAAAACAGCTGGAAATGGAAAAAATAATACGTGGAAAAAGAAATTCAGTAGTTGGTATATGTCAATCAAGATAATAGTAAACACGCGCTCCCACAACAAATATATGTCTAAGGGTACCATCTTCGACCGCTACACCATGCATTGTCCTAAACGTCACGTGCTAAATATAGCTACAGCACGTGAGATCTGATCGTCTCTTTAGCAGTGCAGGAAAATTATTGCATGTAATTGATAATGAGATCTATTTTATATAATATAATTACTGGCGGGCATTTTAACAATATATTTATGTCTTGAGCTAGCCACAATTCGCTTTTATATGAGGATTTTACTGTTATCTATTTAGGTGAATTATTTTATTGAAAAGAACAGATTTCTGTTAAAACTATAGATTTCTGAATGGGTGAAAACTTATCTTGACTTCATAAAGCCTAACCAAAACTTACAGGTTCACAATGTACAAACTGAGAAAAAATCTTTCTACAAATTTTTAAACTTCTGCGGTCTTGTGTGATGTATAAAATTTAATTTCAGTCCAGTAGCTGGATTAGCTTTCTGATGTGTTCGAGAGCTCCTTTTTTCTTCTCCGTGTGCAAATTTTTTCTATATTCTATAGTTTTCGTTATGTGTTTACTGTAATTAATGGCATCATTCATATGTAGTGTTTCCAAGGGACCAAGTCTGACTCACTCGCTATAACTAAGCCCTTTTATCTTTTCCAAACGTAAAATAAAACCATTGATTTTTCTCAACATTATTTAGTTCGTAACGGAGTAACTGACGGCAGTTTCGAAAATCGTGAAGGTAATATCACGTTCAATTGCTCATTACCATCTGCTAGGAGAAAATTGAATTATTAAAATCTTGCAAGAATTTCTCTACAGCTTATATTTGTCGCTTTTAAAACATGCTACTTACAAATCTTTTCATGAAAGTTATTTTTATCAAAATTAGAAGGAAATGTTTCCGCCATTCCTTAGTGTCAACGTCTTTTAGTGTCGTTTTGTACAGCTTTACTATCAAATAAAAGTTATTGACTTGTTCGAATATCTTTTATTGGTTAGTTTCTCGTCGTTTTCTGTAATGTCCTCATTCATTTTCGTGATGTTCTGATCCTTTTCTTTCATTTTTCCATAATGTCTACTTTCTTTTCTGTGATGTAACCATCTTTTTCTGTGATGTTCTCATTCTTTCCATCATTCTGTTCTTCCCATCCTTTTCTATGACTTCCTCATGTTCCCATGATGTCCTCGTCCTTTTCCATGATGTTCTCATCTTTCCATGATGTCCTCATCTTTTCCATGATGTCCTCATCCTTTTCCATGATGTCCTCATCCTTTTCCATGATGATGTTCATTTTTCCATGATGTTCTCATCCTTTCCATAATGTTCTCATCCTTTTCCATGATGTCCTCATCCTTTTCCATGATGTCCTCATCCTTTTCCATGACGTCCTCATTTTCCATCCTTTCCATGATGTTTCCATCCATGATGTTTCCATTCCTTCTCTCCTCCTTCCATGATGTCCTCATCCTTTTCCATGATGTCTTCATCCTTTTCCATGATGTCCTCATCCTTTCCATGATGTCTCCTTTTCCATGAAGTCCTCATCCTTTCCATGATGTCCTCATCCTTTCCATGATGTCCTCATCCTTTTCCATGTCCTCATCCTTTCCATGATGTCCTCATCCTTTCCATGAAGTCCTCATCCTCCATTAGTCCTCATCCTTTTCCATATGTATCATCCTCTTCCATGATGTCCTCATCCTTTTCCATGATGTCCTCATCCTTTTCCATGATGTCCTCCTTTACTGTTCATCTTTTCCATGATGCTCATCCCATTCCAATGCTCATCCTTTTCCATGAAGTCCTCATCCTTTTCCATGATGTCTTCATCTTTTCCATCCATTTCCATGATATACTCATCCTCTTCCATGATGTCCTCCCTTTTCTATGATTTCACCTTTTCCATAATGTGCTCATCCTTTTCCATGAAGTCCTCATCCTTTTCCATGATGTCCTCACCCTTTTCCATGATGTCCTCATTTCCATGATGTCCTCATCCTTTTCATAATGTACTCATCCTCTCATTATGTCCTCATCCTTTTCATAATGTACTCATCCTCTTCTATGAAGTCCTCATCCCTTTCCATGATGTCCTCATCCTTTTCCATGGTCCTCATTTCCATGAAGTCCTCACCCTATTCCATGATGATGTCCTCATCCTTTTCCATGATGTTCATCCTTTCCATGATGTGCTCATCCTTTTCCATAATGTGCTCATCCTTTTCCATGATGTGCTCATCCTTTTCCATAATGTGCTCATCCTTTTCCATGAAGTCCTCATCCTTTTCCATGATGTCCTCACCCTTTTCCATGATGTCCTCATCCATTTCCATGATGTACTCATCCTCTTCCATGATGTCCTCATCCTTTTCTATGATTTCTCACCCTTTTCCATAATGTGCTCATCCTTTTCCATGAAGTCCTCATCCTTTTCCATGATGTCCTCACCCTTTTCCAAGATGTCCTCATCCATTTCCATGATGTACTCATCCTCTTCCATGATGTCCTCATCCTTTATGATTTCCTCATCCTTTTGCATAATGTAGTCATCCTCTTCGAAGTCCTCATCCTTTTCCATGAAGTCCTCATCCTTTCCATGATGTCCATCCTTTTCCATGATGTCCTCATCCTTTTTCATAATGTCCTCATCCTTTTTCATAATGTACTCATCCTCTTCCATTATGTCCTCATCCTTTTCCATAATGTACTCATCCTCTTCTATGAAGTCCTCATCCTATTCCATGAAGTCCTCATCCTATTCCATGAAGTCCTCATCCTTTTCCATGATGTCCTCACCTTTTCCATGATGTCCTCATCCTTTTCCATGATGTACTCATCCTCTTCCATGATGTCCTCATCCTTTTCTATGATTTCCTCATCCTTTTCCATAATGTAGTCATCCTTTTCCATAATGTCCTCATCCTTTTCATAATGTACTCATCCTCTTCCATGATATCCTCATCCTTTTCCATGATGTCCTCATCCTTTTCATAATGTCCTCATCTCTTTTCATAATGTACTCATCCTCTTCCATTATGTCCTCATTCTTTTCCATAATGTACTCATCCTCTTCTATGAAGTCCTCATCCTATTCCATGAAGTCCTCATCCTTTTCCATGATGTCCTCATCCTTTTCCATGATGTCCTCATCCTTTTCCATAATGTACTCATCCTCTTCTATGAAGTCCTCATCCTTTTCCATGATGTCCTCGTCCTTTTCCATAATGTACTCATCCTTTTCCATGATGTCCACATCCTTTTCCATGATGTCCTCATCCTTTTTCGTCATTCCTATTCTGTAATCTCCTCATCCTTTTCCTATTATTTTTATTAATGACTCTATTTATTGATTTTTACTTCAGGTTTTCACTCACATATGCTTGTTGATCAGCTTGACGCAAAAACTGCAAATGTTGATCAAATCGTTACAAAAAAATTGCAAGTAACCGGCGGATTTCACGCTGAAACGCCACATGCCGATATGGCGTATTATTTAATGTTAAAAGATCCCACGCAATACCGTGAACTGGAAGAGGGTGATATCGTCGGGTTTTATAATGATGAAGAAACGGGGCAGACGTACATGCAGCGCTTACGTGCTGACAACATTAACACGGCGATACATGCTGGCGTAATTAGCCGCTCCCATTGGCTAGCTGGACATAAACCTGCCAATCCAGGTATGTAAGTATGTAATGGAAACACTGGATCGATTTTAAAATTAAAACTGAGAAGTGTTTTTCAAAGAAGTATTTAAAATTCGTATACTGTAATAATTAACTGGTTTTTATGGCTATTAGTTATTGCTAGTACTTGCCACTGGAAATTTGCGTATAGTGAAGAATATCTTTGACATACACAAGCATTGCCGAAACTCTTTTATGTTATAATCTTTTTCGTGTGGTTGTCAAGCTGTACTTTAGAACTTAAAGTTTACCAGATGATATAAAATTGAAGAAAAGGAAATCATAAAAAATATTAGTAAAATCATTGCATTACGTCATGGATGTTTTAAACTCCTCTTATGGCTACTTTAAATTGAACCTTTACTATTTAAATAAAAACAAATGTAGATGTGTCAATAAGTTAATTGAAGTGAATAGGTAACATCATGACCTTACATGTTTGTAAATGTCGATCGTCCAGGTTGGTATAGTCCTGAGAAGGACTGTTTTTGTTGTTGTTGACTGACGTTTCGACAACCTTAGCGGTAGTCATCTTCAGAGTCAAATTTGAGAGCGGTAGTCATCTTCAGAGTCAGATTTTGAAGTGCCGCTAAGTTTGTCGAAACGTCAGTCAACAACAACAAAAACAGTCCTTCTCAGGAACGATACTCCCGGGTTCAAACCATTTACTTTATCATGACCTTAATTCAGCACACCATGCTAACTGCTGGAGTGTCTTTTAAAACAGTATTACCAACTCTCCAACTGACGGCAACGACATTATAATTTTTTTGATTTTATTTTGTATGAGAAAATACGAAATTTAATTTGAAGAAGCTCTCGATATAACTGCATAAATTTCTATAAGTGGTTTATGCTAATGGGAAACAATCTTTTTTTTAAACTTTAAGATGTGAAAAGTGATACTGTCTGCGTAATTGGAATTGTTCCAGTAAAGGTTGCTGGAAGTATTGATAATGGTGAACGTATATATGCATCCGTTGATCGTCCTGGGAAAGCAATTCCCCAGTCGCACATGCCCGTTGGACCATTGCTGAGAAAAAAACATGTTCTTCTTGGTATGGCCTTGGAAAAGAAACACTGCAAACAACTAGATGCTGTGAATTTAGTAAAATGTTTTGTATGTGTGGTTCTTGACGCTAGTCGTAAAGAACTTCTGGAGGAAATAGAAGATTTGTATGAAAACACCGAAAATTATACAGAAAAACAAATCAAATTAGCCAGTAAAAGAACTTGGAGAAGTATGTTATTCACATTATTTAGCTATGGCAATGATTTTCTCCTCGACATGTGTCACTGCTGTAACTGACAAACCTAATTTAAGTTCTGTTTACAAAGAAGACTCTTATTTTTTAGAAATCAAAGGTTGCACGTTATCTGCTTTGCTAATGCTTGCAGTGATCATATTCCTTTGTATCAGTGGCTTGTTCCGGGTTCCATGTTCCGGTATTGGCTATGTCGGAGAGGATCGATACCGGGTCATCAGTTGAGATTTTTCTTTAACACAGAAGAGCCCCGTAGGGTAAGTTGACTGTGATATATCATATTATTTCAAATTCATATTATTTTCTCTATATTTAACAGCCTAGACAATTTTTCCTTTAAATTTGATAGTTAATTTACTCTCCCTTGAACGTATATATGTACACGCCTTTTACAATTTCTTTTCTTTACAATTGGAGTGACATTCATCATATTTTTTGTAATTTTAATGCGTGAGTAAAAATGTTGCACACTGTTCAAGTTTGAATGTACTCATTTCTTTGTGTTGATAATTTTACATTATATTCATGCAATAAAATACTCTTTAACTGGCATTCTGCGAACACAAATCGTAATTTTTTCCTTATAGTGTGTTTTTAGTAACGTCCATTTTGGTAGAATTACCAATGCCGTGAAAAAAATTTATGTTGATTTTCCTTGAGTGTCATCTCTTTAAAGTAACCGACAAAAATGGCCACTTGGCAACACGTACGACAAGACAACCATATGTACTATGCACATTTGCTCCCTTTACTTTCTTTTCGCTATAAAGAACTTCCATTATTTCCACAGTTTTCTTCATGTATAATGTTTGGTATCATCATCTAGGTTTTTCACGTTCATGGCATTGAGTTTACTTGGTCTGATCTACAAGACAAAGTTGGTTTTAAATTTAAAATGAATTACGAAGGTAAGGCGGAAGCCTTGTGATTATTTATTATTAGACTGCGAAGGCACAATACTTTGCAAGAACTGAGTTCGTCATTCTTTTGTAATCAATCAGCTTGCAGTATAATCGCGAAAGATATATATATCTACAGACATTTAGAGTTTCTTTCAAAATTACTGCCGTTTGGCATGCAGGAATTCATAAAACACGCCACGTTTTTGTTTTTTGTTCAAGATGTGCACCATAGCTTCACATGATTTTTTTTATACAGGAAATCTGACCGTTCCTTACTACCTAAACATAGACCGTTGTGCTTATTACTGGGACCACGGAGCTTTGGGCAATAATATTGGTGGACGTAAGTTTATTGGAGGAAGTCGCGTCTTATCAGTGAATAAAAATTGCTCAATTGTGTATGAATTGGATGAAGGGAAGAAAAAATGGGAGTATGTTCACAATCAGAAGGATGTCATTTGTATTCCTCCTCTCCGAAATGGCTGATCAAACCCTTGCAACCGACTACAAAACTGAAATTCAATTCATAATAAATTTAATGATAGAAATTACATTCTAAAAAACACCAAAAAAAATGCTTGTAAATATGACATATTGATCATGTCTCATTAAGGAGTGGATTTCTTCATTCACTATTCTAGCCTTCATTCTGAAATTCGCTTTCTAAAGGTTTTTTTAACATTTGAAAACGTACCTTATTTGTATGTATGTATATAATATATAGTGCAGTTTAGAGTGACTTTAGTTTTGCTTAATATTTGACAAAAATCAATAATAGACTTTAGTGTTTGTCCATTGCTAATATAAAGTAACAAGGTTTTATAAATGTTCATACAATCAAATTATTTGTAAATATCGAAGTCTTCCTACAAGAAGTCATAAAAATGAAGTCTTCCTACATTGCTCGTGTTTGCAAATTTTATATTTCCTCCTCATAGTTTGACACGTTTCATGTTTTATTGCCATGTTTTATTTATTCACATCAGCACTGGCAACACTTGTAATTTTGACTTAAAAAGCGCAATTGCCATGGTGAATGGTCTGAAACCCTAGAAAAAACCAAAAACGTAAGATAAAATGGAAAAGAAAAACTCTCAAAAGAAAATGAATGATGACTAATGCAGCGTGGGAGGATAAATCATCATTAAAATAAAGCTAATTTGAAAGTGAACTGCTTCTGTCGACGTAGGACGGTGAGGACCGGATCATTAAGCAATAAATCACATCTCCAGTGTTTTAGTGAAAAGTCTGACGAGCATTACTGTAGAATATGAAATTTACTAATTTAGCATCATTAAAACAACTGATATACATACAAGTTGATTCACCTTTAACAGACAGCAGATGTTGACACCTGATGAGTTGTCTGCCGAAATGCATATAGTGTTTTTAATCTCTAAAACAATTTGGTTCAGAAATTTTTCAGTAGCATACTGGTTAGCCGCGCTTCAAAGAAAAAAGTAAAATTAAATACCAAACAAAATATCATCAAGCAAGACGCAAATGAAACTGTGAATTTTTGACTTTATTTCAAATCCATCCTCAGATGGAATGATATATTACAATAGTATGCATTACACATATATATTTACAGCGCGTGTGGACTATGAATTAGAAGTACGGAAACCAAGCAAACGAACTCAGTGACTATGAAGTGGAAGTACGAAAACCAAGCAAACGAACTCATATGGTGCAATGTTTGGAAATGAACGTTTGTTCAAAGTGCGTCGTTACTGTCTCTAAAAATGTGTCGAATGCTGTTTTAAAATTAAAATTAAAGTTAAAATATTTAAAAATTGCATTAGCTGTGGACTGGCGCATTATCGTACCCACAGATTAAGAGAATAATGTGAAGGAGGAATGTAATCTGCATTTTTTCCAAAATCATAATGGGGTAATGTTCCGCCAAATCTTGCTGAATTCTCCTCAGTGATCCCAATTCCATGATCAGCTCTGCTACAGCTTGACCCTCCACCACCAATCATCAAGACAGCACCATCACCTGAACTCCAATCACACCAAAATCCAACATAACGTCTGTTTTGAATGTTGCTGCTGCAGTTATTCTGTTCAAATCCGGCTGTGGTTTTGTACTGACCTCCATAAACAACTGGACAACTTCCACGACAAGCATTACTGTTCCAAACTTTTCCATTTCTCCAATTACCGTAACTTGTTAATTTAGATCGAAAAGACTCACCTAAAGAAAAGAAAAACAATCTATGAATGAATAAAAAAGAATATCTGAATGATGACTTCATTATTCAAGCTTACCATGTCAACTACATTGTATTCCTATATTGAAATTGTTTCTCAAATTTCGAGCGTGCAAAAAATTTGGTAGGTTCATAATCATCAAGCCATAAAAATTGCATTTGTAAACGAGAGCACACAAGCTCATCATAAACCATAATATATAAAATAAGTCCGCATTTTAAAATCTATTTGTGTCAGGAAGATTAATATTTACATCTTTTACAACAATTAAGGATCATCAGAAAAGGCAAGTAAAATTAGAATTTTAAACATTAAAGCGTTTTGCTATCCCTTATGTAACTGCGAGGGGCGTAGGAGTATCCATAATTTGGTGGACATCAATGTCCCTATGTGCCACCTCAGTTTTCCCTAAACCCACAAATCAGCTCCATATCACCTAGATCTACACGTTCAGTATCCAACTTTAAAAGTTTACGTTAACTGTGGCTTGTGTTTTTTGTTTGAATTAAATGTATATCTTTTTCTTCACTCATAACATGTACAACTTTTATCAAGTTTGTCATAATACATGTCATAATATACACAAAACAATAGATTTCAAATGAAACTTAATACGTAATATCATTCTCCCCTGATTATTGATCTTCTTGTCCCTTATGCTACAGGGATATGAAATGAATAGAAACATAACATGTGGACAATCATGCACGAAATTATTTTTTATATAATATTTTGCTCGGGCTTTTGAAAAAAGACCAATGGCAATGCTCCAAATTCTGTTAAGTGTAGTTTAAATTATTCAATTAAAAAGATTTGTGAAGGACTCAAGACTATTAGAGTTACAAAATTTTGTAAATTATTCTTGCTTTTTCCTTAATTTACACAATCATGTAAGATTTATAATTATTCAGTATGTTTAGCTACAATAAATACTTTCCAGTTCCTTTGTTGTGGAGTTTTGAAGCAGTTTTGGCTGCATGTATACTTAGTAAGCCCACTTTATCTCCTATAATGATCTCCCACAAAATTATACAATGTAAATTTTTCAGTAAAATTACTATTGATTTTTTTTCGAAAATCAGTTTTGTTTATCGATTTTCCAGATCATTAACACAAAAACTACTTGCTTTTCAGTGAAAAAAACCCCACTGATATTACTACTAGACTCAAATAAGTACATTTTTATTACTGACAATAAATGCTAGTCATTGAGGAAATTTCTATATTCAGTAAATTGAAAATTTGACTCTCAAATATATTTTTATAACTTTGAAAAAGTGCATCTTGTTCAGCTATGGGTGAGACCTTTAAAGAAATCGCTAACAGTAAAATAAATAAAGTGTTTCTTATTAATTTGACAATAAGACTACATTTGCACATTGGTAGATGCTCATATCTCTAGCCAAAGGTCATGAAAACATTGAATTGTAAAATATACAACAGAATTTGTCATTAAAAGCTTGCCAAACATAAAATGTTTACCATTTTCATTTTACCATGGAAAAGAACAGGTGTCTAAAGTGTAGCGAAATATTAATGGCTATCTGTTTACCCAACACAGCGTATTGCTCCGTTTTATTTCGACAACGTTTAGAAGGTATGGTGTAACGCTACTGTAAAAGTGGTGTTTTTAAACCATTCCGCTCCGGTGCAGTATATACGCAACCCAATTCTGTTACTTTTTTGTCCGGAGTAGGGTAAACATTGTCTAAGGGAATCTCATGCATAGAACCATAAACGTTAAGATGTACCTTGGAGACAATTGGATGTAGTTTGCAATAGTGCTTCATGATTAACATCATCACTTCTGCTCAATTTGAACTCTTTCCCTTTTAAATTCCAAAATGCTTCAGAAATCATATCTTTATTCGACACGGGATTATTTATTTCCCCAAACGGAACTATTACATCATACCAAAACGTTGCATTCATCATCCAGTGTTTGGCATCATTGTTGGAGAATCGTGCGACAAGAGCCCATTCATTATGAAAATAATATGGCTTCTTTATCTACAAGAACAAGATTGAAATTTCTTCTGAAGTTCACGTATGTAAATCTGACCTCGCATAGGTAAATGGGAATTCAAAGATAGGAGTTTTGTCAAAATAAAGTGTTGTCAAATATTTTTGTATTCTTCTGGCGAATGGCAGTCGATGACTGACATTAATATAGTTTTTTAACCCAAAATTTAATTTCTGTGAACTTAACTTTATCTGTTACCATTTTCCAAACTACTTATAATCATAATTTAAGTTGAATTTTTTTATGTATAAAAACGAATTGAACCTCGAAATCTACTTCTAAGAGCTTGTGATTTTTCAATTTTGATCACATCTTTGTTTTCATGACAATAATCAAATTCTAGTCTTTTTTCTTCGATAAAATATGATTAAAAATTTTGCTCTAAATTTATTCATTTAAGATAACTGTACAAGTATTTGTAAATGGCAGCATTTATTAGAAATGGCTTTATTGCCTATTTTTTATGCATTTGTGTGATAAGAACAGGCTTTATCAAATAGAAACGAAAATTAATACCACTGGTAGGCTGTTAACGTTAAGGTAAAATGTCCACCTTCCACTTTTACGTCTTTGCATAGTTGATATAGCATTGCTCATATTATTATGACTGATTTCACAATTTGCTTCATCTTTCATTATTCCAACACTCCCATCGCAGAAATTGTAACCAACACATTCTTGCTCTTGAAGACATTTGAAAGAACACTCAATCTCGGAATAAACTAAATGCTTAGATATCACGTCGTCAGGTGCCAATTTCTCGCCTGTGAGAAATAGAAATCTTTGAACCACATTCGTCATTTCATACTTACGTACATGCATGTACTTTGTCAATATTTATACAATCGCTCAAAATCATTTTGATTTTTCGTTGAGTTTTTATTTTGTTTTATGATTGCATATATCTGCATGCAACAGGCCTCATGCATAAAGGGTAAGGTTTAAATGATAAATGAAATATAGTTTCCAACTTGTGCATGTTGCATGAAGAAAATGGGCTTAGAAAAAGATGTTGGAAGATCATAGGGAAACTTGAAATAAAGCCACTTATTTTAAAAATAGTAAATATTAAAAGAGATCATTACTTAAAAGCAATTCAAAATACCAAAATAATATTTTTGTGCGATATTTCCACAACAAAAGAATATGTAAGAGTCCTGTTCATATACAACAACAGTTCATATTACAATTTTTGAGACATGAAAACCTCATAGCCTGGGACGGATTACTAATTATAAAGCCTGTAAAATAAGACAAAGTTGTTAGACTTTAAGTCGGATATCTATTCTTCTCGTTACGCTCAGACTCTTGATGACATTAGCGCTCCTTACGTCGTTTGCCTTTACATTTCCCAACTTGTTTTTGTTCATATATGCATGTCTTAATCCGTTGAAAACAATGGATTTCAAAAACATGAATGTATGAATATGTGCTACACCACTGGTAGGGTTTTTAACAGCAAATTGTTTAAATTTAACTTGTCTGGAAAGGCAAAAACTGAAAACTAACTATGTCTGGATACAACGTGCCTCTCGAAAGCCCAGCCTATTTAATCTACTGAGTAATTCGCCACTGTCCATAGTTGCTGTTACCTTAATACACATGGTAAGATCATGACTGATAAACTCATATTAAATCGTCAAGCAATTCCCCTTCGGTTTGTTAGGATTGTATAACATATACGTGAATGAGTGCCATGCGAGGATTGTATAACGTGAATGAGTGCCATGTCATTGGTCATTCATCATTGCTTTATGAAAATCGTTAATGAACAGTTTTTGTTTTACTGCCCCACTTCTTCATCATGCAAACGTATAATTATGTTCGAGGTATTGATAAATTTGCGAAATTGTGAAATGCAACGTAATGCTTTCCTGATATATTTACGCTTGTGGTTCAATTTAAACTTACCATGAATGTCAACTTTCTTGAAGTATTCTTGAATGGAACTGCTTTCTAGCAATTCAGGTAATTTCAGAATAAGAGCATGAAGCAAAAATCCGCTAAGTAATGGAGTTTTCATGATATTTTAGTCGCTACATAAGTTTATGAACTGAAAAAAATTCACCACAAATAGCAGTTAAATGATGAATCTAACATTCATCATTAAAGATAGATGAAAAATTTTAAATAGTGCGTGGCTAACACCTGCAGAAAGACTGAATATTCAGGCAATTACATTTTTTCAATATGAAGCAGGTGAGGATACTAATAGCGTATTTATAATTCATTTTATCTGTCGTAAAATATAGATAATCGCAGCTAGAAAAGAATTCCCAATAAATCCCACGCAGTGCATTATGTTGGTATTTCGTAAAGATTTATGAAGATGTTTTAGTTGTTGCTTTTTTTTTTAAATATGTTTGTTATCGGTATAACATAATAACATTTTCAAAGTGCTTTATTGTGCAAGTGAATGATTTGCATGTTTTACATTATTTTACGTAATGCCTCCTTTACACTTGCTAGCCATTTTGTTTTTGTAATTTGCTTTTGTGCGCATGCGTTGTTGCCATTTCAGACCAGTTTGAACGTTAACTTGAGTTTACATTGATGCAGGTTTCAATTCATACCGTTCTGAACTCAGTCGGATTCGTTCAGCAGACGATACTACCTCAGACCTCTCTGAGTCATTTTCCTAACTGTCCAATGTAGACATCTACTATAAATAATATTGTAGCCGACACAAGCTGGTACCGGTTTGACTTCGTTCGGCTCTCATGTTAACAGGGCCTTAATCAAGGTATGTAAGTTTCAGATTGTTAACATTATTTATTTCTTTAGAAGTCAATTGTTTGTACAGTAAGTAAACGCCGAAATACTTAAGCATAGAGCAGAACCAAACTTGCAAGCTATCTCATGAACGTCGTTATTTCTACATTAAGTCGGTAAATTTTCATAATCTTTAGTGAGAGTATGAACATCAGACATGAAAACGGAAAAAAAAACATCACAAACTTGCATAGTTTATTACCCATCTTGTACATCTTGAATCGTGGTGAAGCTCATAGTTCATTGAACTTCCGAGGAAATATTTTATGAAACATAAATTTGTTTGATTAAAACATTTCAGAAATATGTTTATAGCTACCTCACGTAGCGTAATAAAACTCTCTTATCAATCTTGTCAAGTTCCACGATGAAAGTAAATATTTGCATTGCATTAGCAAATAATATTTAAGAAAGTTTTAAGACTAATAGAGCTTTCCGTATAATTAAAAGTAAAGTTGTATTAATGATCGTCAGTTTCATTGTTTTCGGTTGACAGTTTTAATTAGTACATTCATAAAAGTTTAATTTATGCCACATAATTATCATGCATGTTTGAAAAGATTTTGAGATAATGATCCCTGTGCTCCTTTGTTAATGATTTGCTAGCTTCATCATCAACACTATAATATAAAAGGTATAAAAACACATTAAATTATCTTATGAAATAAAAACAATGAAGCGCGTGCGGTGAATGTTCTATAGCCGTGTTTGCATTAGCCTGTGGAAAACAGATCTAAGCTCAACCAATCAAATTAATCAAAACAATCAACCAATCAAAGAGTGTTTGCAAGTCGATCATGAATACATAATATTAGTGGAAAAATTTAATTTTTCGAGCATTTGAACTCTCGAGCAGTTGCAACCCTCGACCTTCGGTCACGGGCTTGCACTAATCTGTTCTCGAGTTCTCCCGAAGGTCACCTCGGGTTGCATAAGTCTTTGCAAACACATTAAAAAGCTTATATTTTTTAACGGATTAACACTGCGTGTGCAAATAACAAATTTTGCGAACAAAATTGGCAATTTGGGTAGCTTGAACAAGAAAGAAAATTACAATATTGCATGAAAATATACAAAACATATACATGTATAGACGAAATATCACAAAACTTCCATATGGGAAAAACTTTAGGCTCTTAAGAGTTAAATTAAGACAAAATAAGATTAAAGTATTAGGAAATTTTGTCTCCAAATTGTTCGCAGCAAATATACAGTAAACACGTTATTCAATTGACTCCACACACAGAACAATACAGGCGTCATACTTAGAGACAAAAGCCACCATCTCGGCTTTTTTACCATCACATTTTGCAGAGGATGAAAAGGTGGCAAAGATTCTTTACCATCACATTTTACAGAGGATGAAAAGGTGGCAGAGATTCTTTACCATCACATTTTACAGAGGATGAAAAGGTGGCAGAGATTCTTTACCATCACATTTTACAGAGGATGAAAAGGTGGCAAAGATTCTATACCATCACATTCTACAGAGGATGAAAAGGTGGCAGAGATTCTTTACTATCACATTTTATAGAGGATGAAAAGGTGGCAGGGACTCTTGAGAAGCAATTGCTATTTACGACTTCTTGAAGGAACCTGTATTCAAAACTGTACTTAAAAATTGCAACAGTTGGTCAGACGGACTATCAAAACTGTACTTAAAAATTGCAACAGTTGGTCAGACGGTCAACAGAGCTGCAGGGCGAAGATTTATCGTGCATTGGCATATTTGCTGGTTGACAAGTTTTTGTGTATGTTAGCTAGAAGCAAAACTCAGCATCGTTTTATGTCCACGCAGCCCAGTCGTTTCTCCAATTCACAATTCACGCTGTATACAATTACAGAAACGTTTCTGTACGAAACTTTCGACTGGATTCTCCTGTAGTTTAGGTTCTGCTTTAGGTTGGTCGTAACTGCGATTACGTTAACGCATTCTTTCCAATTTTGACTATTTTTTGGTGACTCATGTTACCAGCATAATCTCTGACTTCAGTCTTCCTTGTTCAATCATTAGCAAACTTCACCAAAACACTACTAATCTAAAATATTAGTGGTGCTTTGGTGAAGTTTGCTAATCGTTACATTTGTGCGTGCTGTCAAGAAACTATTGGAAATGCGCTTTACAGTTGAAAATTTCTGGCTTGAAAGTTTATCATTCAGAACTTTCCAGCGATGCGTTAAGGCAAAAGATAAGGAAGACCATCTTCGAATAAATTCAAAGGAGGAAAAGGCTGCTAGACAGCATTTGCTACAGATTGATCAACATAGTTAGCACTCATGCTCTCCTGGTGGTCGTATGACTGGCCTTGTTCTTTTGTTGAATCAATAGTATGAACAGCTCAGCGCTACAATTCAGCTAAATAACAAGCATCAGATTTTGTGCATTTTCTTTTTTTCACTGCCAAGCTTAGGGGGACTTAAATGTCTACATTCGTGAGGCCCCTAAAGTTTCGAATCGGCAAATCCTTATATGGACGTGTTTCATGGTTGAATGGGCATGATTTTCATAAAAATGAGTGTGGCGAAGTCAAGCGCGAGGCCTGTGGCATATGTTGCAGCAGTCACTGGGTTAATCCAGCGCTGTGTCTGCATTAGGAAAAACGAGCAAAATCTACCAGGCCTTTTCTCAAAAAGGCTTAAGTATTAAGACCTCAGAAGTATCATATGAAACATACTCCGAAAAAAGTCCATGTATAACTTTGTATTTGGCAAGCAAATAATCATATTTAAATTGATAAATAATCATTACACCATATCGCAAGTTCAACTTAAGTAGAATTTTTTAAATGTTGTCTTTGGAATCACTTATTAATGAAAATATATCGGACCTCTTAGGGTACTTCGTAATTCTGGCATTTGAACGAAAAATTTTCCTGCCTTAAGATTTGACACTTTGCCCTGAACTTCTGTGAGAACATCGTGTAAATGTCGAGTTTTTTTTCTATGCCTGCTGTATTCGTTGTTGAGACTCGCGGTGAGCTGTTCAACAAACCACGAGCCTTTATTTTCATCTCTATAGGCCCAAAATCCAGATACGGTGGCAAGTGCTATCAATCGATCAGCGTAAGGTGGAAGAATACCAGAGTCAGGCTCTTTGTTTCGAAGAGAATAATCTTCCTGGATTGGAGGAGGAAGCATCCAATTGGCGGGATTAAAAGACAAAAGAGGCCTTCCTGATAAAAAAGGCAAGACTTCTGATTAAACAGTTTCAAACCATACAGGTTACAACTTAACAAAAAAATGAGAAATCTACAATTATTTTTATAAACGCTACATACTTTCTTTCCCTGTTTCTCTTACTCCAAGCTCTGGCTGTTCACCAAGACAAGCTTGTATGATGAATATCTTTGGCTTGCCAATTAAAGTTCGATTATAACAACGAAAAAATGGCGATATCAATTTCTCATATGAAACAGATTCACCATCCACACCTATTATAAACATAAGTGAAGGTGATCACTCGGGCAAAAAAACATTTTTTCTTGTAACAATAGACTTTCGTGTTTCATAGATTTTGTAATTCGTATTTCAAGAGTTTAAATATTTAAATTCATTTTTTGTCCCCTGCACAAACCGGCAGTTTTTTTGTACCTTGCACTCAGACATACACTCTTACTCCTACGCACTCTTACTCCTTTAAATCCAAACACCCCATTTTGCTTTGGAAAACTTTATGTCATAAAATTCAACTGTACTAGCTCCAGTCATTTTTACGTTTGCACGTCGATTGTTGATTGACATTTTCATTTTATAGGGCATTTTTGCATAATGAAAAAAAATTTCCTCTTTTGATAATTTGCTAATATTTTTTCATATACATACCATGCACTGGTAGTTAACATTCTTCAAGTTGGTCTGTCAACCAGTAATTTTAATTGTTATTAATTTTTTTCGTTTATATTTTTTTTGGACGCCGTGATTTCAGAAAAGCCTTCCAAGGTAAGAGAAAAATAAAAGTCTTTAATGAAGGTTAGATGAAATACCAGATAAGCATCTCTTCTCAGGTAAAATCGTTTGTCATTTTTATGGCGACAAGACATCAAATATTGCTGATGAGGGCAGTAAGCAGCTTTTTGAATTAGCGCAGTACAGTAACGGATCTAGATGTAGTCACAGCGAGCAGCAGCGAACAAAATAAATTAAAGCTGCTTAATTTTAAAATCAAAGTACTTTCAAAAAAGCACTATTGGTCTTGAATTTCTAAAGAATACAATTTCACCAATGGACTTGTCTCTGAGGGGCTTAAAAATGAAAATATGTTCCAAAATGTGCAGCAGTAATTTATTTTGACTTACCCTAGATCCGCCACTTAAGCAGTAATCCCACAATGCTCCCCTACCACACCGTGACAGCCTTCGTTGATATATTAAAGAACAAACCCCCAGTCAATTGCGTGAAATTCGTGATTTTCAGCTCAATTACATATTCTACATGCTAAAAATGGATTGAAATCATGGTCAACTGAATATGTACTAGACGATTCACCCCTCTACCCCAGAGGGGATTTTCCCTTCTACCCCAGAGTATCTTCTTTGGCATGTCAATTGTAAATGATAAATTCATTGGTCGTGTTGAAATTCATATTAGGAAAGTTGTTTTATTGTAACACATTAGCTACAGGTTGACAGACCATCTCAACTACCGCTGCGGGTTAAAAAATATAAGTAAATCCTCAAAAATCCAAGTTTTTTTGTTTCATTAACGAGAAATGAACATGTTAATCAACAATCGACAGCAAAATGGTGAAGTTAGATTTTCAAGGGGGAAGAATTCTTTATATTCGAGTGTAAAGTACAAGAAAAATGCGAGTTTGTGCCAGGGTCAACCAGTGAGTTCGAACTCAGTGTCCCGGGTGTATTTTTTTCTAAGCTCTTTACTAGTGTACAGAATACGGAATGTAAATTTTATCATTATTTTGCAACATTGCAAACTTTGCGAAATCTCAAAGAAAAGTCATCTTTTAGCTATATAAAAATTTAAGCAAAATTTGCCGTATTTCCACAATATTTGGATCATGACATAAAATTTTTTTCGGATCTGTCTGAAACATCGTGTATTTTCAACATATTTTGTGTGCAATGTTATAGGTACACCAGGTATAAAAAAAATTAGTTCAGGAAGAAGATATTTGTCTAGTTCTAAGATTATTTGATCTATGAAATGTTGGTGTTATTTACCTTTGAGTTTGTCTGGTTTCTCACCATAGGTCAAGATAGCAACAACAACACAATCAACATTAGAGTAATCAACTCGAGCCAACTCGTTGAACGTCTCCTCCATTTCTGCACACGTTTTGTTACAATGAACTACTTTTTCACAAAAACCAATACGTTCGAAACATTTCAATAGACTTTCTGCATCAACCCAACTCCCCGCGCGATCAGGGAAAACGTCTTTGTTTTCTCCCTCAACATTATCTGAAGAAAAAATATTCAAATGAACTCATAGATTTTTTCCGCACAGCTTTGTAAACTCACAAGAATTGGAAACAAATAAATAACACTAATCCATGTAACAGTGGCGTGCGGTGACCGAATTTAATAGGCAAGCGCTGACAGTGATTCCACAATGCATTCAGTCATGTTGTACAGGTGTCGTGAAAATACCGAATGTAGAAGTAGAACATAAAAGGATGAGAAATCCTATGCTATATATTTTATAGGAACATCAATCTTATTTATACCTTACATCAGTTACATGATATCTACCGGATACAAATATCAAAACTACTACGCAAAAGGAAGCTCTTGTCAATACCATAATCTTGTATTACATGCTACAGATAATATCTTCTACATACATAAATTGCAAGACAATAGGCGCGAAATGTATTGTAGCAGTCGTGATTATAACAATTAAGAACAGCCAGTTTCGCGCACAAAATTGGCACGGTGTGTTACAAACTGAGGCCATGGCGTTGTTTAATGTTTATATTTTGGTATAATGACGTCATGGCAACGTGTTCTCCCGTTCTTCAAAATGTGTCTGGCACTGACTTGTACGTTTCAGAATATCGGAGAGTCGTGTTTATTATTTAGTATCTTGTACCTTTTATTTTCAGTCATTAATTTACGAATTCAACGACACAAGACTGACAAGAGCATAGTGTTTTGGTCATAATGCTAGTCATACTTTACCACAACACACGTTTGCGTCCATTTCGATATCTCTGCAGACTGCGGCCCCTGCTTGTTTACGCACATTGTGCGCAGAAAATAATAAAATAACCAATAAAGCACCTACTACTTTGAATTAAACGATCAAACTGTATCTGCATCTGCAATGTTGCAGCCTTGTCACCCTGTGTCACGCTGATATCAGCGTTGTAGTTGCGTGAAGGGTACGGAGTGATTGTAGTCTGATCAGCTGCCTTCACTATAATTTCAGTGACCAGGATGTTCCACTTTGTGTGTGGAACCCTCATACGTCGAAACGACGGAGTCCATTTACTTACTTACTTTACTTTGAATTAGAAATCAGAACATTACCTTTCGCTCTCAGTCATCTTTTAATAAACGATAACATTAACGGCGTGAATAATTCGGATGTCCAATGTGTTGAATATACGAATATTATTCGTGCGCTGATATGTGTTTAAAATTGCGAGCGTACAAGACTGTTGACCAATCGCTATCAAGCGGCGCCCTTAGAAGCGCCGCTTGCCTTTTCTCGATATTCCTCGAATAAGAAGCCTCCAAATCTAGATTAACGCATGCGCAAATGTTCAAATTGAGCTCCGAAGGAAAGCGCGCTTGCCTTGGTTAATAAATATTCGTTGTATTTAATCCACTTGACTCATCTTACAAGTGTAGCAAAGTGAAACCGAAAACCACGACAGTATATCGCGTATAAATAGCAAGCATTTCAACTGTAAAGACAATTTAGACAAAAGATTACATTGACATTGTTTAGAACAGAAAAATTTAAACTGATTTTGCTCAGAGATTGATCCAAAAAATTTTTGTTCGGTAAAATGCTTAGGCAAGCGGCGCTTGCCTACGCTTGCATGACCGCACGCCACTGCCATGTAAACGGATTATGTTTCTGTTATAATATCTTGAGTCGGAATTATTTAAGACGTCCACATGGAACAAAAAACTTCTTTGAAGAAATTAAAAAAATACACGAATTATTTGCAGAAAATAAATCATCTATATGATCAGGAAATAAATCATCTATATTTGTCTATTTGATATAAATAAAGCTTACGTTGAGATTTTTCTATATATTTTTTTGCTCTTTTGCATAGAAAAGATAACTACAGACTTTAAGTTCAAATATCATGTGTATTACTCACGCTTTATAGTTACTAAGCAGGTTTGCAATTATGAAATAAATTTGATTCAAATTGCACACTGATTATTACAATGTATAGCTAATTTTTTGTATCATTGCTTTAAGAGTGATTATTATTCACCATGTAAGCAATCTCGGCTGTGATTGGTCAAATACCTGCAGATAATTCTCGATATCTGTAATTATGACGTCATATCTACAGATATAGTTTCTACAAATATGGACGCCATTAAAAGCCGGTTTTGAAAGCAAATCAAACAACAGCGATGTTTGCCACAGTTTCTAAAAACAATGTGAAGGCTTTTAAATGAAAACGATGCGGAAAACACTAAAAAAGCGACGAAGCTGGCTTTGAACATATTTACAACATATTTAAACGAAACAAACTTGAATAAACCGTCTGACGAAAACAAATGAGCGAAGGTTTTAAAAACGTTTTATATTGATATGTTTTTTAATAATATTCGTTTTTCGCATGATATCAAGAATTATATTCAGACCTCGGTCAATATTATCCACCTCAGCATCGCTTCGGCAGATAACAATGACATCGGTCTGAATAATTCTTGATATCATGCTCAACCTCATCCAATAATTGCTTAATATCAACGACACTCCAGTTCGCGCTTGTGTTTATACACAAGAAATATGCCTGCATAGCGGGCTTGTGGGTAGAAAGATCGATAGCATGTAGTCAGCAATATTTATATGCCCCTGATATGCCGTATTAAGCTCCTTTGAAATCCATTGTTTTCTACGGTGACCTCTCCCAACTGTCGATATTCCCGCGCCCTTAAAAGCAGGCTGGATGAGCTGTACAAAATACTCTTTAAACACGTGGTTAGTCAATGCGCAACATTTATATTTAAGAAATATAAAAAATAACCTTTGGGTAGAAAAGACCACTATAAGATTTGACTTATCTTAATTATACAGAACGAATGATTTAAAATTTTAGAAAGATCACACCAACATTTCATAGAAAGATCACACAAACATTTCATAGAAAGATCACACAAACATTTCATAGAAAAATCACACCAACATTTCATAGAAAGATCACACAAACATTTCATAGATTAGCTAATTCCACGCAATATTCAGGTGTTCAAAAAATGGCCGCAACTTTTTATAAAACTAGAATTTTCGAAAAAAACTCTAACGATGGCATTATTGTGTGTTTCTCATAATTGTAATAAATCCTGCATATAACACTTACTAATTATAATAAGACGTCCTTTTTTTACATTGTACGTCACTGCTCCACCATCGTCAGTAAATAAATCAATAGCGTCAATAAATCCTGCATGTAACACTTACTAATTATAATAAGACGTCCTTTTTACATTGTACGTCACTGCTCCACCATCGTCAGTAAATAAATCAATAGCGTCAATAAATCCTGCATGTAACACTTACTAATTATAATAAGACGTCCTTTTGTTACATTGTACGTCACTGCTCCACCATCGTCAGTAAATAAATCAATAGCGTCAATAAATCCTGCATGTAACACTTACTAATTATAATAAGACGTCCTTTTTTTACATTGTACGTCACTGCTCCACCATCGTCAGTAAATAAATCAATAGCGTCAATAAATCCTGCATGTAACACTTACCAATTATAATAAGACGTCCTTTTTTTACATTGTACGTCACTGCTCCACCATCGTCAGTAAATAAATCAATAGCGTCAATAAATCCTGCATGTAACACTTACTAATTATAATAAGACGTCCTTTTTTCACATTGTACGTCACTGCTCCACCATCGTCAGTAAATAAATCAATAGCGTCAATAAATCCTGCATGTAACACTTACTAATTATAATAAGACGTCCTTTTTTTACATTGTACGTGACTGCTCCACCATCAACAATATCGATTTCGTCTTGATTCATCTTTTCTGGAGGTGGGCCATCAACATTGTCTGAGCCACTAGGCAAACGCTTTCTTTTCCTAGAAATTTGCCTAGTCTTTGATGTCGTTGTCTGCTTTTTCTTTTTCATTGCTTCAGATTCACGTTTGAGTTCAGGACGTTTTGAGTCTGGTATTGCGGACTTTTTAGCCTTGCTTCGAGTTTCCATGGAGATAATCAACCTAAGAAAATTCATTTGTACCTATGTTGTTTTTAGACAGTTTAAAAGGGTTTACGGTTTACTGAATTTTAGAATATAAGATTGAATTCACTTGAATTTTGCATTGACCAGTTATTGATTATTGTAAATCTTTTTTATTCGTAAAATTTGATTTAATTCAGTCCTCAGTGTAACTTGGTAAACAATGTTGTTTGGTTACCAAGAAAGAAGACGCTTTTGACACCTGCTATTTATAAGTTAATTATTTCTTTGAAAAATAAGAACTCCGCATTAAAAAGTAAGAGCCTCAAACTTCTACCATATCCACTGCTTTCCATCAGGCACACGGAGCTCGCTCTCAGACTTGATTTACATATTTTTAATCAACCTTACATAATTTTTTGACTCTATAAATATTGTTACTCATTACAAATACTATAAATATATAATTATTTACTTTTCTACTTTACATACTCAATTTATCTCTTTTATATTTCACTTTAATTTTATATATTATGCTTGATCTTTTTGTCAGATTTGCGCCAAATTGAGTTGCATATATGAATATCAATCCCTTAACTGGCGTTCTAGTTTTGCCACCGAGAATGGGAAATTGGGAATGTACTTTGTTGTTTCCTTTTAGGTTAAAGTTTTGAAGTGTGTTACATTACTACTGCAATCTGTACGTGAAGATATAATAATACGATGTTTATATTTACGTTTTGCCAGTTTTGACAAGGAAATCAGTTGTTTCCTGGAAGAAAATGACGATTCTGATGACGCGTGATCATTAAATTCGCTTTTGTGTAGAAATTTCCAGGAAATGTGTAGAAATTTCCAAGAAAGACTAATCCATTTATGTAAGATGAATGTACTAGAAATATAGTTTCACAACATATTTTCGTTCATTTTATAAACAATCTATGCTATAACTTCATATTTGTCCAGCACGTGATGCAGCTATAGAGAAAACTGTTAGTCCTTCTTTGTGATCAACACCAAATGGTATAAACGAGGTTTAGGTCTTTATTGGGCCTTTGATTGCAATACAAGACAGATTTATCAAATATTATGCTTTTCATGCAAATATATTAAACCTGTAAACGACGGCTTAATTAATACTTGAAGGCAGCGTTGCAGCGATTATCAATGCCGTTATCAAATTCTTAATTTCTTACCAGAATTTGCATGTGAAACAAGTCATATCTTTGTTATATAAGGAGTGTGATGATTAAGCGTACATAAAGCATTAACCATTGCCGTTTATGCTCTGAGATATTCACATCAGTACTTGTACGGAGCGAAAAGATTAACGTTATTAACGATCAAAAGCAACGCATTAAAATAGCATTGTACTGCCATATGTTATTCCAGTTATACTATTCTATCAAAGGAAACTTGGTATAGAAATGCTTAAATTAAAGAAATTTTACCTTTTACCCGTTCAATATACGTCAGCCGATTGTGCCTTTATTTCTTCACTCTAGTTGGTCAACTTGGTTTCCAAGCAAATTTATATACACATTTTACAAGAAGGGAAAGCACCTAATAAATATGGGGAAAACCCTTACATGAAAATACTCTAGGGGATGTTTATTATGGAATAACTACTTATTGGGAATCCCAAATTACGTTACCCGATTGAAAGACAGATAATACAAAAAAGAAAAATGAAAATGCATGGTAAGTATTATTTCAATACGAAATATCTATTTAATACTAGGCAATAGAGCAATAAGCTATTAATAGTTGATGTGATTGTCTGTAAATGATTTACAAACTGTGGGCTTCAAACAGTAATACAATATATAGCATCACACATTCTTTTTCACTCTCTTGCACATAATCTGAGTTACGAAAACAAATTCTTCAAGATTTCCGAGGTGAACGCGAACCATCCGATCACATATCATTGAAGGTCATAAAGGAAGATATGTATGAGTTTGATCCTGCCCCACTTACTTTTGAAAGGAAATGTGCTGCAGTGATATAAGGGTTTTGGAACAGAGGCGTATAGATTTGAACCAGGTTGTCCGTGGTACTTCAAAGATGGGATCCCCCCCCCTCTCAACCAAATTCTGACTACGTAAACATTTTCTTAATAACTGTTAATTTAATAAAACATAATGTTAACTGCTATTTTCAATTTATAGAGAGAAAAATACGAAATAGAGCTTTCAATATTCTTCCAGGAAACCGAACTCACGAATAACTTTAATGAGAGATATCAAGTGCTTCAACTTGGCGTTTTCACAAGTACGAACTTACATTTTTTATCTTTATTTTCATGAATAATACTTTTCAGGGTGCCCCCTTTGCATGATGATTGCTTGAGTGCCCGTGACTCTGCTTACCCAGAACTTATAGCGGTTACGCTACTGTTTTGAAATTTGGTATGATGACAGCGCAATTTGACGAAAACTTAAATTGCTTTTAAGGCTGCTTCTCAAGAAACGTAGATTGCAATCGAGGCTCTGTCAGTCACTAAAATTTTGTTGACCTTGGTCCCAATTGGGGAAACCCCAGTTTTCATTTAAAATTAAGATTGCGTTGAAATAGTGTCCTCATTGTGGTGAAAAACTAAAATTATAAAGATTACGATTTTGGTTGACATAGCTATGTCTGATAGTGCATAAGAAAAAATAACGACAAACTGCGATGGTAAATTACAACGATTTCTTTCATACACAAAAATTAATGGAAAAAATTGTTAAGTCGCTATTAGAATAACCTAGTCGGAAATGTGAAAGCCCATTTTATTTACCTCAAACGAAAGTAAACTGCCAAGATACTTAAAAATATTGTGTTGCAGTTGTCATAGCAAACGGCGACTTTTTAAAAAAGTAAAGTGTTCGTGAAACTTTGTTAATTCAAATATTTGTCGTGTGCTAACACTGGAATGTCACCGATATTATATTTTCATTCCTATACTATGTGTTGTTGAGTTGGTCTAAGACATGCATAGGAGATTGAATTAAAAGTTGCGCAAGCATCTGCCTCCTTAAGGAACATTTCAAACGAAAATAAAGTAAAGTGCGCTATCAGCTCTTGTGTGTCTTCTCTTAGGGCCTGATTATATGGAGGCGAGCTGGCCCGGATAGCAAGCTAACGCGATGATTTCAAGGGATTGAATGGGGCCAAAAGGCCCAAAACTTGAATTTAAGTTATCATAGGCCTATATGAGTAGATCTCCTTCAGATTTATTACTATTATAAATAAAATAATGCGATGTGGTGCGATTCCACAAGATATAAGAAAGCACTAGCTGTACAGTGCTCCTGTATCGTAATAATATATATATGTTATTTACCGGATGCTTCATGAGTTCTGAGCATTGCGCATTTGAACAGTATAGATAGCACTAAAGCCATTTTTCCTTCTGCATTCAATTGCTCGTAGCCTTGTATAGCTTTTTCATAAGCATTTAGCTTGCCTTTAAAAGCAAAAACGTTCAAATCCTAATTATGTCCAGATACAAAGGGCCTTTCGAAAGCCTGGGCCTGTAGGCTTAAGCCTACTTAGCCTACTGGATAATCCTTTCCTGCGTTTATGCCGTTTATACACTGTGTTTTCATATTTAATACTATTGTTATTTTCAAATATTGAATTAAACTTTAAATCATGCCATTATTCCAGCGTATAATTCGTTTATTTTGTCTTAAATCCCGGCTCCACTCCATTGGTCGCCATGTTTTTAATATCATAATTTCATCTCGGTAGGCGGGCTAGCGAGTTCATATGGAAAATTTTCATCCCACCTACCTATGATCTCGTCTCCTACAGCCGAAATCCCGGAAACTGGGCCATCCCGCTTTCTCATGTGAACACGACGTAAGTAATAATAAGAAATATATTGCAAAGCAAGATCGTAGGTTGGCGGGATGTCTCGCTATTTGAGCTCGTATGAACAGGCCCTAAGATATTTGTTTTAAATTTAACATTATTTTTATTTTATAAAAGAAAGGGAAGATGTTCTTCGCGTTTGCACTGGCTTATGCAAGCCTCGAGACTTTCGTTAGAATACTCGAGCAGATTCAGATGTTTATGTGAACTCTCGACAGCTCTTGATTTCTCCCAAAAATCTTCTCGGCTAGCATAACCCGGTGCAAACACAGTAGACATCTTTTATTTCTCAGCTAGACCTAGATTTCATTTTTAGTTAGGGGTATGTTTCATCTTAATTGTACAAAGTCTTGTGTACAATTCTATGTAAAAGGCAATATTCTTTCTTTTCAAAATTAAGGCCACTAACGAAAGTCTTCGCAAAACGTTTACAAAACAATACAAAACGATAGAAAACAAACATCAGCACGTTTGCAAAATGTTTACAAAACGTTACAAAGCGTTTGAATATCACAATTTTTTGCTTGCTCATCTTATATTTTCAATATTGGTACGTGAAAGATTAATAATACATTTCTAACTAGAATTTCGTCTAATGACTTTCCTAACCCTTAAAAAATCATAAACAAGTTTGAAATCACTTGAAAATCAAATTAAAATCAAAGAAAGGACAGTTAAGCTAAAAAGCAAACCAACTCTTTAAAAAAACAATAAGTTTCTGAATAAGATTTGTTTTTCCAGAACTCATTGCTCCTTTTTGAAGCTCTTTTCTGATTTGTTGGAGTGCTTTTAGGACCTGTTCAGTTGTCGGCTCTCCTGCATAACACGAACGTTTGAGACCAATACGATCCATAATTCTTGGGGTATCAGCAACTTGAAAGCCCCCCTTTCTCATGAAATAGCCTTGAAGATTACAAATCTGCCTGTAGTGATCTTTTTCTGGTTTGTATTTCATAAATTCCATAATTTTTTCGATGTCCCTGATAGTTTTCTTCAGTTGTTGTGGAAGAGTTATTGATTTGATGTTTTCGACAAGTCTTTGTATTGTCCCTAATAATAGAAACAAAAAAATCTTCAGCCAAGTAAAATGATTTGAAGCATCAAATAATGTGCAGCTTTGTAAATAACGAAAAAATAGAAGCGCAATATTCAAAAATATTAGATTTTGCAGTTGTAGCACTTTAGGTGGCAGTGTTGCAAATTTGCAACAATCACCAAACGAAATGAGAACCAACTTTTGAAAAAATTCACCGCAGAAAGAGTTAATAGCAGTGTTTTTGTGGCATCAATAATTTGGGGGAGGGGTAGTAAAATTCATTTATGCTATAATTTGCAGAAAAGAGTGGTTTTCAAAAGAACGTATTACGGCAGAAAATGAATATATAAACATGGAAGACCCCACTCTGCTCTGCTCTTTTTACTTTTCTTTCTGTCCGAGTAAACAGTTTTCTTGAGCTGAGTACTTGTCTGTATTGATTATAACTTTCCATAAAATCTCTCTTCTCGGTGCTCTTGCACAATATTTCCCTCAAATTTTACCTAAAATCTTTCAAATTTTGTTTTAAACAAGCGTTTATAATGGTCCCTCAACCATCAATTTTTTTGATAAGGCAATCACTAAGTGAAAACTAATCATACGTTTGGCATTTGAATGAGCTCAGAGCGTATAGGCATCTCGAAAGTCCAACAATGTATTGAAATCTATTGCATACATAATCTCCGACAATCTCCAACAATATCCGACAATCTCTGACAATCTCCGACAATCTCCGACAATCTCCGACAATTTCGGGTGGTCGCCTCCCTTATTTTACTTCAATTTGACGCGAATATTGTGAAATTCAGAAATTTTTTTCACTAAATTCTTGTCATGTGCTTGCTGGGTTTTTTAAATATATAAAATCCAGAACAGGCTTTAGATAGCTACCGTGCATCATTGTACCATTGATCATACAATATTGTCGAAAATCAATTATTAATTAGTAATTTCCAGAAGGAAGAACCTATTTTTTAAGTTATTTGATGAATTGTGTTTGTAAAAATCGTTTTGCAAAATCCATTTTGTGATAACTGGAAATTTATGAAGCTCACCCCAGCCCTCCTCCAGAACCTACTACGTTTCATCAAGAAGGTCAATTTGCTACTGGTCGAAATGAAATTTCACCAAATGTATAAAAACATAATGTCGTTTTTTTAAATGCCTCATATACTATTTGTTTTACAAACTTTAGCTAGATTGTAACTTTATCTGAGATGGAAAGTTCATCTTTGATTTTACATTAATTTTTGTAATTAAAAAAAATTTATCTCGTTTTAAGATTTTTCTAACATGTATCTCAGCAAAAAATTCAGCTTAGTCAATTTTTTTATTTTGACACAATTTATAATGCTCGAAGATTTTATCCCACTTATCTAATTTTGAATTTTCTGCTTAAAAAATCATCTTGATTCGAGAAATTGATAAGATGGAAGGATTTTTCACAAAAGCCGAATTTATAAACTAAACGACCATGCTTTCATTATTGACAAATTTGTTCATTTACCTTGTACAATGTGGTCACGAACTTGTTCGAAACGTCCCTCTTCCTTGTCAATCCAGCATCTTAATAGACCAGTACATACACGCCAATTTACGTCACCACTAGCACACGTCACATTCTGCATTAGCTTATTATAAACTTCTACGGTGTTCAATTCATATTCGTTTTTGAGTTTCAAAAGGTTGTTTCTCTCATCACGAACTGCATCTCTGCATCTGATATCTCCATATAACGGTCTTTTGCAAACCAGTAATCCAACTGACGGCTCGGCCTTCACGCGGCAAACAAGTTTGTACTTTTGAAGCCTTTCTTCGGCGCAAAATTTCTTGTAGTTGAGCATGCCATGTCGATTTTGTATCTCCTCGTTGGCCCTGTCGAATTTACAGGTGTTGGTTGTAAAAACACAACTGGTCCAAAACAGTAGAACTGTGATGATACAGAAAAAATTGTTGGTTGCCATTGGTTTTTCTAGGATAAAAGGACATTATTAAGAGAACGAAAAATATTTTATATATATATAATTAGATATACTATAATATATATAATTAGATATACTATACTATGATAAATATGACAACATGCAAAAGCATAGAGCGTCACGCGACAACGACACAAATCCCGCTGAGATACTACGCACAATGTTAACCTGGTACCCAATAAAAGAGCAGTGTAGTTAAGTTTACATTCAGTGCTGAGATAGACAGTTTTGGCAAAAAGGTAGACTTAATGGTTGTAGAAACTGTGAAGTGGTCTCGATTAGCAGAACACAGACTGGATTTGACTAGTAGCTAAAAAATATTATCTTAACAATATACCAGTCTCGAGTATATTCCCTTGCTAAATGTTATCAAGTCATTGAGATTTGTTTAAAAGACTTCCTCAAAAAAAGCTCTGTGATTTATCATTGTTCATTGTTAGTGATGGATTGAAGAAATTTATCTAGCTATTTAATTGTAAATTCTGTTTTGAAATTGGTTTAGTGAACCTGCACGAGTTTTAATTTGCTTTACAAATACATATCTCGTAGTTTAACTATTTTTGAAGTTATTGATTGTTCTTTCCTGGTTTTCTCAAGTTAGTAACAAGAAAATTTCTGGCACGAGGGAAAGACGATTTCCGTTATCACTCAACGACATAAATTTTGAGGCACTAAGGCTTGTAATAACGCAAGTTTGGCGATTTTTAACTATAGGACAAAAGATTTACTCGTGTCTGAATCTGAAGAATTCACGATGGAACAACAGTCGAGCAAGAGGACTTTCGAATTTGCAAACTTGCTCTCGAAGAATGGTGGTTTCAAAGGACTAGCCGAAGACACTATATACTATTAAAAATTTTCATTCAGCAGAATTGAAAATGATTCAGCCGTGGAAAAGTTAAAATGCAAGCTGAAGCAATTGCTACGTGACGAAAATGAAATGTGAAAACAAAGCGTAATGTTTTATTATTGATGATGGATATTAATCTAAACTTCCCTAATGAATGTATTGATGAGGGATATTTAGTACTAAGTATCCCTCGTCCTTATAACTGAGGAAAATACGTCAGTAAACGTCCCGATGATAAAAAAAGATCCCAAGACAACAATGTTTTTACATAAAAAGAAGCATACGAGAAAGCTGTAATTTCTTCAACATTTGCATTTGAAACATGAATGTCTTTCTAATCTGACATATTATAGGATTATGTTCAATTTTGTTCCAAGCACAATGTTCAGTTCAATACAAAAACGAAGAATTGTATATATAACATTCGGCCTCCAAGAACTTAATAAAAAATTGCATGAAGCTAGTCGCCAGTGCTCTGATTAAAAAAACTCGCAAAGTTCTTCTAAGATTCAACAGATCATTTACAAACTAGTCGAAACCTTATACTATCTGTAATATAATGATTTTATCTGTAAAATAGCTATAAAAAGGCTGTCATAACACATTTCTTTCAGAAGAGAATGAAATTAGTGTATGTCACATTCCTAAAAACAATAAAAAGCTGATGACAGTGAGAAAATGTTTGCAATTATTGCTCACAAAAAGTTCAATTGGTTTTGTGTGGTAAAATAGTTTTTCGTGTAGATGAGAAATATTCTACTATGAAAGTACATTTCAAATGGTCTCAACATATGCAAAATGACATATTAGTATCTAATTCACAGCATATATGTTTTCAATTCTACTGCTCACTCTAGGACTTGTTATGAAAATTTTCCCTGCTTATGTAACACTTCTGAAGAAAGTAAACTTTGTTACTTTATAAAATGTAAGACGTTTAACATTAACGTGATAACGTTGTGGCTACTACGCTTGATGATGTGCGCTATTTTAAGTTTTATGCTATACATTACACAAACCTTGAAACGATGAAGATCGGAAGACAAAACAGGACCACAAGTTAATCTTTCTCCAACGAATTCACCAAACCAAGTGAAGCACATGATTTAGTTGCAAACTTTTATTCCTTTTCGATTGCAAACACGTGACGAAATTTGCTTACGTTGTTGGCGTTTGTCATGTTGACATTAAAAAAGGAAAAAACAGTTAGGCCCTGCATTTCAGCCAATTTTTTTGTGTGATGCATTTCTTGTAACGCATGTTTGTTTTCCGTAATGGTGTCCATAAAAATGCATCGTCTGACCAATAGAAACACGGAGCTAGCTAATAATAGCCAATAAGCTAGATAAATATACAGCACCAAGTGGCACAGAAAGGAGGTCCTACTGTTCATTCGTTGTACCCTGACTGGTACGCCCTTCGGGTGAAAACATTGCTTGTCGTATCTACTTATAAAAATTGACTTGCAAACTTTTTGATGAAACCTTTTCCCAGATTGGATGTCCTTGAATGTCCTTGAATTTAAATTGAAAAATTAGGGGCTTATTTAAAGTACTTGAATTTATCGAAATGTGCTTGAAAGGGCTTGAACTCAAATGTTTTTCTTGAAATTTTTGTACCTCACCACACAAAATTTCTTCTCAAAATTAGAGTCGAAATCTTATCTCAACCCTTAGTTGCACAATCTTTAATCATGCATCTAGACAATCGCAAAGCCGAATCAAATAGTGTGGTATAGGTTGATGCCAGGAATTTAAAGTAATCTACTAATATGTACATGAAAACTTTCAACTTTAAGTAGCCAATTCGCTCTCGACTCATTCGAAAAGTTCTTTTGTTTTATTTTTCAAAATGCTTTTAATGTTTTTTTTAATTATGCCCTGAGTGCAATTCAAGGTCATAATTAAACTTCACTTTCACTTCAATTTCACTTTTTAAAATATCTCCTTGAAGGTCCTTCAAAAGTCCTCGAATTTCATTAA
The DNA here is from genome assembly GCF_021976095.1 of Xenia sp. Carnegie-2017. Classification (NCBI taxonomy): domain Eukaryota; kingdom Metazoa; phylum Cnidaria; class Anthozoa; order Malacalcyonacea; family Xeniidae; genus Xenia; species Xenia sp. Carnegie-2017. Next base: position 5,907,515 of record NW_025813493.1, read on the forward strand.
GTTAGCACATATCCTGTTTCCTAATTGTGGTCTTGACCCTCAAATATGAGTTCACACAAAACAATAAAGGTCTGTTTTCATATTTTGCCGTCACTTCATGAAATTTTTCATGAACACTGTCAATATTGCAATCACTATAACAGCAGACAAGTAATAGCATTTGAACAGTAGAGAAGCTGGCATTTGCGACAGCCATTCAGTATTCTAGTTCTAATTGCAAGATTGAGTTGCAAACTTGCTCTAATTGTTCATCATTTAATTATTCATCATCCCAATTGTTCTCATTTAGTAATGCTCTGCAAATTTTTATGCTCTAACTCACAGGAAAAGCAATAGATTTCGGAAGAATAATCACACATTTCATGTAGTGTAAAGATTTTTAAAGAAAACTCATGTAGCTATCTCATATACTCAAGAATTTGCTTTCAAATGAAATCAGTCAAGCACAACTTAACTTAATTCATAATATCCAATCGACGTTTTAGTTTAAGTCCCGCAGGCTGGCTACTCTACAGACTGCAACAGAAATAGGCCATGGACACAGACGTGAATGATTAAAGATACAAATAAATTTTTACAATTAAAAATTATCACACTATCAACATGGCACACTTCATTTTTTGATCATGATACTTTTTTCTCGTGATGTAAGCTGACAGCAGGTAGTCGTGGGAATAACAAACAGAAGCTCATTAACGCATAAATTTTAGGAATGAATGCTAATTCTCTGAATCAGAATGTGAAACTAATTTCACAAGAACATAGTTCTAAAGATAGCAAATACCATAGTGAATGGTAAAAGTAATATGATAAGTTGATAGTTCTTAATAGATAGAGTAATATAATAGATGGAACTATCAACTTATCATATTACTTTTACCATTCACTATGGTATTTGCTATCTTTAGAACTATTTTCAGATTTGTAACCACGACAAAATCTCTATTTTATTATTCACAGGAATACTTGGAAATGATGATGAAAAGGCGACAATGTTTTTAAAAAATAATAATTAAACAAGAGAACACTATTGTAAGTTTGATAAATTGCCAGTTCTGTTATATTGAAGTATTTCCCACATTTTTGTGTTCTTGGTGTGAATAAAATATAAAATTGATTGAAACTCCAGTTTCAAACATGAATTATTGAAAATTAACATTAGCATCGGTATAGCCAGCCAACAAGCTTGTTCATGTAATGTAAATATTTTTTATTTTCACTAAAAAATATGTAAAATCAACAATTTTTTTAAGAAATGAATAACGCTAAAAATTAAAAATTTACAAAGCATGACGAAATGTTTAGGCTGGCTACGCCACTGAGAATGAAGGTATAATCAAAGAAGAAGAAGAAGATTAACTTGATTTGAAATCGGCGATATTTGAGCGAGGACCCAACGTTCTTTGCAGCTATCTAGCTGTTGCAAATTGTCCATGCATATACGCCATGAAGCAATCAAATCAGTTTCTTGGTAAACGTTTTTCTTCATCAAACATTTCTCCAGCAAAATTAAAAACACCTTTAGACAAGACACCTTTAGAGTTTTCTCCCAGGCCCAGCCATGCTCTCGCATGAATTAGCAACTATCGTCATGCACAAATCTGACATAACTTAGAGCATCACATTGACTGTTTTGTTTTTCTCATTCTATTTATTTCACAGCATATAACTCAACTTGAATATGGCAGTTTACAATTGCTTAGCAACAAGTTTCAGCAAAAACTCCATAATTTAGAACAAGGACATAATAAAATATTAAATAGAGTATCCGACTACGGCTAGCTTGTGCTTTTTATGTCATTGTTTTATTTCTGTCCAAGTTTAATTATCGTCTCATTTAACGCAAATAAAACCTCATCAGTTGTTGGCTCATCTTCCCAACAGATGTCTGAAACAGTTTTTTCAAGTATGCCTGAAGCATCTGCGATTTGAAAGCCCCCTTTTTTCATGAAAAATCCTTGAAGATCACAAACCTGCCTTAAAATTTTCGACGTTTTTGGTGCCATAAAGTCTAGAAGTTTCGAAAGGTCAGCGATGGTCTTCTCTAGCCCATTTTGAGTCTCAGTATAAATCTTGACATCTTTTACAAGATCATTTATTTTCTTTATTGTTTCATATTGTTTGCCTTTAAAAAAATAATAGAGTTTCAAGAATGTGAAAAAGATTTAAAAACTACGTATTCATTAGACAAATTTCAAGATAAGAAAGAACTGAATCGAAAACGAGCAGTTATGTACGTCGCAATTATAGTTTTTCGTTCTAATGAGCATAATTGTTACACTATCAAATATTTTCTGATGATTTTACTGTTTAATTTGCTTTAGAAACTTTGTTTACATTTTGTCGTGAATTGGAAAGCTTGTCCATCACGGGAAAGAAATGCTAAAAATGTTCTAAGCTGAAAAATGTTTGAAACGCGCTATTTCACCGGAAGTGGTGTTTGTCATGTATCAAAAAATATCAAAATATCAGGGCAAGCAATAATCATTGTGTGACTTTATTTATCTTCCAGCTTGATGCATTAAAAGGCACATAAGGCATTTTATATGTGTAACTCTATCATAATAAGCATATGTGATCAGGAATATTTCACAATATAAAATTGACAAATACTTAAGGCTATCATGTTCAACTATGTTTTTATTACAAGCCAAATACCTACAATACTAATACCTCTTACCTGTGATAATATGATCACGAATGTGCTTAAACATTCCCATAGATATGTCTATCCAGCATTCTAAAAATCCACTGCAGTTAGCGGCGTTAACTTGCTCGCTCGCGCAAGTTACATTATCAATTATTGTGTGAAAATATTGTACTGTCTTTAAATCATACGTCGTTTGAATTGTTTCAAGGTTTTCCAACTCGGTCTCAATAGTTTCTCTGCATAGAGAACCATTATAAACAGGCTTCTTGCAAACCAAGAAACCAACTGACGGAACGTTTTGAATGCGACATGCAAGTTTTTCTTCTCCCGATGGTTTTTCTGAACAAAACGTATCGTAGTTGATGGAACCATTTTGACTTTCAATCTCTGCGATGGCTCTTTCAAATTCGCATGCTTCATTCATCATGAGGAATTCGACTGTCGAAAATAACAGAACTGTGATGATACAGAAACGTTTTTTTGATTCCATCTGTTTTGCTGAGATAGAAAGACATCAATTTAAAAACATACATTTTATACATTTGTAAAGATTATAAACATTTACTAACACAATTATAGTTACAACAAACACAGAGTGATAAATAACAGGAACAAATCAAGTTAGGGTGTTTTAAATAAACTCTTAATACAACTGAACAACAATAAAGGCGGCGGAAGATGTTTTACCTTGGGGAGGGGGCTCAATAACAAAAAATGTCTTGTTAGGGACGTGGCATTATGACCTTCGTAGTTGTAGTTGTCGAACTCACAAATAATATAATTTTTTGCTTTTCTTGCTTCGGACCGACTAGGGTAAAAGCTATTTATTTATTTTAGACTATTTTACACAATATTACCATTGCATTTAAGCCTTGTTCTAATTACAAATTTGGCGCAATTTTTATTTCCAGTATTAACTTACACTACTTCAAGTAAACGAAAGTCTATAGAAGAAGCAAGCTTTCAAAATGGCTTTCAGTATTTAAGAGTCCGTCTATGTCGATGATTTTCCCTTGTCAAACATTAACATATATTATGGAAAAAGTTTGAAGAAGGTGACTCTGATTCGGGGGATTTTGACCCCCCATCTGAATTATTTGGGGCTGCAGGCCCCTAAGCATCCTCCCTTTTCCGCCTATGTCGACGATTTTCCCTTGTCAAGCATAAACAAATATTACGGATTACGGGGAAAATATTGAAGAAAGTAGCTCTTTCATTGGGGGAGGGGGAGCTTAGCCTCCATCTGAATTATTGTGTGTGCTTCAGTCCCCTTAGCTCTACCCATTTCCGCCGCCACTGTACAACAAGATATTGGACACAAATATTTCACCTGATATTACGAGATAAGAACCATGCATGCCTTGGTATTACAAAAAATCTCAATTGATAATTAACACCTATATAATTGAGATTTCATGAAACATAAGAAATAAACTACAGACACAAAAAAGAACAGATTCCTGTCAGGTTAAATCAAAAATACCAGATATTATGACATAGTTACTACCTTAATACGAAAAAAGTGAAAAAAAATGAAAAATAATAACGTACCTTTTCTAAAGTGTTTGAAATGATTTGAAGTGATAATAGCGATAATATACCTTAACAAGAAATAGAATATATATGTCAATTCTACCTGTTGAGAGCCAATGAAGCGTGAACTTAGAAACGGGGAACCAGTCAGCGAGGGAAATGTTTGCAGGCGAGTAGGAAGCACGTGACACTTGGGGGCACAAGATTTTTGTTCAGTTTTTCATTTCAAAAGGACACCTTTTTTGTAAAAAGGAGCACGTTTCATTTAAAAAAAGGGCACTATTTTATATTAAATTTGAAAACAAGGGTGACAAATTCGAGGTGACAAATTTCAATATCACCTTAAAGAGAGCAATCGCCATGATGAATGGACTGAAATCAAATAAAAAACGACGAAACCCAAGATAAAACCGAGAAAAAAATAAAGAGTTCTGAAAAGAACTGTTTAATAAATTTAAGACACTGTGCATTTCGTCAGACAACTCGTCAGGTGTCAACGTCTGCTATCTGTTAAGGGTGAATCAACTGGTATATATATATATATATATATATGACTGGTTTTGATGATAATTCATCCAGTATGGGAGATGAGTCATGAGCATGTGCAACTCATCTGCTCTCGAGTTTTCTCAAAGGTCTCCTCCTTGCTTTGCATAAGCCCGTGCAAACACAGTAAACATCTTTTATTTTTTAATTGCAGTGGAAGTTAAAAATAAAATGAATATATATATTGTATGAATTGTACTTCTAAGGTTCACTAGGCTAGCACATCAGACAAGATTTGTGTCTTGTGCAATTAGACTTAGTCCATCAGTTTTGTTGATTTTCAACATTTTCTACAAAAATAAAAGTCTTGGATTTATTGATAAAGATGAAATTTATAAACTGTTGCAAATGTGGTCAGAAATTTTACACTTCCATTGCTGTGTTGCCTATTGAAAAAAAGTCTCCATCTATGTTTATCTCTTTGCCTTAGGATATGGTACAAATTTAGACACATCGACTTGTCTGATATAATGAGAAAATTTAATTGTCCTTATTAGAGAAAAAAAAACAGTCATTGTTTATATCTGACGGACCTATACATTTAGTATGCCAACTTTCGAGTGAAACAATTTTTTTCCAGCTGAGGAAAATACAAAAGGTGAAAAAATGTCACACTTTGCCCCCAAGCCACGCTATAGGAAGTGAAAGAGTGTCACACTTTACCCCCAAGCCACGGACTAAGACGAAAAAAGTGTCGCACTTTGCCCCCACGTGACGCTATAAGACGACAAAAATGTTGCACTTTGTCCCGAGGCTACGCTATTAGACAAGAAAAAGTGTCGTGCTATAAGACGAAAGCTAATCTTTCCCTGGTTTATGGCGTACTGTGAACACGATTTTGTATTTTTCAACAGCGCATCAAAATATTGTTACATTGAAGATAAATAATAATATGACCTTTGATAAAGCATAAAGAAAGTTACATTAAGGATTTTAAATAAATGTTGCAAAAGAAATGAAGACGTTCAAAAATAATATTAATGAAAATGTCCGTCCAGACGCTGTGTTTTTTCTAAGTCCATTTATAATTTCTTCTAGTCCGTTTAGAACTCTTTCAGTTGTTGGTTCACCGTCAAAACATTGATCATTTAAGCCCATATTTTCTTTTATTTCTGGTGTATCAGCAACTAGAAAGCCGCCTTTTTTCAGAAAAAATCCTTGAAGATCACAAATCTGCTTGTACATTGTATTTCCCGTGGTCGGTTTCATGAACGCCAAAATTTTTTCAATGTCGTTGATGGTTATGTTTAGTCCTTGTGGCGTAGTTATTTTTTTAACTTCTTGAACAAGTTTCTTTATGGTTCCTAATAATATAGAAAAGATATCCTTTGATAAAAAAAATTTTTGATGTTAAAATTCTTAGATTATATTTTGCTGTTGTCTGTGCAGTTACAAAATCTGACGTAAAATCAATCTGTTAAGACCAGACTAGCAACAATCCCTGGAATGGGTTTTTTTGTGTATTTATGCTTTTCAAACTTGCCTACTGTTTCAACTAAATGTTGTTTATAGTTTTCATTTGCTCAATGTAAGAATGAATTTTACATAAGTCAAACTTTTGCTATTCCTTTTCTTGTTGTATTGAACGCTTATCTAATTTATGAACAGCAATCCATGTGTCTGTACATTTATAGGTCATCGCACCAGAGAACAAAACCAAAAGAAGACATAATGCAAGTGTTTGAAATGTGAATGAAAGAAATATCAGTAGCAGTGGAATTCAAGAAGTAGAAATGAAGAGGATAGCTGGCGACAGTATTTACAGTGCATAGGATTAACAATCTAGTGCCATCGAGAATAACAAAAAAGATGAAGGAAGCAGGTTCAGGCAATATGTATGGCGTAAAAAACGGAACGCGCATAAATTGACTGAGTTTTAAATAATTAGGCTGAAACTATTATCCACAATGATGCAACAAGCATTCACAAACAGTTTAATGAACTAAACAGTTTTGCGTCTCTAGGATTTTATAGAGCTTGCACAGTATTGGCTAAAGCAAAACAAGTCAAAAATACTGTCATATACTGACTTTCATCACAAATTAATTACACAAAAACTTTTTAACTTAGTTATAAGAACCACCAAAATGTAACAATATTTTCAACTTTTTTAAGTTTCAACGAGCATGAGCAAACTAACATGTAACTTAACTAACCAGGCAAAACAAATAGCTGTTGCAGACAAAAATTATCTCATGCAGATTTTATTTAATGCATACATAATTAATTATTTGAGCGGGTTCCGATTCTACTATAAAGACAGTGGTAGTGAGGAAAAGACGATAGAATTAGAGTTGGAGGTTGCAAAGACGAGTATGCTGAAATTCATTTAAGATTAACACAACTAGACAGATAAGAAAACAAGAATGTCATAGGCAGACCATCTGTCACAAATTTTGGAGAAAAAGCTTGAGAGGCCAGAGAAAAATTGAATACGAAACAGAATTCATTAAGCAAGCTTGCTAAGCCCTTGATCATAAGACTTTTGATCAAGGGGAAAACAGGATTATGGCACAATGAAAAATAACAAAACACGATTAATCATACATTTAGGAACGCACAAAAAGATTCGCTTCTCATATTTACCATATAGTATGTGATTACGAGGTTTCTTGAACTCCCCTAGAGTTTTGTCAATCCAGCATTCTAGAAATCCACTGCATGTATTATTACTTGCTGTGCCACATGATACGTTTTCAAATGTCTTATTATGTACGTCCACTGTTTTTAAGTGATATTTCCTTTGAAGTTCTAAAATATTTTTCAACTCAGACTCAATAACCTCTTTACATGAAGTATTGTCTTTATAGAATGGCCTCTTGCAAACCAGGAAAGCAACTGAAGGTACTTTTCCAATACGGCATGCAAGTTTGTTGCTCCCTGATGATTTTCACCGCAGAACGTGGGTATAGTTAATAAACCATGTCGTTGGTTTTCTATCTCTTTAATGGCACTATTGAAATTACATTGTGTGATTGTGAGGATTTTATTCGTCCAAATCAATAGAAATGTGATGATAGGGAAAATTTTGTTTGATTCCATTGGTTTTCTAAGATAAATAAAAAAACAGAAAATATTTCATACATTGAAAATAATATAGAAATTCGATATATGCATTTTTGAAGGAAAACTTGCCCGGAATACATGACATTTTTAAGTAGTCGCATACATTATACTAATTTATTTAAAATTAATTTACTTTGTTTGGGAGTGTATCTGTTGCATATTTTGCATGCACTTTGTATCCTTCCCCAAAATGACGAAAAATTTATAATCAAGCAGATATGACGTCACAAACTTTTCTTTTATGACGTGCTATAGACACTTGGATTCTTACGCAACGGCTACAATTTCCGCTAAGATATTTTACACACAGTGGAAAGTGAACAAACTTTTGATGCTAAATGCGATATCAGAGAGTTCATTTTTACTGTGTCGATGCGAAGATCTTGTTTTCGAAACTGATGACTTGGTAAACATTACAAAATTTTATTTTCGTTTTGACATTTCACAAGTCTCATCGCAATATATGATGACAAATAAGTAAAGATATGCTAATTATTTAAACTATTACAGCTGTTGGTTTTCAAAATTCGAATCCTTTCTTCCTATAATGACGCACATTTTCTAAAAATTAAATGCTCAGATAATGTCATATCAAAAATAAAATTTGTATTTGTATCGAAAAAATGGTCCAAAATGGCTGTTGATAGAGTTTGCATCAGTAAATATGAATTATACGATAGCACTAATATTATACACCAGGGTGCATTCTGTGTAACTCGTACGCCTGACATGCGTCAACACAATCTTTTTACGCCAACACAAGCTAAACTTCACTCTATTTACGTTCAGTCGAGGTACATATTGACCCTTCCCGCAGTAAATTTAATTAATTTATGGACAAAGCATGAATTATACTTTAGCATTAAATCATCTATGAGTTATCCTTATGATCTGGTCTTTACTTATGTTAGTAATGCATGTACTTTACAATAAACCACAGCGCCATTATTACGCCAGGCAAACATTTGTATGCCTTGACGGCAAGCTGTGTTAAACTGCACGTCGGCATCTCCGCACTTTAGTGCACAGATTGCACCCTGGTAATTGTAGTGATAAAAGACATATTAACAGCAATAATTCAGTAAACATTTGCTCACATCGAAAACTTAGACGACATGAGGTTCTCGTTGTTAATACAAATGCACATAGTCTTTTTGAAAGTCTATAAGCAAAGGGAGAGATCACACTACGCACTTGTTTGGACGATCATACTGAAATTTCTCATGGCATTAAATGTCTGAACTCACACCAAATGCCCGGCTGGTATCTAAATGACTTCAAATAAGTTCTCGATTGTTTCATAGAGTATTTGTCATACCAAAATTTAAGTCTTTTTTACCACTTCACATTTTCATACAAAATTTAACACGGCGCACGATCTACAGTAACTCATTAAAACTCCTATGTACCCTGAAATAATAATATGTGAACCTACTGACGTTGTTGCTAATAACGTTTGCAATATGTCATATTATACGGTCAATTACACAAACCTTGAAACGATGACGATCTCAAGACAAACACGAAGAATACAAAGATAGTACCACAGAAAAATTTCCAACGAATACACACTGCTAACTGATGCAAAGGCTTTTTAAAAGCTCACTAACATGTATTTAAATAAACAAATATTTTAGGTAACTCTATTGCGGAACACAAGCCTATTCATTATCATATCCCACTAATTAGCATTAAAATGAAATTTATGATATATTGCTGACATTTGTGCATGAAATAAACAATACTTTTCTTTCAATAAAGGAGTATTGCCAAACCAATGATATTGGTAATTTGAAGTAGGTGTCATCAATCATCATCGGTTTTCACGATATGACCTTGAATGCCGTTTCAGTCTTGCATGTTTTTTGTCAATGCAAATGCCAGAATGAGCTGCGGGAATGCTATGTTCCCAGAGCAACCGGATGAGGTGTGTTTCATACATATATTCATAATGGTACATATGTTTTTCCGCTCAAACCAATGATACAAATGAACTATAATAAAGCTAAATTTCCTATTGCTCAAAGTAAGATTTTATAGAGCTGTCAGCTGTAGTTTAGTTTGAAGGACAAGGACAGGCGTGGCGATTTTGCTTAAAAATTGCGTCGACCATATACGTCACTACCAAGTTTGGTGACACACACAGATCAATATTTTATGAATGCTGTTGTTCACATCAGCCGTCGTGGGCGGTCACAATGTTTGAACTTCCTCGAAGATTGATTGCAATCACAAATGTTTTAACAGGATAAGAGCAGTGTATAAGAACTTCAGTTCCATATGCGTTAAAATACTTCTTTGCGATAAGATCAGGTCGTAGCCAGAGCAATAATTGGGAGGGGGTAATTATTCATATATTCATTTTATAATCCATGAAAAATGACTTCACTCCATTGAATGATTCCCTATTGTTGGAGTATCTTACATCTATGAAGACTGTTGGTCTCTCTTGTTGCACACACGGCAAAAACGAAAATGACCATTTTTAAGGTACAATACAATCCATACAATGTGTAACCGCACATCCTGTGTCCCAAGTGCAGGGTACTATATATATATATATTAAGTTTAATGATTGGTAATCCAGGCATATTTAATGTATAAAAATAATAGTCTTTCCAGATTGTATAAAATGATTTTATTGAGCTTTCAACTCGGTGCTTCGAGCCTTCATCAGAAAGACATATATCTTATATATATTTGAAAATTGGTAACCCAGGCATATTATGATAATCCAGAGAATCCTTATCATTATCATATATCTTATATATATTATAAAGAGACGTTCACCGCTTTCGCTTAGCGCAAAGCTCACCTTTATAGGTTTGAGCGCTCTGATGACTCTACAATACAATCCATACAATGTGTAACCGTACGTCCTGTGTCCCAAGTGCAGGAGTCACCATTTTAATATGGTGATAGCCGGGAGGGCACATTGTTATACACTTTGTATTATATATATATATATTTATTTTAAAATCATTAATATTATCAAAATATGCCTGGGTTACCAATTTTTAAATATATTAAATCGACATATGGGATGGATACCCTCAGAATAACGAGAAAGTGGGAATTATTCACACGCAAAGAAATATCGACATTAGAGCAACTACACTTCATACAAAATCTTTGTAAATAATATATTCTTACATTCTGACGAAGGCTCGAAGCACCGAGTTAAAAGCTTAATAAAAAATTTCAAAATAAAAATCCAGAGAATCCTTAATATTATCATAATATGCCTGGGTTACCAATTTTCAAATATATATATACATATATTTTTTAATCAAAGTGCACCAAAAATTATCTAAAAAAATTCTCACTTAATCTTGTTTTAATGTATTTATTGAAATATCCATAACGTTCAGAAGTGCTCACATCATACCCATGTTATAGTTACAATAAGGGCGCACCACGCGGCAATAAAATCTTGTTTTTTATGCATGATTTTGCATAATAAATTACATGGCTACGCACTATATTGATAAATAGATCACTGAAAGTATCAGTTTATTTGTTTGCCTAGTTTTCACTTTAACGTTTTCCTTTTATGATCCCAAGCTTCAAACTGCTAAATTAGTCTTGCTTTGATTACATTTAATATTTTAACAATCAGTTGTTTCGGACGGTATTTTTTCTTTAGCCAATTTACACCAATGTCCATCACTTTCGTATCCCGTATTACCGTAACGGCTTTTATGATCCTCTCCACACGCAACACCAACGTCGTTGGCCTTTGATAAACTGCTGGAACATTGTTCAAGAGTGCTGTACCAAGTGCAACCACCTACAGGCCCAAAACACTCTATATCTTTTTTGCCCTCTTGTTGAACTGCAACATGATCGCCTGCGGGATTCGCAACACAAAACCGAAAAGAAATAGGTCCATCTAAACAGAACCAAAATTTAATGTCAGTAACTAAATAACTATAAATTAGATAAAAAATGCCACATTTCCCTCCCATTTCTCAGCATTCAAAAAGTCCTTTTCAGTTATTGACTTAAGGTTCAAAGATGTGTAATTAATTGGTATCATGTTGACTCTTGAAAATAAAACCATATATAAATAAGAAAGACACTGCAAAAGGAGAGTTGTTAAGAAGTTTTTTTGCCAATGAAACTGTTTTTAAAAATTGTATATAAGAACTCAAACAAACAATACAAATGTCAAATTTCAGTAGAAAAGCTGTAGAATTAGTCAATACTTAAATTTTCGTACTGCATGCTCATACAATTAGGTAGCAAATATATTTTTGTTAAGATTATGATAAAAGTCTGAAAAAGGGATTGAATTGTCTAGAGTGCTTAAACGGCTGTATCTCTAGATGCATCCAACAATTTGAAAAGAATTTGAAATGTCAATTAAGCGCACTAAAACAATGGTAATTCTCAGAAAATGCACACCTTGGCAGGTTTTATAAAAACCACGCTCCTTTGCTGACCAATCCATTGTTGTGTTGTGTTGAATTGCTAATTTGACAGTTGATCTCAAGCTCTTTTACCGCAGCAACAAGATAGTTGAAGCCAACACATTGCTTCTGTTCAAGACATTTTATAGAACATTGAATCTCATTGTGAACGACATGACTTGAAATGATAACTTCTGGTGCTAGAGCTTCACCTTTTTGCAATGAAAAACAGAAGAATATATATGTAGCTAGATAAAAAGCATGCTACTTTCCTGTCCAGAATTGATACATTAGGCTACAAATGTTGTTCCGAGAATTTTTGCAAAAAGTACAAATGTATGCTTTTTATGTTCACAAATGTTATACGACTACCAGTGTTAACAGTCTTTCGCTTAACATACTCCTTACCTTTAAAAAATCCATAAAGTAAGAAAGTAGTAAGTTTATTTCTATTATTTTGCTGATGAAAATCAAATTCATTGTTTTGTGTCAATTAAAAACAGGACAATACAAATTGAGGTGTGTCGGTACAATAGCTACATTAAATATAAAAACGCGTACGATTTATTACACCTGCAAATGTTTTAGAGGTTTTATATATACCTTTAATATTACAAACGTACCGTTATCTTTCACTTTCCTAAAAAATTTTTCACGAAATGCCTCATTTGATGCGTTACAAGCAACATTTATAAGAACAAAAACAAAAATATACGTAGCCATTTTTAGTGAACTATACTATGACTTCAAATATGACAAGTGCTTTCTCATTTCAAAATATACAACTATGAAATGAAGAACGTATTGCACTTTTCACATGTATGTGAATTTTACATAAATTGTGCGACGTGGACATTGCACAATTAAGCCTTGCTTTCCAAACGAATGCCTGTCTTATTTTGAGTGAAATGTCTATTTTATAAAATTCATTTCAGAATTTTCGCTTACATTGGAGAAGGTCACATATAGCTAAAAATTTTGTTCATGAATGCAAACTATCTTACACAAACGTTTTCATACTAGTTAAGATAGAAAAAAATGTGAGGATGACTAAGTAAAACCATAAATATTTTTGTTTTAGTAAGCTTTTAGCTATGGAGAGTTTGCAGGTGAAAAGGAACCATGTTGGGGTAGTACATCAAAAGACCGATGCTAAACAGAGCATGAAATTAGCATGAATTCTTTTCACTATATGAGATTTTCCCCAAAATGACAACTGATAAAAACACTCTTTCAACAAATCCCTTTATTCGTTATAGCTCTATCATTGAATTGACCATGAATCAATTTTCGTTTTCATATTATTGACGATATAAGCTTTTTTTCTTGTCTCATTTTCTTGTTCTATGCACTAAGCGATCATTCTATAAAAGGGAGGTATTGCTTCAGGTGAACTACAGTATTAATTGGCTAGAAACATTTCGAGTGTACATTAATCACCCGTATTAAACTGGGGGTCATGCTTCTAATATTGCAGGCAACTTAAATATAGAAAATATATGACCTGCTTGCCTAAAACGTTTTGCTTCGCTTTTATGCTCCATTAACTACCGACAACAAGCAAGTTCTTGTTAACAAGAGCTTCAAATGTGATTAATAATACATAAAAGCACTTGCTGTAAAAAAAGATGTATACATAGACCTTTCCATAAAATATTTATCAGTTTAAAATTTTAATGAGCTTAAATACCATTTTCAAATAACAAGCACTTCTTATAGGCATAAGGTTTTTCTAATAAAAGTCATCTTCAAATACATTCACACCATAAACTTACAAATTTTATAATCTATTTTACACGCAATGAAAAGGATGTATTGTATCGCTAATTGGGGAGGGGGCTCTTGTTCATATATGCATGATATGCTGTGTTAAGTTCTTTTGAAATGTATTGTTATCTACGGATTTATAACATGCATATATGAATAAGAGCCCCCTCCTCCCAAATAGCGATAGCAATACATCCCTGGCAATGAATTGTTATATACAAAACTTGGTGGGTGAAAAATGCGTATGATATGAAAATCTTTGGCGAAAATTGCCTATAGCTATAAATCTATTAATTTGATGCAAGAGTTTTGATGAAAAATAGAAGTTTTTGCTTTCTATTGTGAAGACAGTAAAAAAATAAACTATGCACATCTAATTTCAAAAAGGGCTTGCTTTGGCATATGTTAATCCATTCCTTAAAATTTTAGACTTAATTCTCTCTCAGGTTTTCCCACTTTTTGCTTAGCGCAAATTTCTATTAAATTCTATCAAGCCATAAAATGTCATCGAGAAATACATGAATAAACGTTTGGATGAACTTAAAAATTTACAATAAAATGTCATCAAGAAATACATGCATAAACGTTTGGATGAACTTAAAAATTTAGAATAAAATGTCATCAAGAAATACATGAATAAACGTTTGGATGAACTTAAAAATTTACAATAAAATGTCATCAAGAAATACATGAATAAACGTTTGGATGAACTTAAAAATTTACAATCTAAGCTAAGACGCAATGAAATTGTCACATAAAAAACTTGCCGTGTGAAGGCATTGTTATCAAAGCATTTTACAGTAAAATGCGTTGTAAAAATTTTTGTCTCACAGCAATTTTTACAGCTTTAAAACACCACAACAAATGAATAACAAAACCAATGAGACATTAACTCATGGAAATTGCACCGTCCCTGTAGACGACCATTCTTTGTACCATGTAGCACAGTTTTGCTAATGAAGAAAGACTCAATAACAACTTTAGCGACATTTCTAAGTCAGAGGTTTTACTACTTTCTACCAGAGAAGTGATTCATGTATGTTTGTGTGGTGGGCTACAACAAGAGAGGAAGAGTCAAATATTAGACGTTTTGGCAGACCGTACATCTCCGGAATTTAAAAATGGTCTTAAAAGAGCAAATACCAATAAGATTGTGAATGGTCAAAATAATTACATATTAGTTCTTAAAAGGAGCATTTAAAACCAAAGCACAAGCCCAAAAATTCTAAAAGAACTGTTTCTAAAGCTAAAAGACACAAAAGCATTTCGGCATAGAGATGAACTTTTTCTTACTATTATAAGTAATGCATGTTTCTGTAGTTCTCATTTAGCAGATGTTGACACCCGATGAGTATTTGACACCTGATGACCAGTTCTTTTAGAATTACTAGGATAGTATTCTGGTTTTAAACAGTTCTTTTAAGAACTATCATGTTATTATTTTAACCATTCAACATGGTATTTGCTTTTAAGCGTGCAGTCTTGTGATGAACCGTTCATACGAATGCCTACGTTCAATTTCATCAAGCTATTTTCAACCTGGCGTCTTGTTTCTCCTTTGTCATACTTTATTTTGTTTCACTGTTGGAAGTTTCATTTTCAAGTAGTTCTTCTACCTCAATCCACGACATATAATATTTTCATAAATGTTACAGCATTGTTTATGCGCAAAATATGTAGATACAAAGTTATAGAGAAAAATAAAAACATCTTTAACTGTGTTACGAGTGACGTAACAAAGTGTTGATGAGTTTGATATGCATTTGTCGAAACAAACTTAAAAAGACAAAAAGCATGCAAGAAATATATGATTGAAAACTTGCTCAGCGCATCTAGTAGCATCAATTTCAGAGCTCACCCCCTCACAAATTAATTGAGAATTTATCTGAGCATGTTTCATGGAGTAAATAGCTTCCTCAGTCACAAAGTTTCACATAAATCATTAAGCAGACTGAGCATGAGCAGTCTGATTGAACTTGTGCAGTTGATTTTATCAGCTGCCCAGGTTCATGGTAATGGAAGGACCAACTGCATCTATCAGCACCGATTTTGAAGTAATAGCTTGCTTAGTAAGAATTTAATAGAGAAATTATCTACACATGCGCTCGAGCATGTGCATTCCACTCGACTAATTGTTTATAGTCATGGCAACGACTAACTATATGTACTTGTACGACTTTTGTGGCACTTAGCTCACTTAGTCCAAAATTATGAAAGAAATCATCTGGGCATGCGTGGTTATGATGTCAATCACACCACAACTTTCGTGAACATTTGAATTTACGTATATATATATAAATCTAAAACATCTTATAGTAGATGTCAACTAGCAGTGGAAGCTGGGTTCGATATAGTATGCAGTGGCTTAGGAGCCCACACTTCGGTGGCGACCGCACTCTCCCTGCGCACCCTGAGCAAAGCCTATTGCAGGTGATCTCGGGGTCTAATGGGCGGAAGCTTGCTATTGCATCTCACAGGTAGAATAGAGTGGAGGGGCCGAAATCTCCTACAGAAGCGATAACATGCGACGCTCTAATATCTCGAGACATGGACCAAAAACGGGGTTTTTTGTTTTTAAAATTTGTCTTTTTAGAAAAGTCTTGTCCATAAAGAAACTAAAACATCCAAGAATAATGCAAAGGTTTAAATAACTTCTAAGTTTTTACAATAACGTTTTGACTTATAATTTAAACCATACACATATGTGTTTCTGCCATTATTTTCAACTCCATACATGTATTTCCGGCATTATTTTCTATTCTTCAATCATGTGGGTTTTCCTGCAATTATTTTCTTACAAATCAGTTTTAAGACCATTTTCAATATCTTTGACAGGACGAAAATTTTACCTTTTTTGAACATTTCAGCCGAGAAGTAAGCAAACTGCACCGGATGTGACATAAAATCGAGAACACGTGAATCGATGATTTAGCTTTTATTTTACAGAAAAACATCGAGAACACATGAATCGATGATTTAGCTTTTATTTTACAGAAAAACATCGAGAACACATGAATCGATGATTTAGCTTTTATTTTACAGAAAAACACAATTATAGCAAATCCTCGAAAGAGTTTACACAGCAATTATTAGATTCTGCATAGGTGTATGTAGTGTGACGACATTGTTTTAACGAATAATCATAGAAAACGCTTAAAAACTGCTTTTTCCGCTTTACGTCACTTCAACAATGTAGTTGCTTCTAGGCCCAAATTGCCTGTGAAGATAAAATTTTATCGTATCAAATACATCGCAAATGTTCTTAAATTCGATTGAACTATCTAAGCAAGTTATTTCTTTGACTCAGATATAGGCACATTAACGAAAAGGCAATATAACTTGATAATTAAGTAAAAGTAATAAAGGAGCTAAAAACGTGAACCGACACGTGATGACGTAGAAGCCAAAATCGCTGATAGCCTGATAAGGTAGTATAACTGTATGCGACGTTGGTTGTCAGCACGAAGCTAGACTGAAAAGATTGTATATGTCGTAATAATAACAGTAATATAATACGGTAACTATGGAACGATGTTAATTTTTATAATTAATTTTATAAAGTCAAAGGAGAGCAACGGTTACGGTGTGACCTTTATAGAAATACATTTTAATCAAGACCACAAAGACTTGTTGAAAACTACAAAGATTTATCTAATTGCGCAAGGTATAGAATTCAATTTAAGAACATTGATACGTTGATAAGCAGGTTTCTTTAACAGTTTTGCGTTGTAGCTGCATGTTGTGCATCAATACTACCGCTCATCTTAAATATGTTTACATTCAAAAATACCAAAGGAATTTCTGTAGTCAAGTGTTGGAATCTATAAGCAGTGATTTTATTGTTTAAAGGTGTAGTTTTCAAAGATTGATTCCCTATATAATTGCATTGACTTAGATGAATTTATCGCTATTTTTGTGTTACACGCTTCCAATGGAACAGCTTGACATGGATCAAATTATCTCACCTCTCTCATATTTTAATTATATGAAAATATTTTCAGATATTAGAACATTCCTATGTACGGGAATGAAGTCGAGATAGTGCTTTGTTATGATGTAAAGTTGTTAACGGGCAGGAGAAATGGAGAAAAAAAAGACCGTGCTTTTGTAAAAATGTTTTACTCCATATTCATAAACGGTGTATTGTTTACTATACGTATACTTAGTGCAAGAAATATATATTTTAAATATTTTCTCAGGAGTAACAACTTTGAGGAGACATTAAGGACACTTTAATCTAAGAAACTGCTCGAAGCACACCACTCTAAGTAAACTGCTCTAAGGACACTTAAATAGACACCTAATCGCTTTGACTCTTTAAAGACAATTGCAATCTATTTATATGATAGCTACAATCTGGTCAATCTATTTCAGCTAAATACTCACAATTAGAGTGATAGATGTTAAAAAGACCTAATGGAACAATGGATCGTGGAATGTGCAAAACATTTTTAATATAATAATAGTCTGCTGCAGTCCCTTTAACGATAACACCAGAGAAAGGCCCTCAACTCCGTAAAAATCATTCAAATTATCAGAGCGACGTGAGTGAAGGTCAAGCCCTTGCCCAATGGGGGCTAACAGTGCGCCTTTGCAAATTATTTTCTATCTGAGAAAACAAGCTGAGTTTAAAGCGATTTCAAGATCACACTTGATGGCTGGCAAAAGTCGTCTTGTCTTTTTTTATCTACATAGACGCGTCATTCGAAAATACAATTGGCAATACTTGAATTACGTCATTAAACATCTAAGTAAGACAGGAACTTTGTGATTTATTGTCTCATTAAACGTTGAACATCGCATATCGTGATAGCCTTTGTATTCAGCTGGTATATATATTTCTTGTTTCTGTTTTAGTCAAAGTAGCATGATTGTGGTAATATTATAAAGTATAAATAAGGTGAATAAAAACCTCAGAAAGTGTTTAATCCTTCACCTCCAACGTTTTTTGGTCCTTTTAGTTTTGGATAGTTTCCTTGATGTTGCACGGGAACGTAGGGAGACAAAGTGCTTCGTTTCCTTAATTGATATATTCACTTTCAAATGACCTTACGCTAAAGTTACCCACCTCCTCTGTTGAGTTGTTTGTCCGGCGTCCCTGTAAATTATCACATTAATTACTTCAAAATGTTTGTAAACATTGTAACAGATCAATTATCCAATTTTTGGGAAAGCAAAATTAATACTTTTCACTGCAGTACCCGAGAAGCGTGTTGCTATTGAGATATAACGGTTTTCCAAAGTGTTGTAAATATTGTCTCCCTTTGTTTGTAGATCACAAAGTAAGAAATGAGTTCTTTGAGTGTGGTGGATTACATTCTATTCGCACTGATGTTGTGCGTTAGTGGAGCCATAGGAATCTACCATGCTATCCGTTCAAAGAATCAGGGATCAAAAGACTACTTTCTCATAGAAAATCAAAATATTTCTTCTATTCCGATTGCAATTTCACTTCTTGTGTCATTTCTCTCGGCCATCTCAATCCTTGGTATACCAAGTGAAGTTTACACGTATGGATTATCGTACATCTTGGTTGCTATTGCGTTCATTTTTGTTATTTTAATATCTGCTTTTCTTTACGTTCCTGTGTTTTACAAGATGAAAATCATCAGTACAAATGAGGTAATTGTCGTTTGAAAACATCGACGTTGAAAGATCAATAATTGGGGAAGGGAAATTCATATAGGCATGTTATATAATGAGCAGAAAGTAATGGATTTTAAAGGGACTTAATACATTCAATTTGCTTTCAAGCATTTGGGAGATTGATATTTTTTCGCAATTTCTAATGAGATATAAACCACTGTTTATTTTATATCAATGCAGTACCTGGAAAGACGTTTCACTTATGGTATACGCTTAATGGGATCCATTTTGTTTATAATGACCTATGTAAGTAGAAATAATGGTACCGTATCACCAATTCAGGTAAATTTAACGAAACTAAGTAATTAGCTGCTTCACATCGTTAGGCATCTTCACATCGTTAGGCATCTTCACATCGTTAGGCATCTTCACATCCTTTTAATCAACTTCATTGAGCGAGTTTTTAAAACCAGGAACATGGGAATGGGGAACGGAGTAAAGACCGGAATGGATATAATGGAATAGAATAGAATAAAATACAATAGAATAGAATTGAATAGAATACAATAGAACATAGAATAGTATATAGAGAATAAAAAATTGATTAGAAAACTTTTTGCGTAACTCTTTTTACTCTTTCAAAAGCGCTTAAAGCAGAAAGTCACTCTTTGTGCACTTGAAATTCGTATGGTAATAGGAAAAAGAAAAAAATCGTTGAAAAGTCTTTGAATGTGGACTCCTAATATGTATTTTCCTTAACTTCTCATGTGCAAATATGCACATTTGAGGGCCTAGCTATAACGTTAATTGAGGGAGGGGGGTGTACTTATATATTCAATTTTGGCCGGTTAATTTCTTTAGAAAGTCAAATCACTTTCAAAAGAAGTCAGTAGGATACAAATAAACATATAGACGTCTCCCCCCCTGCAATTAATGTTCTAGCTATGGCCCTGTGCCCAATATATCACCTAAGGGCTTGTGTCGAAACGTTAAATCTTTATAATGAATTTTTATAATAAAGACGGTATTGTGAACGTAGGCAAGAAAAGAATGTGGTCATATTGCACTACCGAGGGATGTTGATTTATGATTATCATCTTTTTTTTCAGACAATGTACTTGTCAATTGCTTTGTTTGCTCCAGCCATAGCTATGGATGCAGGTGTGTGTTACACTTTTTTTTTGCTAAAAGAAAGCATGGTCTTTTAGGTAAACATAAATATGGCAGAAAACCAACGGCAGCGAGGCAGCTAGAAGAGAGTTCATCTAAAAAATAAAATAAAATGAAATGAGATTTGTCTCTCCAACAAAGTTGATCTAAAAGAAAGCCGTCCGATAGTGAAACAAATAATTTCATTTATAAGCAATTTGCTATTTAACGCCATTGTATTATACAACTAGTAAATTATGCAACATAAAAACATATAATATTTACAGCTCATAAAAATATTATCACACACGTAATACCATAATTATGCATTTGTTTTGATAAAGGTCATTTGTTATAACCTCAGTTTTTACCTGTATATTTTAATGGTCCGCAAATGAAAACTAACAGAGCTTTGTCAACATTACCAAACATATCTTTAAGATTATAAAAACAAATGAATTTTTTAAATGTAGATTCATAAAGAAACGGTCATTATGATAAATTCTTTTTGCAGTGTCAGATCTACCTATTATAGTATCTGTGGTTGTTACTGGTTTGATATGCATATTTTATACCAGTTTGGTAAGTTGAAATAATTTTTTTTCTATCTCCCTTGTAAGGCAAATCGTTCAGGTTCAATAACAAATAGCAAATCGTCCAATAACATTCACTTTATAGCATCATGCAAGCTTTGCTTTGCTTAGTTAAGTTTTGGAAAAAGTTTTAGGTGTCGTTTTACATGTAAATTATAACTTATAAACTAGACCTTAAGTAAAAGACAACCATTGCAAAGGAGTTTGAAACGTCAGTCACCAGAAAAATCTTCCATTTTCCTTCTTGGCATGGATTTTACTGAGCAGTAGGATTAATTTTCTTAATTTAGCTAAGACGATTTCCCAAGGCTCAAACTATATCATACAATTGTCAAAAATTTGCACTGATATTCTTGGCTTGCATGCTTACGTCATAGCCGCCATATTAGATGATTTTAACAAAGGATTTTCTTTCTTTACAATGCAAATTTCATACAACATGGCGAGCATTTCATTGTTCTCTTACTCCCTGGGGAATGTTTGCAAGCCATCAATAGCCAGAGTATATAACCTTTTTTTGACGAATATGTTTATGAAAATTATCAGCTATTGCACTATGTTTTTACACTGATTTTGGTTTAATACATTCATTTAGAAACTTTTCAGCCGTACAAACCATTCGCACTTATACACCCAAGTACACAATACTTATACAGTTGAGCAATGATTATAGCTTTCTGGTATTTTTATTACCGTCTCTTTACAAACAGTCATGTAAATTGAATTGGCCGTAGAAAGTTGTTAACCATCGTCTCTTAGCTAATGAAAAAACGGATTATAGAGCACAAAATGTTCTGAATATACAAAAAATATCAAATCGACTTTGCTTTCAGTAGCCAATCAGTTTCTATTTCAAATGGATGTCCTATGCATTAACCTCAGATTTAGCAATTTAGTGTTAGCATTTGACGTCATAGCGGCCATATTGGGTAATTATATCATAATGCCGATGCTCAACAGAGCATAAAATTAAAATCAATTCTTTTTACTATTTGGGATTCCCATAACATGGTGACGATCAAAACACTCCATGATCACTGCTTTCAGACTTCAAAATATACAGATTCTGATTTTACATAGTGCTGTTTGCATTTTTTTGACAGGGAGGATTTAGAGCAGTTGTTTGGGCTGATGTGTTCCAAGGCGTTATTATCGTTGGTGGCATGATAACAATACTTATCATGGGAATTCTTGAAGTGGATGGTCTGAGCAACGTTTGGCGAATAAATAAGGAAATGAAACGACTAAATATATTTGAGTAAGATAAAAATGGAAAATTTATTCTTGACCAGTTTGAAAACATCACATGTTTTACAAATTTTCTTTTCTTTTTTACTCTCTTTTGCTATGCATTTTATACATCTAATTTATATTTCATATCATTAATACAAATCTATTAGCTAAGACAAAAGACAATTGATTTTATCGCATGTCTTTGATCAAATGTTTTTACTCTGTATATTGTAAATAGTTATATAAATTGTTATATTCCTCGTAACATATTCCACTCATATTTTATGAAATATTTTCCAGTTGTTCATATTTGCATGCAACATTAGCAACCATGATTCACTTTGTGACCCTGTTTTCTTTCTCAACAACTTCTTTACAGTTTACTCTGTAGCTATTTACTCGTGTACCAAATCTATTTTGCTTTGCAGTTTCTTGGCCTTAAACATTTTAAAATGTTACTTGTATATCGTTTTTAATTTTTTTTTAAGCTTCAATCCGGATCCTACCGTTCGCTCATCATTTTGGGCTATGATCGTCGGGGGAACTTTCACCTATATTTTTTCATGGTCCGTCAGTCAGTTATCAGTTCAAAGATTTTTGGCTTCAAAATCGCTAAGAAATGCAAAAAAGTAAGTAATCCACATATTTACTACACATAAGTAGCAAAGTAAGAATGTAAATATCGTGTTTATTTGGTTGGTTTGGTGTTCGCTGGTTTGACAAGGTGTGGTCTGGACACCATATCTGCTACCCGTGTCCGGAGATTAGGATTTATGTTTTTAACATCCTAAGCTGACCACCTTATCTCAACTAACTCCTCCACGCTGATAGTGGAAAAACGATAGACGTAAACGGAGCAAAAACGAAAAAAATTGCTCTGCAATTAATTTAGCTTTTCGATTTGATGTTATGTGTTGTTGCAGTCATGTTCCACATGCTTATGTTTGACTCTTGAGCATGCGCCTCATAGAACCCTTAAGATGCCTACTACGCTGACTTATATGCATCTATTGTTGCCTAGCCAATCAAGCAAAGCAAAACACTGTTGCTTTACTACCTAGATAAATGCCAATATTTGGAGGGGCTAATATTCATACTTGCATAATGTAAGTTACATTGTAATCCATAAAGAACAATTGGTTTCTTCGAAACTTAATGAGGCAAAAAACGCGCATTGACAACATGTTCCCTCCCATGCAGGCAATTGTCGAGACTTGTACACCTTTCTAAAAAAAGTCAAAATGCGGATACACTTTTCTGCGAGCATGTTTGCAATTTATTTTTAATGAACAATATATGCATGAAAATTACGACAAAAAATTATGCGCGACAGTTAATTTATTTATTAGTATCGAATTTAAGAGTTTCCTTGAAAAACTCGTCCAGGCATGCGCATAAATATACACGATTCTTTACAGAGCAATGCTGTTTAGTATGATCGCGTTGGTCCTTTTTACAATACTTTGCTGTTTGAATGGTCTTGTAATTTTTGCTGTTTATCATGACTGTGATCTATCAAGAAGCAAAAAGATAACAAGGAACGACCAGGTAAGAGCATGTGATTGCTTTTAATCTATAACACCCCCCCGGTAATAGTTGCTACTCAAAGAAAGGAAATTATCTTTTAGCAAAATTTGTAGGTGTTAGTAATTATTATGGTGAATTTTCGAATCTTCACATAAGCATTGTCAAATTTTTGTTTGTAGCGTAACATGTTAGCAATTCTGAGAAAGTATTTTTCACTTGAACTAATATCCCCTTTTTATGAATTCAAATAAATTGCGATGAGTAGCATGAATAGATGGTGAGCAAGTGCAAAGCCGACTTTTGAAGAGAACAAACCTCAAACACATATCACATAAATTTTACACATACGAATAGAAATTCATTGGTACATTAATGGTACAAAGAAGATATCTTGCAAACGTAATTTAGACTAACTTTCCTTAGATTTTACCATACTTTGTTGTCGACAAGCTTGGTCATCTGAAAGGTTTACCTGGACTATTTATTGCAGCTCTTTTTAGTGGAGCATTGAGGTAAGCTTACGGATTGTATGTTAATTGCACTTAATCGCTTTTTGGGAGAAAACCATTTATACAAAGGCAAGCTATTGTGGAATACTCCAGTAACTCAATCATGCAGCATTTAAATTTTAATCATTTTAGTTTTGTGTAGCTCAGAAAAGAGATAAGATAGAGTAATATGAACGGTATTTCATGCAAATTAATTGGAAAAAAGAGCTTATGCAGCTAATTTTGACTGGAGACGTAAAATTTTGTAAAGTTTAAAGCATTACATAATCTAGGATCTATGTTTCGATAAAGGTAATGTACTAACTGATGGTTGAAAAATGAAAGTGAGCACTGAAACATTATTTTGCTTTTTTTATGGTTATAGTTCAGTGGTAAATCTATAGGGTTAGTCAAAAGAAATTACTGCTACACATATAGGAATATATTTACATTTCTAAGCCCCTCAGAGACAAGTCCATTGGTGAAATTATATTCTTTAGAAATTCAAAACATATAGTGCTTTTCTGAAAGTATTTTGAATTTAAAATTAAGCAGCTTTAATTTATTTTGCTCGCTGCTCCTCGCTGTGACTATCCCTAGATCCGCTACTGCCATGGTTAGCTTGTGAGCAATGAATCGTTCGGAGTGGAGTTGCCATTTGCGAATTGTCCTAGTTGTAATATAAAACTGTTTACTGTCTTGTATATTAGCACATTGTCATCTGGTATCAATTCGGTTTCGGCAATTGTCTTGGAGGATATCGTCAAGAAATTCCTAAACAACATTTCAGATGCTAGGGCAACTTGTGTTTCACGAATTGTTGGTATGTGTTACGTATACTCAATTTCTAAGAATGCTGAATATATCCTTATGCAGCTAGGAGATGTCATTGAAAAAGAAACCAAAACTCTCAAAAATGAAAAATCTTGAAATTCAAATCATAAAATGCAATTGGGCATTAGATATTCTTCACGCGGTCATGCAAAGCTACGATAATAATAATTTGCTCGCAAACACCAAAGGACACAGTCTTAGGTTGAATTAATCAGCGATCTTATCTGAGCTAAGGTGCATTTAAATAAATAATGAGTTCTGTTGTTGCGTGCCCGGAAATTCTTTGACCAATATTATGTAGAAAAACAAGTGCATCAAAATTTTTAGTTGCCCAGTCTGTTTCGGATGTAGATGCATGTTTAATGTATGAGTTACAAGGACATGGCAGTATATGGTATTTACTACTGACGCATTTTTATTTATTGTTATAGGTATCGTTTATGGCCTTTTAATCATGCTAGGAGCAATTGGTTTTAACTATGCAAAAGTTCCTTTGTTGATTCAGGTAAACCCATAACTTATATAGTTCCAACAAAATGAAGTAAAATTATTTTATTTATGTATTGTGACGTGTATTTATAATTTGCATAAGGAAATATCTTAGAAAATGAAAAACTGTACCCTGTGACGTGTACTTTCTTTCTCGGCTGTGTTGCTAATTGTAAAGCAAAACAATGTTTGATTTAGTTAAGTGCAACTTTGTTCAACATATCCGCTGGACCATTGTTGGGTTTGTTCACTTTGGGAATGATATCAAAAAAAGCAAACTGGAAGGTGAATACTGTTTATTATTAAAAAGTGTATGTTAACCAAGATGCATTGCGCGCTTCTGTTGATGTTTACATCATTAGTTTTGCACTTTTGTTAAACTAAATTCCATTTGGACACCACGTCTTCTAATTCATTTGAAAAGTAGCAAAAACATTGATTAAAACCCTATTTTACAGTAATGTTATTGTTTGTCTAAGTAGCGTGGACTACCCTAAGAAAATCCGCCATTTTCTCGATGTAAAATATGACCGTCATGCTGTGATTAACGAGCAGTGCATCTAGGTTGACACTCATCCCTTAAATAAGCTGCAGGATTGCTATTTTTTAGCTGCAAGATTGCTATTGCTCAAACGCATTGCTTGGTGAAAGCAGCATATTTTAAACATGCTCATTATTTAGGGAGCGTACATTGGCACTGGGCTTGCGTTTTCTCTTCTTGGATGGATTTACATTGGGAGTCTATCTTATTCACCAATTATTAACAAACCACCAACGTCAATTGAAGGATGTGAAACATTTAATGAAACACGCATGATCAACAAGACCATCGCCTCTTTTAAAAATGACACCGTACCTCAAAGGTACGTATGAACTTATAAACGGTGAGAGACAAGCAAGCCCGAGAGTTGTGCAAGAAATTGGCAATTCTCGTGCTTGCTTGTGTGTCACCTTAAGTTTATGGTCATGTAGAATGTTGATTAAAATAGTGCTACTTAAATGGTCACGAAGAATGTTAATTAATGTAGTGTTAAGTAAATGGTCACGTAGAATGTTAATTAATATAGTGTTAAGTAAATGGTCACGTGGAATGAATGTTAATTAATATAGTGTTAAATAAATGGTCACATCGAATGTTATATAATACAGTGTTAATAAAAGGTACGTACAATGTTAATTGATAAATATATCCTTATAAATTGGTAGATTCGCGATCTTAGCTCATTCTTTAGAACGAGTAAACAATTTTTTGTCGTGAATGCACAAATGCATTAAAATCACATACATGAATTTTATGTTATACATAATTATACATTGATCACAATGTAGAATACTTTGCAGAATTAAATCCGGCAGCTATGTTTGAAATGTGTTTTTTGTTATTGCATAGAGGAGGCTTGGAAAAATTTTACAGCTTGTCCTTTTTTTACTACGGTGGTGTTGGAATGCTAGTAACAGTTGTAATTGGTTACATTTTTAGTATTATATTAGGTAAGTGGAATAATTCAACTATTAAAACATTATAACAAGATCATATAGAATACAATGATATAAGTTAATTCTAAACGAATTACCGCTGTCCTCTGAGCCTCAGACTCATAAATAACCTATATTTTCTTTCATTGCCTTGCAGGAAGATCTGAAGATGAACAAGTGGATGAGGAGCTTTTATTTGATTTCTCTGGTCCATGCCACTCAAAAAGATCTAAACGACCAAACAATAACAATATATTTACGAAAACAACCACTCTTTAGCTATCATTTCAACATAAGCTTGCATGATGTATAGCAGGAATCATGATTTATATGATAGCTGAGTAATATTTCTTCGTTTTCTGAAAGTAAATAGCCAATAGAAATATGAATAACAACGGCAATATGCTAATCAAATGATATTTCGATAATATAACATTATATGAACACATACTAAGTAAATTTATATCCTTTTTAAATAATTATGTATCTTTATTTTTAGTAAATTAAAAGTTGAAGGTTTTAAAAGAAATTTGATAATTATTTTTCGTAGGTAACTAGCTAAAGGAACACTTCGCCTATACTTTATTTTCCATGTATATGTCTACCACCACCTTGATTGGTTTCCAACTACCGTGAATCGTTTCCACCACCTCGAATTGTTTCCACTAATGGTTTCCGACCACCGTGAATGGTTTCCATCACTGGTTTCCACCACTTTGAATGCTTTCCACCACCTTAAATGGTTCCCAACTACTGTGAATGGTTTCGTTTTTTAGTTTTTATCACAAATGACGTCTTACCTGTGTGTCTATAACTGTATAAATGTCATCTATTTGTTTTATCTAATAAAATCGAAAAAATTCCAAAGTTAAAAGGTCAAACAGTTTGTTTTCTTTGTCCCCCAACACTTGAAACATTGAAAAGTCTTGATTTTGCAAATATTATGCTTGCGTGATCTATAGGATTGAAGAAATACTATTGGTCAGCTTAATCACGTGATAATTTGTGATTGGCTAACAAAATAAACAAGCAATGGCTGATCAATTTTGATGAAATTTTGTTATCGAAGACGAAGTACAAATCAATGTTTGAAATATAGATCATAGCTCTCAACCAATGAAATTGCTCAAATTCTTCTGCTTATTATATAATCGATAAGCGTATACTGTCCAAAAAATCAGTTTAAATTATTTTTCTTATTCAAATGGAATTAATACTTCCAAACTAAACGTTTGAAAGTGAATAGTTTAATTCAGACCATGATAATGACTCGATAATGACTCTATCAAAGGTTGTCATTGCAAAAACTTTAGAATGTTAGAGTCAATTATTTATTTCCATATTTAACGAGAAAAAGAAAGCAAATAATTTGTTATGAGGATTATTCATGTCCTGCCCATGACACAAGAAATAGTCAATGAAAGAGTGTGTCGTGAAAGAGCGTATCCTTGCATGTTATAGTTTATTATACGAGAAGAATTCTTGTAAACAAAAAAAGCTAATTTCCAAAAGCAAAATAAATCCTGATTTTGATCCATGTTTCCCAATTGCCTTGGAGAGGTAGGGCACCAGAGCGTTGCATCTTGACCTTTTTGCGGGAGAATGCGGTTCCTGCCATGCGTTTTCTCTTGAGGAACGCAAA
Source organism: Xenia sp. Carnegie-2017 (assembly GCF_021976095.1). Classification (NCBI taxonomy): domain Eukaryota; kingdom Metazoa; phylum Cnidaria; class Anthozoa; order Malacalcyonacea; family Xeniidae; genus Xenia; species Xenia sp. Carnegie-2017. The sequence continues at coordinate 5,936,506 of NW_025813493.1, forward strand.
AGCAAGCTTCAGTCCATCAGTCAAATTTCATACATTTCTAGCATTGACTCAATGCTCATTTCTGTAATATATTTGTAATTGAAACAACTGTAACACTGACATACTCAATAGAAAAATAAACTATTCTACTTTTTGTTTTGTCGTAGTTCTTTTAGCGTTTGTCTTAAAAACTCTGGATGAAATTTTAGTGAGGTCAAAACAATTTTCTATCAAAGATCTCAACATTATATAATTAAACAAGATTTATTCACTGCTTATAAACTCACGATTTATATTGATAATAGAAAGTATCTAAAAAATTAAAAGCAGTATTTTGACCTATTATCAAGCCATTAGACGTACATGACTTTGAAATAAAGTCAAAATATCGCATTTTTGTGTTGCCTCTTGTCAATTAAACACGTATGCAGTATGTTTTATTTTACAGTAAACTTCGCTATAACGTAAATGAGAGACATTTTTTTTATCAATTGTTTATAAAGCTGAACTAATCACCTATCAGAAAGTGATCTGTTTAACCCCTGGCGTTATTCCTTTGTCCAATGGCGTCATTTCTTGTCTTATGAAAACAATATAAAAAATTAGGCCTTCAAATCAGGTTGCAAACTTATTTGTTTCGAATTTACAAATAGATCAGGAAGAACGGTTGCAGCTGATGTATTGTTCCTCTCGTTTCCATGTTAATATTTTTCTGTGTGTAAAAATGTTAATGATTATATATAATAGCATTATATATAATATATCCAGCAATACATATAATAAGAAGAAAGACAACACATTAAACATCTTGTGTGCTTGCCTGCTTGGCATTTTTTACAATTTGCATTTGAACTCAATACAGAGTAATTTCTGAACAATGGACTTCACAAAGTTATAAAAGAGATTGTTATCTGGATTTGGCAAATCAGAACTATTGTTTTATTTCATTTCCTTTTAAAATTCTAATAATCTCTAATCTCTTTTAAAATTCTTTTAAAATTCTATCTCTTTTAAAATTCTAATAAAAGGAAATGAAATAAAACTATTGTTTTATTTCATTTCCTTTTAAAATTCTAATAATCAAATGGATTATAAGTCTCAATTATTTCGAGTACACTTAAATACTTTATTATCAGTATTGCTTGAATGTGCAATTGCTCAAAAAACATTTTTTATACAATTGATGAATTAAACATGCCATTTTTTGCAACTGTAAGGAGACGTACTCGCTGTAAAATGCCTACTTTTCCCAATCGCTATCTACGGCATAGTGCATATCATCTATCTGCTTACTAAAGTTGGAACAGTGTGAACAAAGTAAAATAAAACGTTGACACTTGGGTACGAGCAAACATGGCGAATCAATTTAATTGCATGGTGTCATGATGAGCCAGAGGAAACTCCCCAAAAAATATGAAATAAAGATAATACCACAAATACTATAAGAACAATATAAATATTTATCATGAAATCATAGCAGGGGCGTCAGCAGGGGAAAGGAAGGGGTGGTTAGACCCACTGCCCTTTTTCCTCCAGAATAAACCTCTGATATACTATACGCAATAAAACATCCATTTTTAGCCAGCACACAATCACTGGTTTTTACATAAACATAACTTCTTACAATGCCCTTCGCTATCCCTCCTACACCCCTGCTATCTTTTATAGACAAGCATACAAAGTAGGCCATTCTCGACGTATGTCACGAGTGCATTATGCAAGCTCTGATTATTTACAATAATTATTATTTACATTAAATTCTTCATGTATTGAAATTTTATTTTAAACTGCGTGCCTTGGCGATACACGCTGAGAGAATATTATTTAAAAAATACCAATAATTTTTTAAAAATATTTGAAGAGCTCACGCGACACGATCACAAGAAGTACGTGCAAATAAGCAACATGAAACGTCCATAATTTTATAAAAACATAGATCAAAGAAAAACTTTCATTGCTGGTTTTTTTATTGCAAAACGAGATAGCGTCTTGAAAACGTATGAATATTCCTGTATTCATGCCAAGTAATACAACTAATTTGGGTAAATGCTAAAAATATATACAATAGACTAAAAACGTACAAAGCGTAATTTAAGGCGCAACAATCGAGTCGCAAATCAACATTCTGTCAGTCTTTCTGGGAGTCCCTTTGTAAGTCAGTCATCACCTTGCCTTTTCAAAAATAAATCTTTACATTGCTACGTCATATAGCACATTCGTTTCCCAACGCGTTTTCGCTTTTAAATCCCATTCGGATTCTTTAAATTTGGCATAATAATTACACAAAATTTCACATTATTTTTATTTCAAATCTATTGATACAGTTATTTAAGGAAGCACCAATTAAGTTAGAAGGAAAAATCAAAGTGCATCCTGTCTGTTCAGTGCTGTCCGGTAATTGTGTACAATGAAACATAAAAAAAGCAGAACTCTGTATCTTTCAGTGAGATATCATAATATTAACGCATATCACATGTATTTCATGAGTTGCAATTTCAACTTGCCTTTTCATCTTTAAGAATTTGTTTCAAATATTTGTAGCTTGTACGCTAGTCGTTAGATCAAAATTTTCATTTTAAAGTTTTGGTAGTTCATTCAATTTTTACTATGCATTGATCGAGAACCTTACCTTAACAATTCATTATTGGAAAGGCAACCATATTGCCATAAGATGGATGGACCAAGGGAAGATTTGAAGTTTGTTTAAGATAACGAGAATGTGGGGGTGCGTTGTTGTTGATTTGCGACGCACAATACTTCAAACATCTGGTGAAAGTGATACCTCGTTTCTCTATTTATAGACATAAAATTATTGAAACATAGAATGAAAAAGTCTCGTCGTTGCTTTATTGCTAATCGGAGAAAAATCTGTTTATTTTGATGTATTTCAAATGAAAAAGCTTTGATATATAAGTCACTCTCGTGAACTATTTGTCTATTTCATTTGCAAAGGATTGAAAAGAAATATTTTGCTATAGTCAATTGATCTTAGAACATTGGCCAGAAGACGATGTTGTTTTAATTCTATTGCGCAGTAATTTTTCTCAACAAAAAGTCTTCTTTCTGTTTAACACATCTATTCAAAAGTTACAGTTGTCGCATGAGGCAGAGGAAGTTTTGTGTTTTGTTTGTCGTTAATTGTAACGTAGTGTTATAACCATGCCCTCATGTTGCTATGTAATTAAACTAAAAATAAAAACTATACAAGCAAAACATCTTTTCATCCTGGAGAAACTATGCAAATGAGGTTCATCGCAGCATTTACGTGTCCTAAACACAATAATCCTCACGAAGGTGTTGTGAAATGTTGTGCAATGTGGTGATTCACGGACACACGTTAGTAAATTGCTATGTCGTTCTTATTGTGTGACGTCATCTAAACATGTTAATTAATGTAATTATTCTGATTTGTTCGCAAGCAATGATGCGAATGAGGAACGGTAAGAACAAAGCGTGTGGCTTTGTGGTTTTACGGATGGGATCATGATTGCCGTATTTTCTGTTAAACGTTGAAAATGTTGTACTAAATTTACACGGAATCATCTAGTCATAAAGAGGAAGTTTATGATGCTATTAGTGTTGGACATGGCTTTGATTCGTCGTTTATTTTGAAGGAGAATTACGAAATGTTTTCATCTGATTCCTTGATCTGTGGATTCGTCGTACGTTATTTTTGTGCGTAGTGGTGTATTAGCGGATTTTTCTTACGATGTCTTGCGCCAAAGTGATTTCGAGAAACATTCCCGAACACTATGATTCGGATTGTTTGTACGAAGGCGAATTTTTACAACTCGACAAGGAGCTGCAGTACATTCGACACGCCAAGCTGTTGGTTACGAGAGACAGATTATTGTTGGAGCATTTAGACCACGAGGAAAGCGATTCTAGATCGAAAAACCGTTTAGAACTTTCTCGCTCAAGTGTGAATATAAATTTCCTAAAGAATTCGCCGTATACCTTTACACTGAATGTAAAGAACTCCGGCAACGCGAATAATGTTTATCAATTATGCGACAGACCTGAGTCGTGGGCAGACTTTCTGAAATCTATTGACTTGCAAGAAATCATCAACGATGATAATGGAAGAAGGCATAGAGTTTTACCACAAGTTACCTTCGACGATGATTTGGATGATACGTACACTGATTCTGAAAGTGAATGCTCGTCCTTTAGCGATGACAGTAGTGCAGACGATATTGGATTGCCAAGATGTTTGACTTCTCTCTATGCCGGGCAAGGACTCGGCGCTATGTCTATGTTAAATGTTAATAATGCAATGATGATGATGAATCCCGGTCATGTTCGTCGACTAAACAAGAGAAGTGGATTATTTCGAGGTTCCTTTGACATCCTTAGCCAGCCTGGAAGTGAAACGGACGATTTTTTGTCTCATGCAAATTCATATCCGCAGATTGCCTGCAATGCTAAACCTGAGCGTTGGAATTCGCTTCCAATTTTATCTGAGTTGGACAACATATTACTCGATGATGATTTACAATTTGAAAGATTTAATCGACATAAACGCGATAGATTTGGTACAAAACACCATGTACGAAGAGAGGGAACGGAAACAGCAAATTACCATTCATCGGCAGTGTATAGAACTGAATATGGTATAAAACATGCAACTTCTCCCAAGGAGTTGCTCTTAAACGAGGAGATACGAAAGCTTATTACACAACCTAGTGATATTAAATTTTGCAATACGGCTGGTCGTAGAAAAGATAGCTCTGAATTGGAGCCAATTTCTGAGGCCATTATTCACGAAAACTTTATCGAACCGACTAAGGTTTGCCCAACGGAGCAATCAAAACCTAGAACGTATGAGATTATAGATACAACTGGAGGTAAATTCAAGTTGAACTTAAAGCGACTTTGGAAGCGAAGAGAAAAGACCAACATCAGCAAGTCTGGAGGGAAAACATACAGCAGTAACCAACAGGAAAGGGAATCAAATCATGTTATGTTCATTAATAAAGTTGCTTTTGATACTCAAGGTACTGTACCCGCTACACCAAGTTTTGCTGTTTCAAATGATCGCAGAGGCGGGCTTGGCCATGATGTTAGTGGAAAAAAGGAAAATGTTGTTGTGTCCTCAGTGTCAAAGCAGAGGGAAAGCTCCACTAATTCAGGTATGGAATTTTTTCTTGTTATAGTCAAGATGACAATCTATTTGGGACATTTAGATGCACATCTCACTGCTCAATAATATTTGTCTGGCACCTTTTGATCATAATTGCTAAATTTCTCCCTCAAACTATACTTACTAATGTATTGCAAGTACAAAAATATATGTGCACGATTTTGCTGTGATTAACTCACCCTGATGTATTTTTGAATTTAACGTTTTCTTTTGTAAACACTTATAAATAGTGAAATTGTTCTTTTAGTCACTTAACTGGTGGGATAAATTGCTTTAGTTAAATCTTCACCAATTTCACACGTTTTGTTGTGTCAAGATATTAGATTAGTATGTGATCCAACACTCAATCCTGTGAAATTCCCAAATATTGCTGATAGAACTTCAATATTCAATGATATTAAGACCAACAGGATGTTAAATAAAATTGCACGCATTTGTAACTAGAAACTAATTATTTAAAGCATTTTTGTTGAACCAAGCTTCTAAATATATTTGATTGATCACATATAGCAACTTCTGTTCTCCTAAAAGTCATAAAAAGATAGCAGTTTTTATGCCCAAGGACATTATCTTTCAATATGATATGAATAAGTGCTTAGATTTATGAAAATATTCTCCTATATTTTCAATATTTTTTCATGCAATTATTTTGTGTTTAAAAATAACTCAGTCATTTTCGCGTCAGGTTTTTATCAAATTATCTAAAATTAACGTATATTCTAGTCGCCATTTAAATCACTAACTGTGTACTAAAAAGGTAGACATATTATTTCAATCTGCTCCCTGATGTTCTACATCATTGTACTGTTTATAGTGAAGCGCTTAGTGTTGTTGTATTTTGAAAATATCATTGTTTACCATCTCGTGGGCTGCTTGATTTTCATTCAAATTTTAAAATTGTGTTGCAGTAGTCAAATAGAAGAAAATTTTAATGTTCTTTTAACAACTTATAAACGAAACATTTCTGCCGCATGCCCCATAAAGCAAGCAAAATTTATTGTTTTGTGGGGAACTTTGCTTCTAAATGCATTTTCACACCTTGTGATCCACTAATCGGGAATCGTGGAGTTTTTTTAGAAAGAACTTCGCGTGTTCAGTAGCACTTCGTCTATAAGTGTGTAATGACAGTAATTGAGTACTTTCCAGTGCGTATAATTTGAGTTCTGCATATAATTACATGGAGATTTATATTTCTGATTTATTTTTCGCCAGATTAGAAATCTTTTTTCATTTTGTTATTGATAATACGAATAGCGTTTGGTTTTTCGCTCAATGTGATGAACGCTCCTTGTGTAATTAGGCCATGATTGATGTGCGGTATAATATTGCGTCCCTGTTGACTGTTTATTGAACAGTTTTGAAGGCCAGAGATTACGCCAGCCATAACGCCAGCTTTAATGATTAATTATTTATGTATCGTTATGTTTACATAAATTATGAATTGCGCTTTGCAAATTTCTATGTGATGAGCGATAATTTTGGCTGTTGTATTTTACTAGTTTAGCAATAAGAATTTAAACATTGCGTATTATGAAATACGAAACCTAAACTCAAAAGATATGCTATTATTATGTTATAAACTCTGATTATTCTTAACGTAGATCTGTCAGTATGTTCTATATTAGAATCGTCTAGTATTTACTTTAGGGTTTTTGACAGCAAGAAATATATATTTCTGATGTCAAAATATGTATGAGTTCATATTAATCATAAAGTACCTGGTATTTAGACTCGAACTCCGTGCTCAAAGCACGAGAAGGATGTTGTTTTGAAACTAACACTTGACATAGAAAAATAGAAAACGTGCATCGACACGAGAAGCTTGTGCAATCGAATTGCCCGGATGAAAAATATGCTTGTACATTTTTTTGAAATTTGACTAACCAATTATAGCGTATACTTGATTATTAAGATTTTTTAGAAAATATGTACGTACGTATGTGCTTGAAAGATATTGTAATGAACTTTAGCGCCTAGCGTACGTATTTCTCAACCGCTCCGATATGCTCCTTAGATTGTAAAATATTTAAAGTTATTGAAATAGTAAAAGGGATTTTTACGCATTTATACAGTTCTACGTGGCAATTATGTTGGTTTTCCTAGTAAAAACGTATGGTTCCGGGGAGGAGGAGGAAGAGGGTGGAGTAACTGACTTATGTTTGTGTTAGTATATAAAATATCAAAACACTATTGACATATGTTTATTACGTAACTGTGCTAAAATCTTAGGGTCTGCCGCTTGTATTTCATCAATTTATCATTTATCAAATTTCTAACGTTTTGAGGTTTTTATGTATTGGACGATGCGAGCATAATCCATGACGTAAATACTTAAGCGCTTTCCAACTCTGCAGATCAAACGTGCAAGGCTTCATGTGGTGATGATTTTGGTAAATACACTAGGCTCACGTTCAATACACTGAACCGCATGACAGTTCAAAGAAGGATCTTTTAAAATTGTCCTTGTGATGCTCCCTATTTTCTTTGTTACGTGTCTTAAGAAGTTTCTCATGCAAAGGATTGTTTCTAAATTTGGTCTATCAAACTATTGTCTTTACTTACGAAGCTCTTCATACTTTATCTTGTGTTTCCTGTTTCCGGTTGTTGTGACGCGTTGACCTTTCAAGCTTGTTTTGCCGTCATCTGCTATTTTCGCTAAAAAAATCATGAACGGAACAAATTGTCTCATTTAATATTGATAAGTCATGTAGATTGATGTAATCGAAGAGTTAAAATTCACATATTTAAAAAATTTTCTGAACTTTTTATATAGATACATTTTACAACACGATTTATGGTTTTTGGCCCATTTTCAACTCTATTTCTTTCCCTGATAGCCTTTTTTAGTTTCTTAATTAGTCTCCAAGCGTTACTTAATTAGTGTAAATAGTGTATTGTGCTTTTAATCAGTTTAGTAGTTAATTATGTATTTGTAAGCTTTATGTCTGTTCACGCGTACGTGGCTAAGATTATCCACGAACGTACCGACAGTTGTAGTCATTGTCTTATTGTCTTATCGTCTTATCAAACTGTTGTTAATTTAACATGGGTACAAAAATATGTAATGTTTGATTTTGTGATTGTACATTTTAGCTTCTATCTACCATGTACATTCCCATGTGTACTTTTTAGCGATGTACTTTTTAGCGATGTACTTTATAGCGATGTATTTTTTAGCGATGTACTTTTTAGCGACGTACTTTTTAGCGATGTATTTTTTAGCGACGAACTTTTTAGCGATGTACTTTATAGCGATATACTTTTAAGCGATGTACTTTTAGCGATGTACTTTTAGCGATGTACTTTTAGCGATGGTCTTTATAGCGATGTACTTTTTAGCGATGTACTTTTTAGCGATGTACTTTATAGACGATGCACTACTGCGTCAAATATTAGCCATATGAGTGTTGCTATCGATAACTATAATAAAAAACGTGCGCTGAATTGTCTCCAGCCGAGTTTGCATTTACTTGTGCAAACTGATCTGAGCTTGAATGAATCTGCAAATCAATTCGACATCAGTCATGTTGGATGAAAATTAAAACATTTGCTGTTTTAATTTATAAAAGAAATAGCACTCGATCTTCTGTCTATCGGGTTAGCACTGCTCATCTGTCGAGTTCTCACCTGAATTTTGATAGTTGTACTAATAACTACCATCATCACCGTTTATTCATCTTCCGTATGTGCTCAAATGAGTAATTTTTAGAAATTCATTGGCAAAATTTTCAGTAAATGTACTTCATGATATTATTGATCGTATATTTGAATATTCATATGAAAAGTACTTTCTGCTTAATCGTTTTAAATTTACATCGCACTGAGAAAAATGTCCAGGCATTTTTGGGCCATAAAAATTTGGCCGTCAAAAAGTAGCCATTACTTATTTTCTACGTTTCTGTAAAGTTTTTAACTATAAAAGTCATTCAAAATGTCTTTACACTATATAAATATATCAATTTTAAATTCATAAAATTATTAAACTTCGCCGTGTATAACACGTCATTTCTCGCTCATAGATATACTAACTGTCTACCTTTTTTTGCAAGTAGACATGCTTCTTCATCGATATTTTCGACTCGGCAATTTAAGCGATGGAGAACATGTGATCACGCGATGCTTTCGCTTTTTCCATGTGCTTCTTTTTAATCTAGCTACTTTGTTTTAATGTTTAGTTCCTTCACCGAAAGAGAAAAACAAGTTCACAATAAACTCTCCAACAACATTCACAGGTTAGCTATATCGTTTGTTTACCTTAAGGTTTTAATTATAATATTAAAAGCCGCGTGTGAGCATTATGTACAAGTTTCTTCGAAGTCTGACACTGTTGTGCGCATAGAGATTGTAATTAATACGAGAGGTGGCATTGACGACGAATTTAGGCGACGCGTGAATTGGGGAGGTGTCAAATTTAGGTCCCGCATTAAAACACGAAGTAAACAAATAATGTTTTTGCCGTTTTTTGGATTCTTTTTCAATATATTTAGTAAGTTTTCAGAAGTATCAAGAAAATTTGTCATTTTAAAGCGTTAGTAATTGTTTTTACCGAGATTGTATGTCGTTTGAAATCACCGTATACTTTGTATGCTTTAATTAAACTAAACGTGATGATGCCAACTTATGTTATTCTTTTCTGTTTTTCTGTTTTTACAACCCACATATTCACATACTTTAACCGTTTTTAACATTTTTCCGGTATGGATGACAAATATATGTTTTAAATGAAGATATGATCTTCGCACTTTGCTGGACAATTTAAGCAATCGTCTCAGGAACCTGAAAAAATCAGGTGACTCAACGGGATTCGAACCCATGACCTCTGCGGTGCCGGTGCTCTGACCAACTGAGCTATGAAGTCACACAGTGGTGAGCAGGTCAATTTTGTTGGGCTCATGTTTTCTCGTGAAAGGAATGTCGTATGAATGTTTAATGCAGTGTGGTGTTTGAAATTAAATGAAGATATGATCTTCGCACTTTGCTGGACAATTTAAGCAATCGTCTCAGGAACCTGAAAAAATCAGGTGACTCAACGGGATTCTGGGTGATATCAACGGGATATATGTTTTGGGAAGTCTTTTAGCAATTGTTTAACAACTAGATTGTGATAGTATTCGCTAAAGCTTTTACGCATCATATGTACAAAAAAGTCTAAAACTCATAGTCTTCTTCCATTATAGCATCTAGGAATCAATTTTGCCCCACAAAAAACGCGTACCATATTTTGGACTATAGATTATATTACGATGCCACCGCTAGTCTTATTTATTATCTCTGTGGTTGTGCATACATGAAAAATGTTACATAGACGGGATTTGAACTCGCACCCTTTGGCGGATCTAAGAGATAAATTACTGCAGCACATTTTGGAATGTATTTACATTTCTAAGCGCCTTAGACGCAGGTCCATTGGTAAAAGTATCATCTTTAGAAATTCAAATTTGTCTGAAAGTACTTTGAATTTAAAATTGAGCTGCTATAGTTTATTTTGCCGAGCGCTGGATCGGATACTGCTTGCACGTTTGGGATACTATTCTGTTGAGTCACCAAGCCTAAATAAGCCTCGTCCCAGGCCACATGTTTTTCATGAGCATTTTACCCTGTCAGAATGTATATACGTATTCTCTAATGATGGCTTTGGAGTTTGGAATAATGTTGCTTAGTAGCTTTGTCAGCCAATATAATGATGGGTAACTAGCTTTAATCTATGCATTTTCCCGAGAAGTGACGTCAAGACCAAGTTAATTAATAGATGAACTGTAAGCAGTACTTGATTTTTCCGAGAAGTGACGTCAAGACCAAGTTAATTAATAGATGAACTGTAAGCAGTACTTGATTTTTCCCGAAAGTGACGTCAAGACCAAGTTAATTAATAGATGAACTGTAAGCAGTACTTGATTTTTCCCGAGAAGTGACGTCAAGACCAAGTTAATTAATAGATGAACTGTAAGCAGTACTTGATTTTTCCCGAGAAGTGACGTCGAGACCAAGTTAATTAATAGATGAACTGTAAGCAGTACTTGATTTTTCCCGAAGTGACGTCAAGACCAAGTTAATTAATAGATGAACTGTAAGCAGTACTTGATTTTTCCCGAGAAGTGACGTCAAGACCAAGTTAATTAATAGATGAACTGTAAGCAGTACTTGTAAACAGTGGATTACTAGTTACGGGGCCTGCTGGCTGAGACAAAGTTTGTGAGCCTTTAAGTGGTATATATTCCTACCATTATAAGTTGAGCTTGTTGAGGACCTTTGCGCTCCTTCCGTTCCCTTGTGTTTGAAACTTAAAGTGTACATAGTACAGAAATAATTTTAAGTTCAAACGAAAATGATTGACGTCATAAGGGAAAAGGCAAACCCGTTACTTCATGATTTCTGAGCATCGCGCACTTAGAAAGTAGATTAATCCATTTTCCTCAATAATTAATCGATCGTACGATTTTCAACAGCATAAACGATCCAAATTAAGCACATTTAGCAGTAATATGTATATTACGTGGATCGTGCATTCCCAATATCGTTAGTGCAAAAATTTGAAGCCGGAAGTAGACTGCTATAATTAGATATGCCGCCATAATGAACAGTCCCACTCGTAATAACAATCTATAGTAAAAAAACCAAGATAGCAAAGAATTTTGGAGCGCATTGTACTTATACACCCTAAAAAAGTCTTTCAACGTGAAGCTAGAAGCATTCTCTTGTGACTGTATCTCTCAAATGGTGTTACAAAAAATTTTGGAATAAATCCTTTCTTAATAGTACAACTGCTTCCTATACTTAATCTTGTCAAAGCTAATACGTAGCAGTTTTGTCAATGCATCATAAGAGATGCTTCTCGCTATTTTTCACAGCAGAAATTGTTATACTTTGTATGTCAACCTCGTGAAGTGGGACTTTTCAATATGGCCGCCTTCCGGCTTCAAATTTAATTAGTTATACGCGATTCATGTACGTATGATACGTATCAATGACATTTAGCTAGTTCGGAAAAGAAAAAAAGTAAAAACTAATGCCTACATAACGCTGGCCTTTGCGCTTCAGCCTGTGGGCTCAAGCCTATTAGACTACTGTATAATCCGCTAGTTCCTTTAAGACTGGTATATGATGGTTATATTTTGTGTGGCTGTTTAGGCAAGAACACAATTGGAAAGAAAATCGTTAAAAAATTTTTGTCGCCAATGTCTACTCTACGGTCCGTGTCTGAGGAAGAGAAGAATTTGGATCTGCCACAAGTCACTGGTCTCGGCTACAAATCTGGAAATACAAATGATATGCCAGTTGAAGACCGTCGTAAGAAACTGCTTGACACAAATCCACTTCATATTGCTCAAGAACTTACGTTAATCGATAAAGAACTTCTTGTGCGTATTCCCTGGAATGAACTGTCAACGTGTGGCTGGATGACCAAACATAAGGTAAACTAGAAATTTTCGTTTAGGTATCAATTAGGATTGATTAATAGGATGATGTTGAACTGGTGACTATGTCAGCATTTGTACGAAAACATTATATTCAACAGTAAGATTAACATTATATTCAACAATTTCATACATATTCAACAATTAGATTAACATTATATTCAACAATTAGATTAACATTATATTCAACAATTAGATTAACATTATATTCAACAATTTGATTAACATTATATTCAACAATTAGATTAACATTATATTCAACAATTTCATATATATTCAACAATTATATTAAGAGCTTGAGGTTTCTGTAAGGGGACTCTTGGCGAGGGTTTTTTTGCAATTTTTATATAACCGCCGAGTGATGACAATGACTGTAACGATGTTGTCCAAAATAACGAGTTCGAAAACCGTTTGTCTGACAAAAGATATAAATAAAACTTTGTGTATTGTGAATGTATCGAGATTAAATTTTTACTTTTTATCTTTAAAGTACACTCGCTCTCCAAGCGTTATGGAAATGGTAGAGTTCTTCAATCGTATTGCACTGCTTATTGCTTCAGAAATATTATTTGAAGTTGATCCATTGATGAGAGTTCGTGTTATCTCGAAAGTTGTCCAGGTTTGTTGTCGTTATCGATAGAATTCTCGTCTGCGATAAAAACCACTTGTGTTATTGTTTCCTGAAGCATTTGGAGGAAGACTCCAAATGTTTGAGATACTAAATTACAAGCTAGGCTGGTGCAGTATTTAAAAAAATCGATGTACATATCGAAAAAAATATCGATATTTATCGATGCATCGATATTTTTTTCGGATATTTTTTTCGTTGTTTATGGTGTTGCTCGCGATGACTCGTAGCTAGATCAAATTGAAACTTAGCCAACAATTGCCGCGCACGTGTGATTGGATCAAGATTGTCTAATGGTATACAAAACCATTTAAAAACCGCTGTAAAGCCATTAAAAGACCATTAAAAAACATAAAAACAATCTATAATAACTATTTATATCGTAACACCGAATATTTCGTTATGTTTTCCCCGTATTTTCGGTATATCGATATTTCGATATGTTGAAAAAACCAATATCGATATACCGATATTTGAAAAAAACGATATCAATTTTCGATATACCGCAACAGCCTATTACAAGCTTTTGTTTCGGCAATTCTTTTTTATTTTGCATTTTACAACTTACAAGTATAATAACAAGCAGATAGCTATTCTAATCTTTAGAATACTGCACATATTACAAAAATAGGTATCGTTCAAAATACTGTTTGAATGACTTTCCTTTTTTTATTTTGTATTTATTAACAAGATGAAATGCTGAACATAAACAAAATTTGCGGGTTGACTGTTATACTATACAAAAAGAAAATTTCGGTCCGATATTTCTCAGCAAAGACCTCGAGCTCGTTTTATAAGATCTTAGTATTGTACATCCGAAAACAATTGTTGTAAGCATTATGTTGTCCATATTTATTTAGGTTGCCGAGAAACTCCATGCATTGGGTAACTTTAACTCACTGAAAGCCTTGCTTGGTGGTTTGCAGTGCACACCAATTTATCGTCTCAAAGAAACCTGGAGACAAGTTTCATCAAAGCGTAAGAAGTAAGTTACTATTAAGGATGAACATATATTGGACAATCGTGTTGAATTGTCGCCCCGTTTAGTATGTATCTCCAAATTACTATGAAATCAGGGCAAGTTGTAGTTGATCATTGCTATAAGTGTATGAAGTCGAACAATTAATTAAGCGGACGGCGCATGCTCATTACTTTCTTTAATAATGTATAACTAAGTGAGCTTTTTACGCACTCCAAAATTGGTTCTATAGTAGATCCTATTGGTCATTGCCTTGGCAATGAAATCAGATCGTTAAAACTAATTAGACAACACTCTACCATAGGCTTTATTAATACCCTAATACCGTAAAGAAGAAGTTGACTGTATGGATTGTGATAAGTTTTATTAGAAATGTTTTTATATTTGCCATTAAGTCAATGCACGAATCAAAGTTAAATAGGATTATGGATGTTAACGAAGAAATCAATTAAATGTATGAAATATTTTGTGTTTGATTAAAAATAGCTACGAGTTAAAGGGCAGTATTTTTTTCATTCTTTACTCTATCATTGAATCCCTCCCACCCCCCACATCCCCACCTTTGTTTACGTACATCGTTTCGGGAACTTTGTTTCATGCCAAACTATTGACCGATCATATGTAGCTACATAAGCCATATACTCTTTGTGTATGTTTTCATATGTAGATCGTCCAGGTTAGTAGAGTCCCGAGAAGGACTGTTGGACCTTAGCGGTAGTCATCGTCAGAGTCACTTGACTCTTCTCAAGAAGCTACCAGCCTCGACGATCTACATCCACAAACATGTAACGATACTCCCGCGTTCAAACCATGCACTTTATAGTCTTTGTATTTGTCTCCATTTCGCCCCCGAGCTTTATGAGCAGCTCAAGCCATTTCTCTGCAACTCTAATCGCTTACCTTTTTTTTCTGCTATATATAGGAGCTTTCGTGGATTAACTAAGTTAATGAGCGAAGACGACAACTTTGCCGCTTATCGTAAAGAGGTCGACAACTTAATGAACCAGAAAACGCCATGTCTTCCTTTTCTCGGTGACTTTCTCACTCAGATTGCTCAGACGCAGACCTATCTGGCATGTAGAAAGAAGAGTCCTGAGCCACCGAAAGAGGAGATTTTGGAAGAAAATATTCCCAATCCTTCGACACCAACACCCAAATCATCTCGGAAAAAAACTCGATCACGCACAAGTTTAGCTAAAGGGAAGCGTTTCTTTTAAGACGAGAGATAGCCGTTTTTCCAAGTCTTCCCCTAACTTGCCTGCATCGTGCGTGAACACTCCAGAACGTGCCCACAGCTATCGAGCTCAGCGTTTTAGACGTTGCCGCAGTTGGCAATACAGCAACGATAGTGGTATTCAGGTTAATAACAGCACTAACTCCAGTTTATCGGCAAGCTCAGCGTCTTTTCTCACCAGTAACACGTCACTCGGTAGTGGCACGATTGCGTTTCAAAATAAAAACTCAACAAACGATGATCGCGGGCGCACAACATCACATCATCACACGCAATCCAATTCAACGAGCACACCCGTGTCTAGCAAAACCTCATTGAAAAAGAGGTTGCGTCGCAACCAAAGCGTTTCAGAAAAGTCTTTATCAAATTCAGACAGTGGAAGTAGTCTAAAAACTAAACTTTCCTTCATGCGATCATTTCGACGAAGTAAGAGCATGGATCAGTCGCCGTCAAGTGTAGAAAGTTTGCCGAAACTGGGTCCCTCTCGCAAGGAGAACCGAAATGGTAGCGTCAAGACTGGTAATGGAAAAAATGGTCGACGTATTTCAGAGGCTGAAACGGAGAAAGGTACGTTGTTGTTTTTAAGTAGGGATGAAGGAAAATTGCCAATTACTGATGTCATCATTCATTAGCAGATCGTGGTAACTGTTGGGCCGATTTATTGGCACCGTTTATTTATTAAAATAAAGAGATAGCTACAAATGTTCGACAAAAAGGTTTTAAATTGTGTTTACTCTTACAATATACGCTATGCACTATTATGATCACTTTCAATCTTGCTTGCCTTTACTCAAAGCTTAGTTTTGGCCGATTGTGATCTAAAAACATGATATTGTTAGTTTCTGGCGTAAACACAAATGCGGGGTATAACTATGCGGTAATTGATCTTGGAAAATATTGTGCCACATGATTTTGTCGAAAATCGACACTTCGCCCTTTTTAACAGGGTGGACCTTAAATTGAATTCTGGGTGAAATAACTTCCACCTTCCCGCTTTCCCTGTGGGTCCACCACCCCCCGTATCTCATGAATGCAATCTGGGCCACATGCTTTTAATGTCTTGTTCAAAGCTATCATTATTTGAGCCAAAAGATGTGTTGTTTTACTACTTATAATCAGCATTTTGTCTTGCGTTTCGTAGTCGATTACCGATTATTTGAGAAGTGGCTGATTAATCTCGGCTGTGCCTAAAGGCCCGTTCACACGATTTGATTGTTTCGCTTCCGACTTTTGGTTGCTTGTTCAGATGGTCCGATAATTTATATGACGTTTATATTCGTTAAAATATTTATAGTCGTGAAAGCAGCCATTTGTGTTATCCAGTACATTTATCGATATATTTTGCGTATTTTTATTCTTGTTTTCAAGTCTTTTCAAATCTAATTTTTTCGCGCCAAATCAAATTTGGGAAGTATGACGAGTGAGAAGTCTGAGGCTAGTCGGCTTCCTTTGATCTTGTGGGATGAAAATAGAGCAAGCTCTATTTTTCGATTCATCCGATTTTTCATACAAACAGATCCGACTGTCGGTTGCTGACTTTATATGTGTTCACACGATCCGTTTTTAGGATTCGACAAAGTTGGATCGTGTAAACGGGCCTTAATATGTACCTATTAATCCGCTCACACTCATCCCCAATTTCTACACTCTGGTTTGTAAGTACAAAATTGGGATACATATATAATCGTTTCTTACCGTCGCTATCGTTGGTATCACATCTCATAAGGTCTGAAAATCTTGTGAAGCCTTTTGCCGCTGACACCTGTGGAACGGTTTTCGTCAACGACCAAGAGCCCAGTCTACCAAATACCTGACTTCGCAGAAAATTTTTATGAAATTTTTCATTTTTGACAGAGAGTCTCGTCTATTTTTTTTCAATATGGCCTCCATGCTTTAGCATTTATTTCGTAGCTTTACATGTAGGAGATTAGGTGATATATCGTCGAATTTCATGTTTTATATTATTAATTTCAAGGAACTGAACTGCAACTATGGCACTTCCATCTCGCCGCTATCCAATACAGCTTTCCAAGTCGGCCACGTGTTAAAGACTTTTTATTAACAACACCTTTCAACTCTGAAGAGGATAATTACAAATTGTCGTTGCAGCGTGAACCACCTAACAAACCAGCTGTGTCATAATTGAGGGTTCCTGCTTTACACAAAGTATATTTGCATAGATTTGTACCAAATTTTAAAACTTGTAATTGATGTACTTTATCTCAAAGATATGTTTTAATAAGATGCTCAGAGTTTTATGAAGAATTAAGATATTCATATACTCTTAAAGAGGTTTTCTTTTTATCTGTAAATAGTCCAAATTTAAGAATCTGTATATATTGAAAGGTTTTCAAAGAGTCTAATTAAAGTTCTCCAACTTTTTTTAAATATCGAAACTTATCTACTGTTTATGCGGCAAAACTTTGTTGAAAATTTGCTTATAGTCACACTATTGTAGTCCATCACTTTTGCGATGAAAAACTACTCGCATTTTAAAAATCTCCCTTGTTTTTCTACCGTCATTTTTCGCATACTATGTTACTGCAAATGTATAGTGATTTACACGTATGTGATTTACACATGATTTACACGTATGTGATTTACACATGATTTACACGTATGTGATTTACACATGATTTACACGTATGTGAAATTTTGTTCTAATTTAATTTTCCTTCCTTCGTTTCCAGAAATGTGTTCAGTTTTATTTATTAATTTATTTTGTTCTTATTTATTTTTCCGTTAGAGCGTAATATCCTTTAATATTCTTTAATATCTTGTCTCCGTTGTCAGATCAATGCCTTTCAAAATGCCATTGTAGAGTCTTTACTGTGTTTAGTGTGAGAGGAGTGAAGTTTATTATCCAATAAGTGAAATGTGACATAAGTAAGTGGAAACACTGCAAATTGTTCAATAGCAATCTCAAATTTCAGTCAATTTTGATGAAAATGTCGGAAGAGAGACCGAGGCAAAGGCAAAACTTAGACAGACTTTTGAAGTTTTGTGTGGAAAATACCCTAGCTGAAGATCCTGGTGACCGATCTAGTTCTAGCATCGAACCAGAGGTGCATTTTCTGTTTTGCTGCTTGCTGTTTTCGTAGAAAATTAAGCATTAGGCGTACCCTGTACATTGAATTCAGAGTGGGGTTAAATTTGAAAGAAATTCAGTTCGTTAATTATTTTCCACGAAGTGTGGCGTCTTTGCTGATTTTAGCATGTTGAAATTAAGCCATATTTGAATATTTGTATGTGAGAATGGCTCTGTAAGAAAAAATTCACACGATACTCAGGCTAACTCAGTATTCACTACCTACAACATTATACGTAGTATTCAGTAACCAGTGTAGTAGATATTTTATTTGTTGTATCAACTGATATGTAATGTACTTTACAGATAAATCTTTCAACCTTGTCTGAGAGTTTTAGCTGTTCATGATTTTGTCGTAAAAAATCACAGTGTATGATGTGATTTGATATTAAAGTTGCTTTGTGTTCACTGTTGTCTATGGTTCATCATAAATTATTTCTTACTTTTAACAAACACAAAAGAAGTTGATTTTTGGAGAACAATAGGTTTATTGGAACCATCAAATATTTGGCCATGCTTAATTACTGTAATCCTCCCCACCCCATCCCCCAATTTTAAAATGTTCTTAGCCTTGTTCCTATCACACAGTCTTATCATATAGGATTTTAAAAACAATTTATCAGATATTATAATAGCTGTTACCAGTGTTACTGTGTAAGTTAAGTTAGGTTAATTATGATTATGAAAATTAGTTACTTTGCATATTTTTTAAGCCTCATTTTGTTAGACTTTGATTTATTTTCGAAAATTTATGGAAATTGAAATAGAATGCCACTTCATATATCAGTGATAGACATGGGCGAAACTAGAATGTTGAGGGGAGGGAGAATTGATATATTCAGCTCTGTCCTGTTGATTTCTTTTGAAATTGTGCTTGCTAACAAACCAAATCAATCAAGCAGAGTTGAATATATGAATATTCACCCCCCACCTAACGCTCTAGTTTTGCCCCTGGTAACAGACACTTCATGAAATATAAAGAAGGGAGGTAGAGAATTTGTGTTCATTGGTACACATTTCTTCCTTTGCCTAACAAAAGTTAAAGTTTTAATTATTAAATTAGGCATTGAATACCCTAATTCCCATCTTGGGAGCGCACAAGCTGCTTGTTCTTGAGACATGTTGCTTTGGACAATGTAAATAGGCAAAAATATTATTTGATAAAGTAAATGGTTTGAACCCGGGAATTGTAGATGAAGATCGTCTAGATTAATAGAGTCCTGAGAAGGACTATTGTTGTTGGTGTTGACTGACGTTTCAACATCCTTAGCGGTAGTCATCTTCAGAGTCTAATATTATGTAATATTAATAATCAAACCATCACTCCTATTTTGATTAATTTAGCGCCAGGCATGGCTACAAGAAGCTCTCAAAAACTTTACTGGTGAAGATGAAGTGTCTCTAATAAAGAAGTGTTTGATGTTGCTGTCTACTCCATTTGGAGAGTTGTCAGCTGACCCTGAAGAGGATTTCATGACACGAGAAAATGCTTTGGAACAAATAGAAAGTGTTGTTGACAACATTGACAATGCCAAAGGTATACCTTTAGAGAACCAGAAACTTTTGCCTACTTCTTTTTGAAAAAGAGCAAATTCCAGCTCAATTCCTGAACGTGATTTTTACTCTGCATATGACAGTGAAGATGACTATTGATTAGCATTTAAAAAGATCAGTAATCAAAGATTCTGATTGGACTGCTCTAATCTACGTCATCAATACGTATGTACAAATTGACTAGCATTTAAAAAGATCAGTAATCAAAGATTCCGACTGGACTGCTCTAATCTGCGTCATTAATACGTATGTACAAATTGACTAGCATTTAAAAAGATCAGTAATCAAAGATTCTGATTGGACTGCTCTAATCTGCGTCATCAATACGTATGTACAAATTGATTAGCATTTAAAAAGATCAGTAATCAAAGATTCTGACTGGACTGCTCTAATCTGCGTCATCAATACGTATGTACAAATTGATTAGCATTTAAAAAGATCAGTAATCAAAGATTCTGATTGGACTGCTCTAATCTTGCGTCATCAATACGTATGTACAAATTGATTAGCATTTAAAAAGATAAGTAATCAAAGATTCTGACTGGACTGCTCTAATCTGCGTCATCAATACGTATGTACAAATATGTCACCATTTATTCTTGATCTGTTTTAGATTGCTTTAAACTTGGCGGATTAGATGTATTTTTGAAGTACATTGATGATAATATGCATTGTACATTACAATGGCAAGCTCTTTCTGTTCTTGGCTCATGTCTTCAAAACAATGCTTATTGCCAGGAGCAAGCATTAAAGATAAACATTTTATCAAGATTACTGAAGATCGTAGACGGAGATTTTGGCGATACAACAGTTAATGTCAAGGCAGTTTATGCTCTGGGATGTAAGTTATTGTTGCATTTACCAATGTAGACAAAATGTGTAGACATTTTATGCTCAGGGATGTAAGTTATTGTTGCATTTACCAATGTAGACAAAATGTGTAGAAATTTTATGCTCAGGGATGTAAGTTATTATTGCATTTACCATTGTAGACAAAATGTGTAGACATTTTATGCTCTGGGATGTAAGTTATTGTTGCATTTACCAATGTAGACAAAATGTGTAGACATTTTATGCTCTGGGATGTAAGTTATTGTTGCATTTACCAATGTAGACAAAATGTGTAGAAATTTTATGCTCAGGGATGTAAGTTATTGTTGCATTTACCATTGTAGACAAAATGTGTAGACGTTTTATGCTCTGGGATGTAAGTTATTGTTGCATTTACCAATGTAGACAAAATGTGTAGACATTTTATGCTCTGGGATGTAAGTTATTGTTGCATTTACCAATGTAGACAAAATGTGTAGACATTTTATGCTCAGGGATGTAAGTTATTGTTGCATTTACCAATGTAGACAAAATGTGTAGACATTTTATGCTCAGGGATGTAAGTTATTGTTGCATTTACCAATGTAGACAAAATGTGTAGACATTTTATGCTCAGGGATGTAAGTTATTGTTGCATTTACCAATGTAGACAAAATGTGTAGACATTTTATGCTCTGGGATGTAAGTTATTGTTGCATTTACCAATGTAGACAAAATGTGTAGACATTTTATGCTCTGGGATGTGCGCCAAATGTCAAGGCAGTTAATATCCTGGATAAAGTTTTTGTAACGTCTACACGTGCACACTAAATGTCAACGCGGTTTATGCAGTGGGATATTAGTCGTCAAATGTGGTATTAGTCCGCATGCGCACAAAACATTCAGTTATTACAGTACGTAGCTAACATCTGCTCTTGAGCACTTTAAGCCTTGCTCGCATATAGTCATTCGTGTCGTTTGACTCGTGTCAAAATTATGCAAACAACCTGTACGTACAACTATATGAGAACATTTCAGAGGCGACTGCGATGACCTCAACCGACTAACATGACTGGAAAGACCACGGTTGCTTGGTTAGAACTGTGCTTTTTCTGGACGATCGAAACGACCGTTAAAAAATACAAACGACTCTATGGGAACTGCTTTCATGCAACGTAGTCAACCGGGATTGCTTCATTACCCTCAAATGTACGGATTTGTTCGGTTTTGTAAGTTAAAAAATGGCAAAGTTAATTTAAGACTGTTTGTGATAGGCTCCAAGATCTTTTCATTTATTGTATATAGCTATTTTACGAAGTCAAACTCTATGCTTATGACGCCTATCTGTCTGTCTGCTACGGCTTTTACGAAGTCAAACTCTATGCTTATGACGCCTATCTGTCTGTCTACTACGGCGCAAAACAAATTAATAGCCAAAGTGCTTTCTCTTTATAAACAGCGGCCGTTATTTTCGCGCTGGAATTATTTATACACATTCTCTCAGCAACCCTGAGAAGATTGTATGAGAACTGCAGGAGCCTGAATCGTCCCAGTCGTTTTACAATTAAACGATACAAATTGTTATGACCTCAACGACTTAGGCAACTTTATATGAACCAGGGTAAATTTTACTTTGTATAGTAAGTAAAAAAACGAATGATCCTAATCTGAATGGTGAATTTATACGGAAGGATTGACTAGCCTGTCTGTTGATTGAAAAGAAAGCAATTGATTATCATCTGAAATTTTTGAACAGGAATTTATTTAAAGTGCATGTGATTCAACAATCTCTTTTCTCCAATTAGAAAGCGCGTGAACCTATGCAGTTGAAAAGTTTTTGCGTTGCCAAATTTTTAGGTATGATTCGAGGTTGCGAGGAGGCTGAAAGGCAATTTATTGAAAAAGACGGATTCTCATATCTTCTTCGTGCTGTGGAGCGAAATGTTCCTAAACTTAACATCAAAGCGATTTTTCTTATTTCAA
Source organism: Xenia sp. Carnegie-2017 (assembly GCF_021976095.1). NCBI lineage: Eukaryota > Metazoa > Cnidaria > Anthozoa > Malacalcyonacea > Xeniidae > Xenia > Xenia sp. Carnegie-2017. Next base: position 5,959,319 of record NW_025813493.1, read on the forward strand.
ACTTAACAGATGAAAACCAAAAAAATATTGGTTAGTAGCTATATATGATTCATTTAGTTCAAACTTAACAGACGAAACCAAGAAAATATTGGTTAGTAGCTATATATGATTCATTTAGACGTATGAATTGAGGTTATTTTAGTTCTTCCAAAACTCGTTGAAAAAAATCAAAGAAATTGTTGCTCATCTCTTAAATTTTGTCAAGCACATTTATTTTGAAAAGAAAGCGAAATTCAACAAAAAAAACTGTGTATGAAGAATTCGTCATTTATCAATCGCCATATCTATAGCAATAGCGATATTTACGCTTCTCTTTAGAGTGCAATTACTTTCATCGTCTAATACGCTCTCCTTTACGATTAATAGTCATTGAAAGAAAAAGTCCCTCGTGTATGTGTTTTTTTTTGAAAATTGTACTGAAAACGATGCTATTTCTTTTAAAAACTATCGGAACAAGTGTTGATTCAACGTTAAAGGGCCAGTACAACGAAAAATTTGCCAGTAAAATTCTAGTTTCAAACATATAACATTTTAGTTACAAACATATAACATTAAAAAAAAATTGTCGAACGACATCGAAGTTCTTAAACAGTGTAGTCATATCTCTTTGCATTCTCAAGATATTGAAGTTTTGCGTTGTCTGATTTTGTAGAGGAAGTGACATCACGTGTGTACATCAACCGGACAGAGTCTCTGTCGTGGTAAAGTGTTAATGAAATAAAATTCTGCCGAGGAATTTCATCCAAAAGTTGATAGGAAAGTAAAGGATGTTTACACTTTTGCAGCGACCCATGCAATATGACCTCAATTTCTCTATAAATCGGACATCATGAAATTTCAATATGTTGCGAATGCAAAGTATATGACTTGTTTTGGAATGTCTTCTGTCATTTTACGAGAGCAAATTTTTTATAATGCTCGCCTTAAAAAAACCGCATATTTTGAGAGTCATCTCCAATGAAAAAAATTAAACTACGCCGTTGTTTACCCCATGAAGATTATTGTACTTTATATTTTGTAGAAACTCTATGCAACATGGGTATGGTAGAGAAAATGATTGCTATCATTCAAGGGCAACACGAACAACATCATGAGCATGTCCTACATATTTTGCTGAAATTTGTAAAGAACCATCATCCCGCATTGTCAGAATCACGGCGACAACAATACGATTTAAAAAGGACTTTGGAAAATCGCAAACATTATCTGCAGCAAACAGATCCAGAAGCATACGAGGTCAGTGAACTCTTGTCGTCATTAATTTTTTCTTTTGAAACCGCTGTTACGTATGCGCATGTATGCACGTAGCTGACAATACTTTATCCACCCGCGAGCTTAGCATTGTAATGGAATATTGTTCTAAAGATAGCAAATACCATAGTGAATGGTAAAAGTAATATAATAAGTTGATAGTTCTTAAAAGAACTGTTTTAAGGAAAGAACACTAACCCAGTAGTTCTAAATTAAACGACACGATGCATTTCGGCAGACTACTCCTCAGGTGTCAACGTCTGCTAAATGAAAATTTACAATCTACCGATATTTATAATGCCAAGAAAGAGTGTACGTCATCTCCAAAAGGGAAGATGACGCTTAAAACAAGGATAAATTAAAAACATGATCCTTTTGTCTGCAGAGGACGGGATTGGTTAACTTAATTAAAACAGCCTCCATACTTTTACCATTCACTATGGTATTTGCTATCTTTAGAACAATTTTCAGATTTGTCACCACAACAAAGTCTCTATTTTATCATTGTAGTAGACTGTCCAGCTCGTTTTAGATGAACTTTGTTTGTTTTTTTAAAAAATTAATCGAACTCCGTGTGCCAAAAAGAACTAATCCAAATTTACTTCGGTAAGCGCGCTTATCCGACATGCTTACAATTAATACAGCTTCCGAGTTTATTCTTCTAGGTATAGCTGGTTAGTCCATATGTAACGCGGGCTCCTATATTATAAGAACTGTGCGCGTCAATTATTACAGCAACCGTGTTTATTTGGCTAAATTTTTGCATTGATGGCCGATGAATCAAAGCCTGTGTGCAGGCTATTACCTGAACTCAGAATATATTAAAAAAGACGAGTGTGACAGTAATTTGTGTAATGAAGAAGACGCCGTTTGTTATGCTTTTTTTAATTAATATCTGAAAAATATACAAGAGCGGCTATTGTTCCATAACAATTTTGAGCGTTTTGATGCCTTGACCATGTTACTATTATGGCTTACTTGTGAACAACTTTGAAAATTTTTCCAAACTGAATTAAATATGGCCAAAGTGAATGAAATGAGCCCACACATGTCAGACTTCAAAGAAGGCGAGAAAGGAAACAGCAAAACTTCATTTTCATTTAAAAGACGTACGTAAAGAAAGACGACATTATGCAGGTGTGTAAAAACACTAGATATAGCAACAATAGTAGTCACATGAACGACAAGAGCGAATGATATGATTGGCACACCGAATTTTAAAGTACAGTACACCATCGTTCGAGGAGCGTGTTAAACTAAATAAAATTTTTGAGGAAAGAGGAAGAACTGTTCGGGAGAGTCGACGCATTAGTCAAATTGTGCAAGGTTAGAATAGGCGTAACCATATTTTGCGCCAGGTGTTGGAGAAATAGGTGTTGGGCAAAAAATTAATGACTGACCTGGATGTAGCGAAAAGAAAGGTCCCAATTCAAAAAAGGAGCAAGGTAGGACACCTTGAAGTCTCCCGTGCTGAAAATATATACGTTCAAGGACTTTGCAATTGACTGAGTCAGGTTTGAAATGATATATACGTACATCGCTGTCTGATGCAATGTACTTACGTTGCAGAAGCATTTTTGTACTTGTTGCTGTTAGTTGACTCAATGATTACGGATTGATTATCAAACTTGAAATCAGGAACACAAGGTTACAAGACGCATTGGAAAGACTAAAAGCGTAGTACTGACATGATCTCGTTCTTATACGGACATGTTGAAGAGATTATACAACTGCCTAGGCTAGCTATGTTTAAAGAAAAGAACCACAAGGAAGCTGAAAAGTTTAACGAGAAGAACTGCGGGAATTATAATGCTTTGACACATGTTTGCATAATTTTGATTTAACAAATGCTACGAACATATCCATGCAGGGTTAACTACTTCACCGACCCCCAATGCTGCGTGATCTCTGCTTACATTGAATTTTTAAAGAACTTTCTACCACCTCACAGAGTCTATTTAAACGAAAAATAATGCTGAGTTTCATTTTGGCAGACGTCTTTATATTTTATGTTAGGAAACGTGCATTGGGTCACGTCATTTTATTTGCTCATCAATAACTGAATTAGATGAAATATCAGTAAAAGAACTCCCGGATTCAAATCTTTTGCCTCCTGAAGACGGCAATGATACCAAATACAAAATCTAGTTTTCTATGAAAACTCGCTATAGTTACTTCAGTTGAGAATTGGGGATGGGGTACAAGATTCATTATTACACTAAATTACAATACAATTGTCAGTATCATGTTTTAGTTGTGATCCAGGGAAACATATTATAACATATTATGTTTCCCTGTCAAGTCAAGTTGAACATGACTGGCTGGCTACCCATAACGAGTAATACCGGTATCTTTGACATTACGTCCAAACAAATGCCAGTCGCCACAGTAGAAATACTCGTTATAAAGACTTAACTATTTGTTTACCCAAAACGAAGAGACAAAATGATGGTGGGCGATCTTTTGCTGCTACTGCAAGTCGATTTTGGAACAGTTTACCTCTTACTATGCGTAAAATTTCATCAGCTTCACTTTTTAAAAAGAAACTTTATGATAAAGCTAATTCAGATATGCTCATAGAATAATTTATTATTTAGTTTTTTAGTATTTTTAGTCTTGTGTAATTCTGGTTTTTAAATTGTAATTAATCTCGTAGTTTGTTAGTTTGAGGGCCACAAGTTTTTCACACTTGTTGTGTCACGTGTTACCCTCTTTTAATAATAAAGTTTAATCAATCAATCAATAATCAACGTCACGTGATTTTTTTGAAATTTAACTAATGTCTGAGTTCATCGATTAAATCGCAACTTCACAATGTAGCAAAAACAATTACGGTAGTTACTTCATATACACGCGCCTTTTTTGATCAACAGCGATTCACATCAATTGCAATATTACGTAAGAACTTGAGCAGCATAAAAAGGTATGAAGCCAATTCTTATTTATTTCTGTTGTTTTTATGACATTTTAATTTGCATTCTGACCATAATAGTGGACTACCGTGCATTAATACAAGACAACTGTTGTGGTTCGCATGACTACATTTTAATATGTTCGTCACTTCTCTTTCAATCCTCTATTATGTCCTTTTATATATTTATATAGAAGAAAATAAGCTATTGCAGCAAACTATTTTTGTATATTTATATAGGAGGAAATAAGCTATTGCAGCGAGCTATTTTTATATATTTATATAGGAGGAAATAGGCTATTGCAGCGAGCTATTTTTATATATTTATATAGGAGGAAATAGGCTATTGCAGCAAACTATTTTTATATATTTATATAGGAGGAAATAAGCTATTGCAGCGAGCTATTGAAGCTTTGTTTCTCGGGCGATAATGTCAATGATGAAACTGAGAGATGATTGAAAAATTACGCACCTTTAGTGGATGCTCTTGGATATGTATTGATTGTATACTATGTACTTTTATCTTGCTTTTTAGTCCGTTGATCTTTAAGAAACATTTGTGCTTTTAAAGTAATCCAAGGCTTCTTATTGGCTAGTAACCATCTGTCTAACTGTATTAGGGGAATATATTTTCGTCAACGTGTAGTTTCTGCATACATACCAGTAGTGTATTTCGTCGACTTAATTTACGCCACTTTATAAATCAGTTTTAGTTGAGCGTTGATTTTTGAGGACTTCAAATGCTCGCTATTTTAGTCAGTACGACACCACGCATATACCCTTTGTAGCATATGACGACTTAAGAAAAGTAGAATATTGTGGAAAAGTTACGACACCTACACATATGCCCTATGCCGTATAAAAAACGTAGAATATTGTGAAAAAGTGGAGTGTTGGCTGCCAAAAAATGGAGGAATGCGATTTAAGTTAAAGGATTTAACTATAATTTTGTTTCAAAAACACTCAATCAAAGCTGATAGATCATGAAAATAGCAACTGACTTACACCTCAAAAGACTCGATTATGTACACGCCATCTCTATAGGCAAAACATTTTAAGGTTCTTCAGTTAATAGAAGTCATATTGTACGTGCAAATGGACAAAAACCTCAAGCTTTAAGTGCCTAGTACGTCTTTATACACATTTTAAGGTTCTTCAGTTAATAGAAGTCATATTGTACGTGCGAATGGACAAAAACCTCAAGCTTTAAGAGCCTGGTACGTCTTTATATACATTTTAAGGTTCTTCAGTTAATAGAAGTCGTATTGTACGTGCGAATGGACAAAAACCTCAAGCTTTAAGTGCCTGGTACGTCTTTATACACATTTTAAGGTTTTATAGTTAATAGAAGTCATATTGTACGTGCGAATAGACAAAAACCTCAAGCTTCAAGTGTGTGGTACGTCTTTATACACAAATGTTAAAAGTTGTAAAACAACCTTGGAGAAAAAGTCAGATTTAAGCGACGTATTTAAGATCATCATTGGTGTGCTGCTCAAAGAATGCAAGACGCAGAAAAAAACTACTGATACGGCTGGCTCTTTACAGCAGAGTAGCAGAGTTCTGTTTTCAAACATCTTCGTGCATGATGAATTATTTATAGAAGAAAAGAAGTGCACAAGTAAAAGGAATGATGGTGGCTTTGAAAAATTATCAAACATGGCCGTTACCGTAACTAACCGAGCTACATAAGGAGTGGACTCAGTCTGTAGTTAAAGCATCAAAGTCACCGCACAATTGCATATAATACACGAAATCGGCTATATTTATTGCATTCCTTTTGTCAAACCGTGGCTTTTGTGAAGTCATAAAATAACTGGACTTTAGCTAGCTGTATTGTCCAAGCTTAGGTGAAGAAAGCGAAATTTGCATTTCATTTGGGAATCAAGGTGTGAAGCACACAAAACAAGGGCACAGGCATGTAAAGTTCTTACAATCAATAAAGTTTTGAAAGGCCTTTTCATGTGTTGGTGCTCATTCTTTTTTTAAAACAACAGTCGATGATATTTGCTTGTTAAAAACTGGGTGAAATTTCACTTAAATTATATTGTGTGAAAAATAAATTTGGCACAAGGCCGTTTTATTGCAGTGTCATTTTAGCCATCCTTTAAATCATCAACTTCGAACTGTTTAAGTACCTCAATAACCAAATTTGTTGCAGTTTGTTTTTCAGCATTCCGAGAAAAGTGCCACTTTTCGATGTGGCTAGTTTGATTCTTTTTGTTCTTGATTGTGTACAGGCTCTCTCCTTTTTATCCTTGATCAATTTACCTAATTAGTGCAATAAATTAAGGCGTATCCAACTTCCAAGTTTACTCAACATGGAAATGTTTACTGTTAGCAAGACAAAACAGAAGAGCGGGCTACGCCACTGTCTCATTTTAAGTACTCTTACATGCATCATATCATTTCTCTTAACCACGAATATGTTGAGCTAAATTAGGAAATTTACTCACTCAATGATTTTTGTTTACATTGTGGAAAGTGCATGATCTACTTTTTATAGAATGTCAAACTCTAGTCATTTTCATTTTCTTGATGCTTATGATGACTTCTAATGATATTTTGAGTGTAAGAAAATAAATGTAGATGAAAGCGGTAGATTCACTGTGATGACTCATGAGTGGCGATACCCAGGGGGGATGGGAGGGTCGTTTATTTTTGGCAAAATGTCACAGAAACGTGCATCAATTTGAGACGAAGATTTGCCGAGTCATAATAACTTAATGTTTTCTTTGCAATATCAATCCAACTGTAACAGCCGTTGCCAACTGCTAAATTTCAACATATCGAAATCACGTTCCTTATTCATGCCAGAATGATCTTTGTACTCATTTTTGACGACCACATTGCTTTGATAAGCCTGGAGAAGATAACGGGCGTTTTTTTGAGTCTTTGTTTATTTGAATTATTAATGTTTTTGAAAATGTCGTGAGAAAATTGATCTTTGGAATTGCGTAGGAGAAAAACTGCAAGAGGAGACCTAAATTTAATTTAGACCATTGTATTGCTGTTATGATTTATCTTAACTGTTTTGTCAAGCAGGTACGTCTCCCTGTTCCGTAAATAATTCTTCATTGTTATGTAAAACTCTCGAACTGTCCACGCCATATTTGGTCAAAGCCAACAAACTTAATGCAAACGCAACAACGCGCGGAAAGACTGTGCAAGAAAATAGTGTTGTATTGTTGTAAGTGCTAATACTATTAAATTTGTACCATGTTTTTTCCAAAACTTGACAGAGCTACTCTGTAAAAAGTAATCCGCCATTTCAAAGATCTAGAAAGTAATACTATTGACCGAAGAAGACCCAAACAAGTGTTTTGTTCGAAGGTTTTATCGAGATATCATTCAAGAGCAGGTTATCAGAGATATTTTTTTCACCTTGTTTATATAAAAGACAGACAGATCTTTGTAAAGTTGTGTATGGATGGCGTTTTTGAATATGTCAAGGCCCTCTGGTATTCGTGGACAAAGTTTCGAAGACGGTACGTAGAGTGGAGATTCGATGTTTACGAACAGTTTAGTCATAGATATTAGTATATGACGCTGACAGCAGGTCTTGAATTTTTGCAGATTCATTAACCTTGTTTTAGCGATAATATGTTTTGTTATGCCTTCGACCAAATATGGTGTGTCTAGCGTTTCTCGAAACAAGTTTTTAAAAATAAGATGTCAATATCCCTTAGTGATGTTTATATCGAGGATGAAATATGTTTGTTAGTATAAATTTTTGAGTCTTGAAATGCCTCGGCAAAAACGAGCGTTGTTCTTGAACTTTTTTTCAATGTAAGCATTCCATGGATAAATTTTGTAGCTTGTTTCTTCAACGGTTAAACGTGTAAGCTAGTATATTTAAAAGCATGACAACTTAGTCCATAATTTTCAGCTAACGACAGCTGTTGACACTTTTATATATAACGCGAATAACAATGAATTTACCTAGTTTACATATCTTGTTAAAGAGCGAAACGGTCGTTCACGACTTAAGGGGACTGCTTGCTTTTTAATACCTGAATTGCTCCTTCCTTTAAAATAAACATGAATGGCTTATAAAAATATTAGGAAGTTAAGATGTATTGCAAAGCCTACAGTCAAACGCCGTAAAGTGGCTAACTCTCTTTTGTAGCACTATAACAGGTTGTTGTCCGTTGCTTAGTAACGCTATATGTAATAGCCAATATTCCCAATGTTATCAGCTCTGTAAATTAGTCTTGTTTTTCACACTGCTTATATACTTGTATTGCTGTTTCCAATCACTTCACGTTCAGGTATTCAGATTATAGGATATTAGCTTGTTATTTAATTGACCATGTGTATTGGGCATGAACGTTTCAAAGTATGAAAAACGTCGAAAATTACCATATTATTAATGTATTCACAGCCTTAAAAACACATGTCAGGTAAGCCTTTCACTAATTCTGAAACTTTATATTTCTAAAGTAATGTGTTCATGACGTACACAAGATTTATTCTCAGGGGAACAAGAATCTAAAGCGACTTTTTCCAGACCAGTTCCTTTCCATAGCTGAATCTTTTAATTTGAAAAATTTAGGCATAAAGTGATTTATCAGAAAATACAAAAGGAAAAATGTTGTTTGGATGTACATCTTCACAAATTAAAGCTCATAATTTCACAAGTGTGAAGTTTCGTTGATTTTGGATGGGAAATCGGCAACGAAAGTAACTTTCTTGCGGTTTGCGCTTATCTTTTAATCAGAATGATACTTACGGTTTTCGCTGTCGGTTTCTACAAAGTCGAATGTAAAAAGTAAATTATACTAAATTATTCCAATCCGTGACTTCTCTGGCTAGCTCACGAAGCATAGAGAATATATAAGCTGGTGCACAAGATAATTTTTATAAGATTTGATTTGGTAATAGCCAAGATTTTGCTCACAAAAACATGTTTGCATTCTTATAAAAAGTTGTCGACGAATGTGCGAAGATTGCAAGGAAGCTTAGTGTATTTCATACTGTTTGCTGAAATTTGACGATTAATTTACAATTGCTTCGATGCACAGTGCCGGGTCGACATCTAAAAGATCATCTTTTTTCTGGAATTTGGACATATTTCTCATATTTGCTCAAAATTTAACGAATCGTAGCTATTTTTGTCGAAATTCCCTTCCACTCCCATTGACTTTCCTTTAAAAATTGCTCAAGTTGTAGCTGACCCTTTCCTTCTATGGCTAATGCGCGCTTTAGCTTTGATTTGTCTTATAACAATGGCATCTCGCATTTCATTGTTGTGAAATGTTATTTTAGTTACACTGTATTAGTTGCTAAATAAAAAATCAGTTTTCATTGTGGACGTTTATAGCAATGCTTTGCTTTTAACGAAATATTTAGATCGCCGGAAAGCTTTGTTGTCAGACGTTGTTTCTGTATTCATCTCATTTTGTTTACTCTCGGAAGGTTCTGTTGTGGTCTGGCATATTATAGGATTGAATCTATGATTTTGAAATATTGACCATATTTGGACAAAACATCGGTCAGTTTGTTCTTATTGTGTTTTCAGCTAACTAATTATGACGATCACGTAGACTAGTGTACCGCACGTATGGTGTTGTAGAAATTGAATTTAAGATGCAAAAGAAATAACGTTTGTTGCCTTTCCACTGACAGCCTCGCTAATGATATTTATAAACTAGTGTCAAGCTAACTTTCGTAATGTGTGTATTATTTACTAGTGTCAAGCTAACTTCCGTAATGTGTGTATTATTTACTAGTGTCAAGCTAACTTTCGTAATGTGTGTATTATTGTTCATTGTTAGTGCATACAAAGTATTTCAGCCTGGATGTGGGATCATCCCCTCGTTTTTCCTTTTGATTCTCGGGATAGTTTTTCCTTGTCCGTTCATTCAATATTAGCCATCTGCAAACTAGGGATTATTGCGCTGTATTCTGCTCTTGGAGCTTGTACTAAATACAAGTCGGAGGCAAAAACAGTGATTAATTATGTAAAGGGTAGAGCACTTTTGGAAAAATACGCTTCACGAAATCATTAATAAAGATTTTATGGAAACTTAGGTTAACCATAGTATCTTCTTTCTCCGCATGATATAAATTAATTTGGATAGTTTCAATCATTGGAAAAACAACCCACCTCGTGAGTGTAAGAAGGCAAAATTGGAATATATTTGTTCTGGCTGTCTTATGTCAACAACATTAAGGTAAAAATTGGTTTAGCTATGAAAATGGCTATTTTAAAATAAGTCCTTTCGGGTTTTTTTTTTCTCCGGAAAAGTCGTGAACTGTGTATATTGTAAAATTGTTGGAGGAAAAATTTGAATATGCGAATAATATATTTATCTTAGTATATAGTTATACCATACTCAATTTTCCTTTTTTTTTCGTAGACAACTATACAATTATCTCTTTATTTAATCATTCGACGATCGATTTTATTTGATTTAGACGGATAAACAAAATGTATATTAAATTGGTGTCATATCAGTGTGAGATAATTGAGGATTAGAGCGTTATTACGGTTCATGGAAAACTTGAGGATGCTCTTTCTTGTGAATTTCTCATGGTATCTTTATGTGAAAATGCACGAATGTGTAAATGTTGCATTTGCTAAGAAGCGCTTGAAATTATGTAACTTGCACTTAAAATGAGAAAGGTTTGAGGAAAGAAAACGGACAGAAATTTCCAAAGATACACTTTTAATGAAAAATGATAAGTTTGTTCGTCTAGTTCGTTGTTACTTATAGTTCGTGTCAGTTGAATGAACGTAATCTCGAATGATTTCATTGAAATATATATAAACAAAATTATGGATCTTTGAATGTGAGCCCTATTTAGATCTGGTCACGCCACTTTGTGACGACTTTAATTTTGGACTGTTATCGCCATTCTCTCTAAGAAATGCCAGCTTCATTTCTATGTACACGAAGCTGGAATTGTTAGTAAGGACAGTTGTTTCGTATCAGAGGCTTTGAAGCTTTAAAGAGTTGTGGGTGTTCCATATTCGCCATGTCACAGAACGTAAGGAACTTAGAATAATAATGAAATTGTTTCATTTTAGTCATTTTCAATCAGTGTTTCTTCTTTTTCGAGCAATCATTACAAAAATTTTCCAAAATCCTTTTTGTTGCATTACATACAAATGATTTGCACATTTCGTCAGTGTTCAAACCGTTTAAAATTTCCTAGTTCTTAGTGTCCGTTCAATAATTTGAAAATTTTGTACACCTATCATAAACGTTCATTTAAGAAGCTAAATTTGTCTGTGTCACCACGCACTACAAAAATTGTAGGTGTTCGGATACCCAGGCACCGACGGCTTCCCAAGCCACTGTTTGTGTTGAAATCGCAAGGGAAATGAAGCTGTGTGCGTGTAGTACTGACATCTATTTTGATTAGTCGGGTCAACAACAGTACAATTCGTATATTTTCGCGACATTTTGAACCAATGGCGGCTTTGCCATGCAAGTGACTCGCACAGGCAGCATTTACTGCCTTTTAGCTGTTCTAGTTTTAAATTGTAATACCAATTTATTTAGAGAAACAAAAATTAAATCATGTCTTGTTGATTTAACTGCGACAGTATGCATTGTCATAGCATAATGTTAAATTAGCCAAATGACTTATAATTTTGTCATGTTATTTCGGTATTTATGTTTACAAAACCTGTGTTGCGCGCGGCGTTTAATAATTATAGATTATTATAGAAGTATTTTATGAGCAAGCAAAGTTGTTTTGATAAACAACGGAACATTAGGGTGTTGAATTATTTTTGAGACATTTGAATGGAATTTTATCCTGTAGTATTTTTGCTCTGAATGTTTAAGGAGATTTCATTTGTTGAAATCTGTTGTCAACTTGTGTGTTGACTAAATATTTGTACACATATATTATTCTGCATTGGGCTGTTTTTCACATTTTAGATAATGCATGAATAAAGGTAATTTTTGTATATGTGACTAGCGAAGATTATAGATCTAGCGAAAACACTAAATTGTGTGACTGTTTATCAAGAAAACAGCATGACAATTTTTTTCAGTCTAAGTTGTTGAAACACCATTAAATCCTCTCGATTCATTGTTCCTACTTCTGGCTATAATACGCGTTTTTAGAAATGACGATGGTAACGCGTTTGAGTTTATCTATTTATCGTCGTTAATGCAAGAGCACAGATACACTGAAGTGGATTGATTTATATCACGATAATGATGTCTTATCGCCATTCGTACATACTTTTCTAACATTTTAAAAGAACTTGTATTTTGAATTAAAATTCGTTCACCTTCATTCCCCCGCCATCTCATTTGTTTACATTTACGTGAGTGCGTTTATAGCTTAGAAATTAATAAACGTATGTCTAGTACTCTATCAATAAACTACATTACAACGTTGTGATATATGATTCATTACAAGCTTGGCCTGTCACCACTTTGCCACATCGTTCTTAGCTGAGAGATCGTACAAGCAGCATGCCAATAATTTATTCAAAGGATAAATAAATAAAAAGTTTATGTCAGTCGAAATCAATTATTTATGCATTGCAACGTTTTGTGTACAGTTGTATTGCGTTTCATCGTCAAAATACTAAGTTGAAACAAAGCTGTTCTGTGTCCAGAGCAATCCTACGAAGTATTTGCATTTATTGATATCTTCTTAAAAGTCTTTAATTTATCGACACAGATGGCTTTGTAAATGGTCTTACTTATGCCAACGTCTGAATGACATGCATCTTTGCGCTTCTGTTTGCAGGCAATCGTTGTTTGGTTCGTAAAACATGGAGCGAACGACCAGATAAGAATATGGACATATCGCCACAGTACGGCAAACCTCATATTTCGCTGCTGGACTCTGAAAATGGTGGCTTACTATTAACACCGCGGCATCGCGACTTTGATAAGAACGAAGAAATAATAACGTACCAAGATGATGATGATGATGATGATGACGAGTCAAGTGAAGAGCGAGTCGTTTTGAATGTTTCAGGTATGAGATTTGAAACGCGTCAGAAAACATTGAACGAATATCCTGATAGTTTGCTTGGTAATCCACTTAAACGAGCGAAATATTACGATGAAAATCAAAAGGAGTACTTCTTTGATCGAAACAGACCGGCTTTCGACGCCATACTCTTTTACTATCAGTCGCGTGGGAAGTTATTACGTCCCGCTAACGTGCCGATGGACGTATTTGCCGATGAAATAAGATTTTATGAACTGGGTGAAGATGTCTTGCAAAGAGTGGAGCAAGAAGAAGGATACATTGAGGAGGAAAAGCCCGTTTTACCAACTCGCCCGTTGCAAAGGGCTGTGTGGAAACTGTTTGAATTCCCAGACACAAGTTTCGCTGCTCGTATAATTGCCGTCATTTCAGTGTCCGTGATCACCATTTCCATCGTAACTTTCTGCATAGAGACCCTACCCGAATTTCGGCCACCAGAAGGATCAAATATCGATGAGCGTTTTCGTCAACCGTGGTTCGGTCTTGAAACTGCTTGTATTATATGGTTTACTTTCGAGTATATTGTAAGGCTGCTTTCCTCCCCGAATAAACTTGTGTTTCTACGCTCTTTCTTGAACATCATTGACATTGTGGCAATTCTTCCCTACTACATAACATTGCCTATGAAAAGCGCTAAAGCTTCCAGTCTTGGTGTCTTACGTGTGATACGTCTAGTACGCGTATTTCGAATATTCAAACTGTCAAGACATTCAAGAGGCTTGCAGATTTTGGGACATACACTTAGGGCAAGCTTGCGTGAGCTGGGTTTACTCATATTTTTCTTGCTTATCGGCGTGATTCTATTCTCAAGTGCCATCTATTATGCGGAAGGTGGCGAGAAAAATACAAATTTTAAGGTAAGTCAGTAGTTATGCGATTTAACAATATCAATAGCGTTGCAACGCGGGTATTTTCTTGTTGCGTGGGTTTCGAATTACGGGGATTGTAGCCAGGATATTGTAAAATGTTACAATATGACGGACTAAGTTCTTTCTTTACATTCTAATTTCACACTTGTCGCATAATTGAAGTTGCATATTTATGTAGGATGTATTTTTACAGCCTGTGTGTTCGATGCTTTACGATGTGTTTTCAATACCCTGCTACTTATATTATTGAGAATGATTTACTTTAAATAAAATTTTGATAGTTTTCTTGTGTATATTCATAAAGAACATGCATGCGTCATTTTATTCACATAATGCACAATTTAGACAAGTTTTATGAATTATTTGCTTTATCTGTCCAAGTATGGTGTTCGAAATATCATGTATGAAATATTTTTAAATGTAGAACAATAAATATGCTTTGCGTAGTAAACCGTATACGGTTTTGCTCAAAATTCATAAGTAAAAGAAAGCATTAGTGCTTTATTTATAATTTTGCATTATTCTCTTTGTGCTGCTTGGATTGTTCCGATTCATAGTGCTTTTAAGTGTAGATTATTCGGTCGATTACAAGCAATTACAGGTGGAATGACGTTTATGTAAATTTATGTTGTGTTTCGACATGTTTGCTCCAAAATATATTTAGATCGAATTATACACTGAATTTCCGCCATTTTAGCCGTTTTGCTTATTTAATTCGAAGTGATCGCTTTTCGCCTGAAATAACTTATAAGAACATTTTAAAAGTATGCCAAGTTTCGGGAAAAGATGTAAGATAATGCCACAAGCTTCCCGTCGCGTCTATATAGCTATACATGTAAGTGGCCTTGTTTTTGCTTGGTGGCAAGTTAAATATTTCTGTATTTTTGTGAGGCTTTCTGCAGTATGTAGAATGCTATCATTTTAAAATGCTATCATTTTAACTCATAATGCTATGGAAATCTTTAGAATTGAGATGATTACTCATTCCTTACTAAGCTTGAAAGTTATAAATTATGTATTGCGTTGGAATTAGATTTTGTTACTTTTACTTAATTGGAATTTTCACTTTTATAAATTATATTCTTTATTTGCTCATAGCTGTATATTTAGAGAAATCTTCCGTTAGTTGAAGGATCTGTGTAATCAAATTTTGAAAGCGTTTTACGGTAATATGTAGAGCGCTGTGAGAAAAATGTTTTTTTATCCAAACGACGTATTTTTATCCAAGTCAGTAAATATTTGAATTTCTAAGTTTAATGCGAAAAAAAGTTGTGATTTTATATGTTTTCTCGAAATTGATTCCTATAGACATTAACTAGGGTTGCAAGTCATGTAAAAGTACCTAAGAAACAGTAAGTTACAAAGTTGTTTTTGGTTTTCAATTTTTTGCCAAAACTATTTATTGGATTTGCATTTAGTTTGTAAAGATTTATTAGAAAATATAATAGCTAGTAAAATTTTAAATTTTGCATACAGAGCATTCTCAAGTAGCTATGTCTGAAATACTTCAAGTTCATAGTTAATTTTTAAATGCGTGAGAGTTTTACTTAACCCTTCACTTGGCAGTTTAGCCGATCGGCAACAATCACCAAACGAATTAAGAACAAACTTTTCAAAAAATTTGCAAAATAAAGATTTAATTGACAATAGCACAGGAATTCTGAGTGCAACAAAAATCATTTCATCTGCTAATATTTTGTTACAGAAATTATCCCTTCACAAAGAAATTTTAGCTACTAAAGCTCATCTTAAATCTTGAAACTAGCTAATGTTAATGTTTATAATTTTTATAAGTGAAAACATTAACCGAAAAACGATGACTTGTAAACTACAATCTGGTTTGACAATGAGCGCATCTGGAGTAAAGTCGATCGAAATGGAAACGCAAATTTGTGGTCTTATTTTATAAAAGCCATGCACATATCTTGAGTTTAGAAGATCTTGTTTTTCAGAGAATGTTATTTTCATATCCTTCATTTGATTGTTTGCTTGTAAACGTTGAAAGATTTTATCCTCTTGACAATCATGAGATCAATTATTTGCAGGACAATTGTTCTTCGACCTTTTTGGTTTCCTTGATACATAGATAATGTAAACAATGAACGTTGTAATGCATTTTTTGCATATCTCATATGAAACTTGCCTTTCAATTTTTTTTTAAATGCATTTGTCGGTTCGCCCATAGGGTTGCCGCATTTGTTTTAAATTAAACACTTGAGCCGAAGATGACCTTGTATAATTGCATGAATACGTCGTTAGTACAAAAACTAACAGAATTTTGTACTGTGGCCATTGTTTGTAAACCAGCTTTTAAGATTTTATAAATTAATATGGGGTTTTTGCGAGAGGGGAGTGCATAAAAATGTATGATTTTTTAACATTGTGAATGGCGATGTAAAGCTTAATATTTCGTATACAGAATGCGAAAGATACTATCTAATATTCTAAGAATTAAAGGCGGACCGATTGTTTTTATTTTGCGTTGTTATGTCGCCATTCTTAGAATTCTCATCGGATCTATGAATTATTTTCCAGTTCTATGAAAGGTTTTAGCCACATGATATTCTTTGTGAAGGGAGTTTCCAAATATGTCACTTCACTCTGAAATTTGATGCCGATAATTTGCACAATATGTATATTTTGCTTTGAACTTGTTTTTTTTTGTGCAATGGCTATTTGTAAAATGCAGTATGCTAGCTGTCATTAATTTGAATGAAATCAATTCGCATCAGCTACCTCTGTCCATTTCAACTTTAGTTTAAATCAACTCGTGAAAATATGAAAATAGACTGCCGTGATGACACGATTTTGTTTTAGTTAACATATATTCCGCGATTTTTCCGAGAATTTTTTCCTCGTGAATGTCGTGAAGATAGACTGCCGTGATGACACGATTTTGTTCTAGTTAACATATGTTCCGCGATTTTTCCGAGAATTTTTTCCTCGTGAATGTATATTTGACAAGTCTTACTTTTGTTTCGGTGCCATTAGTTATGAGAACATATCAATGTGGAACAATCTGAAACATTTCAATTTGTCTGTTTTCAGCTAGATACAATTATTCGATTTTCAGATTTCAAGATGCATTTAGCTAGCTTTTGTCAACCAGAGAATTTTATCTCATGGAAGATGTCTTAAAAACACGAGCATGTTCGAACTTGTCTATGGGGAGGGTTGATAGTGAATTTTCTCTTATACTGTATGTATAATATACAGAGTAATAATCATTTAATTTTTTACTTTTGAGTAATTTGTAACAATTTATATGGTAGTATTAAGACGTGTCATAAAAAAAGCTATGAATTGCTTCACGCGCGATTTATCTATTACACACACCTATATACACTTCATGCTTTTAAGGATGCAGTGAGTTGTACGTTTGCTAAAATGTTATAGAGCATTCCTGAAGCATTCTGGTGGGCTGTTGTTACCATGACCACGGTTGGCTATGGCGACATGAAACCAGTCACTCTTTGGGGAAAGATCGTTGGCTCTCTTTGTGCAATATCTGGTGTTCTCACTATTGCACTTCCTGTTCCAGTGATAGTAAGTATAATCTTAGCAGCTCTAACTTTCAATGTTAGATGACATGCGTGGAACATGGTTTTCATACATAAGGGGGTATTGTTTTAGATACGTATTTATGTAAAATCATAAATTGATGCATGATTTTAGGCCAGCTATTTTTTAAACGGCAAAAATTGTTGTTATATTAATTCTTAGGTAAGTAATTTCAATTACTTCTATCATCGTGAAAGTGAACACCGTGCGGCCGAAGCCTGTCGTAAGGAGAAAGAAGAGAAGGCAAAAAGAGCGGAAGAACTTCAAAAGAGAGATGAAGAAGAAGCAGGATCAAAAATGGAGCATAATGGTAGGAATGGACCTGATAGCTCCGACCATTCAAAAAGAAACCATAAAACGACCTACGCTAAAGTTCCTATTAAAACTGAAGTAGTAGATTTTTCGGAAAGCATAACATTAGAAACTGGCCTATAAAACATAACGCTATAACTAAAGTACTTATTTTACCAGTGTTCGAAATCATCCAAGTAGAACGGTAAGCCATTTCGAGCGTACAAAACATTAAAAGGCACTTTGTATAGCCATCATTCGCTGAGGACAATGCGAGAAGCCTTTCGTAAGATGTCAAAGCAAGATCCCATCTTGTGACTTCAAAATACGCCAGCCGCGGATAATGACGTCATAGCCTCGGTAAGATTTACCTATGTGGTCAACACAAATGAAATGATAAAGGGGAGAAGTATCGAGCTATGCTCTGGCGATTGAAGGACAGATATAGTTTTCTTGTACATTTTTGCATGAAAGAATACTCAAAAGAATGCCATTAAGAATCTCCTAACACTACTATTTAATAAATAATCTCGTTAATCTAAGGAGATGCCAATGATAATAAAAATCGTTGGAACAATGTGAGCATATCTTTTCATTTCATAATTTATGTGATCTATTATGAAAGTTGATGGGAGCTATGAAAGTGAGGGCTTTCACAAAGTCATTATTATTAATTAAGTAAATTAACCAATCTGCTTTTTTATTACGTGGATGCGTTTTCTTTGCGGTAAAATCTATAAAAGTCAGACAAGGGTATTTGAATTTCGCCTCGTGTGATGTATATACAGAGTTATTTAATGAAACAATGAAAATTGTTTTCTAACGTGAGATGTTAGCTGAATAAGAGCTAGTAATTAACGTTCGATTTTTCATAAAATTATACGTTGATTAAAAATTAAAAAATCTAATCGATGTTTCGACACCACAACATACATAAATATATAGGCCACTCAAATCATGCATTAGCACTCGACATCAATCATTACCTTTGTATGTTTACTGCAATATTAACTCAACAACAACTCTCATGTCGCAATACGCAAAGCATCTACATTTTCCAAAAATAAACTTAACAGTTCTTAACTACACAGTTTAACAACAAAGCACTATAACTGCTTCCCCAATGGTTAAAATTTTTGCAAATGGCATTGCGTGCTTATTCTTTGAGCGGTTCTGATATGCAATAAAAGCGCATCAATACACTTGGTAAAACTGTCAACAAGAAGTGTCAAGTAAAATAACTAAAACGCTTTTTTGTTGGTTTACAATTAACATGTTACAAGAAAAACCTTTGAGTTTATGACATTAATAAAAATAAAATAAAAGTTTCAAATAAAAATTTCTAAATTTACACCCTTTTTATCTTGCTAGAAGAAGTGTTGACAGTTAATTAAAGAACTACGTTATCCTATACAAAAACTGCTTGCAAAAATATGTGGGTAAGGAGTAGTCTGAATTGAGTTATGGAATATCACATTCTACCTCGCTTATTGCACTAACTATGCTGGTCGTGGTGCTTTCCCAAATTTGACAAGCAATATTGCATACACCTCACTATTGCAAGGCGATCATGTGCAACTACGTGTCAATGTTTGTCTTGTACACCTTAGGTTCCAGTTAGGAAGAAGCCCTATTAGGGCAACAATGACCTCCGTCTCAGACCTTCCCAAGGGCAATATCAGGAAGCGTGAACTTCACGTACGTAACCCTTAAAGCGAGCATCTCACCCACACACTTAAGGTGAATTTCAATTTGATATTTATACATGCAAAAAAGTACGTCAATCTGTGATTATGGGGCAAGTTTGTGCGCATGCTCAATTTTTGTAGCATCAATTCATGTTATGTACCTGTTTTGGTTTTCACCCAACGCCATTAATGTGGAAAGAAGAAGTGCTGATAGTGTGGAATGAAAAGAACGGAGTTTGGAGTACGGAGTGCGATTGCTCCATTACAATCTCTAGCACTCGGCATAGTAGAAACTGCAGGGTTCGTTGTTAAATTAAAACGTTTTCTCAATTGTTATTGAACACTACGTACTCAGTTCAGTTCACTGTTTTCCAACCAAACTTTAGTAAATTGAATGATTGAAAACAAGGAGTGCGGAGTGTGTACTTCCATTACATAGTGTACAGTGCAAAGTGCAGTGTCTGTTTGGAATTGACAAATGATTTAAAAACCGAGCAAAACTTGCTGGTGCTTGCCATGCAGTTTCTCGCTTCTCACAAACTTTCCCGCGTGTTTCTATAACTCTATGTATAGAAACTCGGAAAATATTTTCTATTTCTTAAATAATTACCAACAACGGCTACAACTTTTGACTTTTTGTTGAGATAAACAAAAGATATCCTTAATTATTAAGCGATTATTAAGCCCTTACTAACCAAGTGCGAGATCTTTACGGAGAAATATCGGACCGAGGTCTTTTTGTACAGACCGAGCTCGTAGGACGAGGTTTGTACTAAAAGACACCGAGTTCCGATATTTAATAGTAAAGACCGAGTACAGAATGTGGAGTACAAAAAACGGATCGTGGATGACGTGTGAAAAGTGTAAACGAGCATCAGCCTCCCCCGGCAAGGGGGACATGCAAAATTCAAATAAGCACGCTCAGTGTTTTCCGAGATTTCAGTTGTTCAATGTTTTATTACATACCTTAATTCAAAAAGAAAACTGACTTCAATGTAACAAAACGAAATATTTACTTTCCCAGACGAAAATACGTAGAAAATGCTGTAAAAAATACTCGTTCATGTATTGATAATGCCCGATTTCAATTGGCACCACATGAACAATGAACTTGATAAAACTGTCCACAATTAAGAAGTATCAAGTAAAATAACGAGCACGCTTTTATTTTGTATAAAATGAACGTGTTTTAAGAAAACCTTTTGAGTTTATGACATTAAAATTTATGAGAGTTTTTTTTTCAAATAAAAATTTCTAAATCTACATCCTTTTTATCTTGCTAGAAGAAGTGTTGACTGCTAATTAAAGAACTACGTTATCCTATACAACAACTGCTTGCAAAAATATGTGGGTAAGGAGTAGTCTGAATTGAGTTATGGAATATCACATTCTACCTCGCTTATTGCACTAACTATGCTGGCCGTGGTGCTTTCCCAAATTTGACAAGCAATATTGCATACACCTCACTAGTGCAAGGCGATCATGTGCAACTACGTGTCAATGTTTGTCTTGTACACCTTAGCTTCCAGTTAGGAAGTTGCCCTTTAGAGCAACAACGACCTCCGTCTCAGACCTTCCCAAGGGCAATATCAGGAAGCGTGAGCTTCACGTACGTAACCCTTAAAGCGAGCATCTCACCCACACACTTAAGGTGAGTTTGAATTTGATATTTATACATGCAAAAAAGTATGTCAAGCTGTGATTATGGGGCAAGTTTGTGCGCATGCTCAATTTTTGTAGCATCAATTCATGTTACGTACCTGTTTTGGTTTTCACCCAACGGCATTAATGTGGAAAAGAAGAAGTGCTGATGGTGTGGAATGAAAAGAATGGAGTTTGGAGTGCGGAGTGCGATTGCGCCATTACAATCTCTAGCACTCGGCATAGTAGAAACTGCAGGGTTCGTTGTTAAATTAAAACGTTTTCTCAATTGTTATTGAACACTACATACTAAGTTCAGTACACTGTTTTCCAACCAAACTTTATTAAATTGAATGATTGAAAACAAGGAGTGCGGAGTGTATACTTCCATTACATAGTGTGCAGTTCAAAGTGCAGAGTGTCTGCTTGGAATTGACAAATGATTTAAAAACCGAGCAAAACTTGCTGGTACTTACCATGCAGTTTCTCGCTTCTCACAAACTTTCCCGCGTGTTTCTATAACTCTATGTATAGAAACTCGGAAAATATTTTCTATTTCTTAAATAATTATTAACAACGGCCACAAACTTTTGACCTTTTGTGGAGATAAACAAAAGATACCCTTAATTATTAAGCGATTATTAAGGCCTTAATAACCAAGCGCGAGATCTTTACGGAGAAATATCGAACCGAGGTCTTTTTGTACAAACCGAGCTCGTAGGACGAGGTTTGTACAAAAAGACACCGAGGTCCGATATTTAATAGTAAAGACCAAGAAAGCGAGGTTATTAAAACATTAACAGGAAGCTTGTTAAAGGTGTATTATTTACAGCATACTGTATAAATATTTAATTAGGCATGTGCACGTCTGGTATTATGCTGAAGCGTTACAGAATGTGCACAGATATATTTCACAGAGAAGAAATTTTAGAAACATTTAATGCAGCTACTTGGAAATATTTCATATAACAAGAAAAAGTGAACACGCTATAGTGCATAGATAGTATTGTAGTGTGACACAAAATATTATTGTTTTAACTGTGGTATTTGAAAATGTGTCTTGACATTTACTAAACATAACTTTAGTTTAGCGTTTTTCTAGAGAATGTCAAAATAGAAATTGCTTCTGCACGAAGGATTTTGTTCTTCCAAAAAATTATTAAGCAGTTGGTCGAACAGTTGATATACCAAAATGTTCTAGCCCAGTTGTAACTGATATTCTGTGCGTTCATAGAAGCTTTAAGTTCCCGTAAAATAAGAGCAATGGCTGTTGGAACACAACAAACCAAAATAAAAGCACAAAGAATAAGACATGTCGATATGGTTTTCAAACTCAAATTTTTCTTTCTTAAAAGTGAAGACCATTTTCAGTTGTTGTAGCATTTGTACGACGATGTTCTTTTAAGATAACATGAAGCTTGATGTTCACGTAAAAAAATGGAATAACAAAGAGCAAGCTAAAAAGAATTTTCGATGCAATGTACCAACTAGCTAAATTTAATGAGAATGAAATGGACGAAATGAACAGAAAAACAAATTCTAATTTCACAAGCAATGGTTTTGTTATCTTTGAACGGTGAAATACTGGATGGTAAGCTCCCAAATATCTTTCAACACAAACGAGCAATAGTGTGAATGCAGAGAAGCTAATGAAAATGTGAAAATAATGAGTAACAAAACGCACATTGGAAGGAAAATCCTTTTCACCGATCCACAATGTCAACTCCAGGATAAAAGCAGGCAGATTTGTAGCTACTGTTAGCAAGTCCACACAGGATAATATACCAATAGTGAAGTGACAAGTCTTCTTTCGCATTTGTGGTGACTTGAGCCAGCAATAAATCACCAGAGCATTCAACATTAGACCCGAAATTAAAATAGTTATGTTTATTGCCAACATAACGGTTAAGTGCAAGAACACGTTGACATCCATTTGTTATGTTCAAATCCGAAAAGGATGAAGCAGATGTTTCTTCTTATTCTTTCGGGAGGATAAAAACAATTTCTACCTTCTGATGCGCGTTTTAAGCTGTATTTACCTATGTAAAATAGACCTTCTACTCCATTTTAACATTAATTATGCATTTGTACGAAAACATTTGAAAAAGCGATTATTACAAAAAAAGACAGCTTAAAATTTCACTATTTCTCATGCTATTTTGTGCTGTAAAGAATCTGAAACAGTTACGTAAGCTCTAAAACCTCTAAAATGCTTGTTTTGATTCAATAGTAATCTGGAAATAACGTCTGTAATTATATGTCAGCACATAAATAATGTCCTTTTTAACAGCAACTGTCATGTTATGTCCTCCATTTTATTGAATTGTTGTTTTTCATAAGTGTATATAATGCGGTATTGTCAAGTATAATTTAATGCATGAGAAAACTCTATTCTCCTTCATTTTTTATTGTCTTAAATTGTCTGCTCCTAAGTTTGTATGACTTTTCAGTTTTCCTTCGTTTTTGTTCGATCCTCTAAATATCTCATCTCACACCACCTTACCCGGCTAGAATGTATGTATTGTCCTTTAACTATTTATGTAATTCAATATGTTGTAAATACTCCTGACCAATATTCAATTATTTCATAATACTTATAAATTTATAATGTCTGAAGTTGTTTTGAGAGTAAAGACGAAACGTTACGCTTTTTAATGAACAGTCTCTCTAACTTTGTATTGGATGGCTCTTCTAAAAGAGTGAAAGTGCTCTGTTTGGCTTTAATACTTATTATCAAAAGAACTTTTTGCAATAACATTTAGAAAGTACATGTTGCAATATCTCTTTCCGGTGACAATTTAAACCATTCCTTTATCAATTTGCACCTTGAATTCGTTCGAAATGCCACATACATGTAAATGATAACTTTTTCAATTACTAATTTCCTTACTAATTTTCTAACTTTATTTGTTTCTTTCTAATACGAAGATTTGTTGTGATTTTATGAGCAATATCAGTTCTGTTTAACCGCCAGTGTAAGTCAATAACGTGCAAAAACGATTCAGCAGTGTGTTTTCACAAATTTTACCATTTTTACGAATAGAAAATCTCCCATTTAACAATCAAAATGTTCCTTTAAACTTTTATAGCTTTAAACTGGAGACGAGGTGTTGTTTTCTCAATAAACACATATACACGACAGAAAATTTCTTTAATCAACGTTCTTTACAAGAAAAAAAATTTATATCTACGTGGCATTCTATAGTTGAACCTTTTCTTTCCCATCGTTGCTAGGTGGCAACAATCACGAAACAAAGTTTAGTATTAACAATCAATTAACAAAAAAGTTGGGAAGTACGCGGTTTTTATAACACAACACATATATTTTTACTACTTATATATCAACGTAAGCCGTTGGCACTTTTCAAGTGCAGTAAGTCAGAGCGAAGAGACATGTTAAGAAATTTTATTGTGTGAAATGCCATCAATGTACTTCAAAGGCAACTGGAATTGTGTGTACGTGCTTATATAACCCATTTTTTCAGCAATAACCCCCAAAATATGACTATTATGTTTATTAAAAGCATTAAAATCAGCTGTAACAAGTGGTTGACATCCATTAGCAATAGCAGAGGGTTGAACGGACAACAAGAGCAGCTATTCTTCATAGGCAGATGTCGTGTAATTAAAAGCATTAAAATCAACTGTAACAAGTGGTTGACATCCATTTGCAATAGCAGAGGGCGGAACGGACAACAAGAGCAGCTATTCTTCATAGGCAGATGTCGTGTAATTAACATATGTTGTCATTCACACGTAAATAAACATCACCAATAATATTCTGCTGAAAAGAAAACTCGTCAAAATTTATACTTTTGAAATTATTATAGTATTTTCTGCAGCGTTTTAAAGGTTCTTTTCACATTTTTGCTACATAGAAAGAAAATGTTTTTTGCCTTTTTTGTTATTTTTCCTAATTGTTTCGTAATGTCAATACAACCTGTTTTTCACACTGTATGAACAACGTTCTTATATGTCATCCTTAAGTTTTATAACTACAAATTTCGTTCTATACTTCCGGTATAGTTATACATTTAAACAAATATAAAAGGAAAAACATTCATGTAAAATTAAATTAGATTATACAAAAAGACCTTTTATGCTATTTTTTCCCTTGAAATCTACTTTAACGATTTCCACCACGTCCATATCGATTGGAAAATCACCAAGCTATAGCATGTAAAATTGTCTTTTAAAGAACATATCTTATATTTTTATACATTATAAAATGGTTATATAGCGAGAAATAAAACAGTCTAAAATTACTTGTGATTAAAAATAATTCATTTAAAAGTCTTTTTTTAAACTTTAAAGTTTAGCATGAATCAATTACAAAGAAAATGCTCAATGTAGCTATTTTCCTTTTTTCAAGTCATTTTATTCACAACAAATGAACATTGATATGCATATGAATGTATAATTTACTTCAAAACATATGAGAACATTTGCTTGAGAAATACTGAACGTCAGTCTGTTCATCATTCTTGAAATTAATGTTATTTGTATAGGCAATAGCATTGTTTCAAGTGAAATTCGGGAAAAACATGTACGAGTGATTTTTTCAATGACTATCAAAATTGCACGAGTCCGAAGGACAAGTGCAATTTGAAGTCTTTGAAAAACTCACGAGTGCTTGTTTTCCAAATTGTATGAGAAATCATGCTATTAATTATTAACAATACACGTAAAGAAATTTCTCAATTTTGTTGATTTTTTAACTTCAACGTACGTACATTTCAGCCGGCGAGTTTAATCTTCGATCGACCGGCTCGTATTTTTTAATTCTGTCGGATATTACTTTTCACAACACCATAGATTCTGCAGACGCAGCTAGAACAAGGTATCCACTTTTAGAAGTGTTGTTATTTTAATCCAGAAACACTTTGCAAACGATGAACTGTAAACTCCTTCGCTAAAGAAAATCTACTTAAAACTTACGCCAGCCTTTGTAATTGCTTTGTTTACAATAGTTTTACTTTCCCGCCTTTGAAATGTTTTATTTTGATTGGCTCTTAGATCATTTCTTGGTTTGACTAACCAATCAGGAGCCCATTTTTCAAAAATAATTTGCACGGCACTGTATTTCCTTTTTTTTCACTGTGTTTCCTTTTTCTGCACTGGTATTTACGATAAATTGCACTCCTCTAAACCAATCAGAATTGAGAAATTCTTTCATGTATATTATAATGTATCAAATCCTCTGCAAGCATAATTAAAATAACGACATGCTATTAACAACAAGAAAATTAACTACCTTTCCTCTCCACCGATGCACTATTTAAAACAAATGAAATACTTGTGCTTTAAATATATGTTACTGCATGGCAATAGATTGTTTGCCATTCAACAATACATAAAAGATTTGGCACTACAATTGATGGTTTTGATGTCATCTAGAGCAATATAATCATAGTACAAAGGTATGTCTACACACAGCAATTTGTCGGGCCGACACCAATGAACTCTACAACAACTGGAAGGCTAACTCACTATACACATGCCCAGACTTGTCTGAAGCCACTTATAGAGCTGATTTGCCGCTTCGCGTGTATCTCACGTGGACTGTTTGATTTGCGTGACGAATTGTTTTGCAAAAACTGCTTACTTGGAAATAGAATGCTAGCTAAAATGTTGTATTTTTTCCAAAAACGTTAGCAAAATTTGGTTATTAATGTGTTAACATGCATTGTGGACGTTCCAAGGCATGTTTTGTATACGTAACGCTGTATTATATAAAACATAAAAGTGAGAACTTGCTTCGAAATATGAATTTCTCATTTGTCGTCGAAAGACCAAAAATTTAAGATAAAACTGATAACAGGTAGTCTGTATCTTTGAATGATGTGCAAAATACACACAATCCACTTAATATAACATGTTTCATAACATCGAAAATCATCGAAATGTCTTCTTTCAACACGGAAAATGAAAGTGCTGAAAGCGTCATTGTTTTTATTGAAAAACCAAAAGCTGCAGAGATTCAGAATAAGAAAAAGTTAAGAAGAATATTTTCTTAAAAAAAGAAATACGGCAAATTTACCTTGATTTGCACTTTATTCACGCCAATCTTTATATTTGTTTTCTTTTTTTTTATTATTGAGGTAATAATAATAATATACATTGCCTCCGTAGCTACAATTACAACTTTTAATTTCACTTTGCTATTGTTCTTCGACATATTTGTTTTCTATTTTGAAATCGCGTTAATACATCGGATGCATTATTTACACACAGCGATTTGTCTTACACGACAAATGTTCCATATATGGCAAGGATTACGTAATATGGCGTAAATGTCTGCCCGACTAATCGTTTATTCTAGTTTATTTCTAATTTATTTTATTCAAGTCTTCAATTCTTCATTTTTTAGTTGTTAACACTTAATTTTAATGCAATGGGAGTACAATTTCCACAATCACAACCACAAGCCCCAGTCCACACTTGTTTTGCTTCATCCATTTGGGGGGTAAACACTTTTCTTGCACAAGGTCGCCACGCTATATATTTATATTGTATAGTCGAGGGCAACTTGAAATTTGTTCCAGTCAGGTTTACGCTAAAGCTTCCAGAAGGATGTTTGCAATAGAGCGTTTTACAATCACCTGCACTTCCATATGGATGGAATACTCCTGGAGCAGTGCTTTTAGCAAATTTGAAATCGTAAAGGTCTACTCTTAGATCTGGAAGACGGATACGGATCTAAAATTAATGAAAACGACTTCAAAATTTTTTGAAATTCAAATTAGTAAAAAATTGTTTTAAGGCTTTAATATATTGATAGCTTAGAGATTGTAACTAATTGTAAAAATTAAGGTGAGCTTTGCAAAGCGCGAAAGCGGTGACTATATAGACTTGAGCACTCTGGTGACTCTACAAAACAATTCAAACAATGTGTAACCGTACATCCTGTGTCCCAAGTGCAGGAGTCACCATTGCACAATGGTGATAGCCAGCAGGGCACATTGTTATACACCTTGTATTTATACATAGAGAGTATCATAATGAGACGTTCACAGATTTTGCGCTGAGCAAAGCTCATCTATATAGAATTGAGCCCGCTGGTAACTCTACAAAACAATCCACACAATGTGTAACCGTACATCCTGTGTCCCAACCGGGAGAGCAAAAATATGACGAATCACACAAGGTGAGTGTCCCCAGCATAGGTTTTGCAAAATATTTGCCACAAACCCTAAAAACATTCGCATTTTTTTGTATGCTTAGAAATACATTTGAATGTTAAAAAACTTCAAAAATATTGTAAAATTATTCACGATTAATAAGATGTATTTGTTTTCGTGTTTTGCCATGTACTTATGAGATATTTACAGTTTTGTGAAAATGTTTGTGTTATCGGTCGTTCATTTTCTGTTGACAGTTGCCAATCTTGTCAAAATATACAACCTTTAAAACCATACAAACGTGTAAGTCACGCGAGATCGCGTGCGTGGCAAACATAACACATAAATCAAATAATATATTTACTATTTACTGTGCTATTTACATAAATCGATTGAGTAAAGAAACTTAAACAGGTTTCTGGGCCGCCTATGGTTTTTGCTACAGATTTTCATCCGATTTTTCGAGTCGAGCGACTTTCTAAATATGGCAAGAACACGTATATGACGTCAGTGCCTGCCCGACAAATCGTTGTGTGTAAACGTACCTTAATTTGTTTTGAAGAGGTTTTTACAGCGAAAGGAAAAGGTATAATCACAAAAAAAATTTAGATGATTAGTTGTGCAATAAGAATTTTCCTCATTAAATTAAAAGGGCTGTCTCACCTGTCAACAATAACAAGCAAAGTTGTCTATACATCTTTGATAGATCGTTGAAAATGAGACAGATGTTTCAAAATTTAAGTTCAAAATATAAAGTTCAAAATATTTAAAATATGAATTTTACTTTTTTAAAGTTTATGTTATTCAAGACGTACCTTTTCAAATATGGTTTTCTCCAATATATCATGATAGCCCATTGTCCAGTTAAAATGCTTTGCGTAGTTTCCAGTACCTAGTGTTATATATTCCAATGGATTGTCTGTGTCCATATCAGCACAGTAAATCTTCACTGGAGTTTTCTGATCATTTGAAATGTACAGACCGTATTCACCATTTTTACAGATGTACGTTTGCTGCTGAACTTCCTTGCAGTTTCTTGCTAAAAGTTTAAATCATTTAAGTTATAGCGTTGTTCAATGTCCATGTCTATTCCAACTTTAATTAAAACTTTAAAAAGGAGGTTTATCTATATTCTATAGAATTTGTTAAGTTTCAATTAGACAACTTCATTGGTGAAATGAAAGTAATAGTTTGCAGGCGTTAAAGTGCCTTTATCCCCAAAAACTTTTATTTAAAACTAAGTATAATGTCTAATTACGTATTGGTGAACAAGTTTTTCAATTTCGTCAAATCGTCTTCTTGATATGACTGAACAGACGTTGCCAATCCTGACATGATGTCTGGATCCAGCCAAATTCTATTCTCAAATCACACAAAGCAGTTGCTAAATGTATCTTTTATTTAAGAGTCCCTTGCATGACGTCACATATAAGTAAGTCGTTCTAGACATGTAGGTATGTATTTCAAATTGGAATATTCGACACAGGAAAACTAATCTGCTGTATTCATGAACATTCATTAACATAAGTCACATCTTTATTTTGCAAAACTTAAGCTCCAATCCAAAATCTTCAACTCGCTGAACATCAAATTTTTCGCAAATTCTATACCTTTTCTTTGGAAGTTTATAACTTCATACAAATTCCAGACTTTATTGTTGCAATCTTTATGATAACTGTCAAGATTTTGTATCAACTGGCAATTTATATCTTCATTAACAAATTTTTTATAATTGATTCCAGCGCAAAGTGGCTCTTGTAAGCATTTTAAAGAACATTCAATACTTGAATGGTATGTTGCATTGTAGATAATACTCTCAGAAAAAGGGCAAGTGCCTGTTAAAATCATGGAAATGTTAAGGTGATGATTTGTTACTCAAAAAATATTTACAATACAAAACGTAGCAAAGCTTAAATAACCTTACCTTTTCTTGACAAACGGAACATTTCTTCCTTGGGTATTTTGCAGGTCTGACTAAAAACAAAACTTTTTATGATTATAAACAAAGGAACCAATGAAGAAATGTAAAAAATCATTGACATGTTTCATAAAAGTGAAGTATCTTTCTCTTTTGACTTTGTATGCACCAGTTCAAACTACTGACTTACTCAAGATGTTTTGTAAATGATTCTTTAAAGTCATTGACAAGAAAGTAGAGTAGTTACCACCTGTTACATAATTACGACCTGTTAAAAATGAATAATTACCACCTGTTAAAAATAAATAATTACCACCTGTTAAAAAAATGAGCCATTGAAAAATTCATAAACTGCGCATAAGCAACTAAAAAGAAAATGAAAAATATGAAAACATGTAAAAGTTGAAGAGCACGACGTTTTTTAAACACGAAATAATTTGTTCCTCTTTGTTTATTTGGTCTTTTACATGCTCATTTTCGTGCATCGCCCCTGATGTAGATTTTAAGACTTTTGAAAACGTTTGTCACTTTCTTAGAATTTAGCTCAAGTAAACTTTGTATTTCACATCTATAAATTAAGCAATTGTAAATCAGCAATCGATATGCAGTAGCTAAGTAAAAAACCAATATAAAAACCAAAAACATTTATGACACAAAAGTACAATAAATAGAGTTAGCGAAGCAAATTATTCTAGATTGGTTTTATATAAGATACATATATATAAATGTATAAAAGATAAAAAGGTTTCTCCGGATTTTAAATGATTTTTATTGGGCTTTCGACTCGTTGCTTCGAGCCTTCATCAGAATGAAAAATATTTATTTACACATGCTTTTAGCTTGGAGATAAATATTTATTTTACAAGTTTTGTCTTTTTCAAACTTATATATATAAATATATATATATAAGTCCGCTAAGAATGGAAGCACTCAATCTTGCTCAAAACAATATTCTATGATTCTTTCTCGAAAGAAATTCATGCCGCTAAAAAGAAATTTTCCACTAATTTTAAATAAAGGTCTCCTTGTTATGTTCTATTTAAACATGAATCATTTTAACAAATTAATTATTTACAGTATGGTTTAGCTAGGCCTTTACATGATGTCCAAGCATAGCTTTTTTGTCGTTCGTGTGAAAATCTGTTTTGATTATAAATTAAAAGAGCTTTTTCAGCATCAGTTGCTTGTTCTTTAAGGATCGAGATTAAGTGGAAAAATGTTGAAAAGTAATTAGCTGAACAAAATCGTTACTCATTTAAGTCAAAAGCTTTCAAAATGTTTGGCAAATTAGCCTTAATCAATTTTATTACGCACTTAAGAATTATTTAAGAAATAAAAGATGTTTCCTGTGTTTGCACGGGCTTATGCAAACCGAGGAGACCTTTGGAAGAACTCGAGAGCAGATCAGTGCAAGCCTGAGACCGAAGGTCGAGGGTTGCACCGGCTCGAGTGTCTTGAGAGACTATAATCTATGAATTATCATACCAAGGACTAAAGTTCACAAAAGTTCATGCCAATAACTATTGTTCATTCTTTTCAGCCATAGACGCATTTTCGCGCGCTTTAAACATTTTTACCGCATTTTCATGCAAAAGTCTATAGTCCATGAATGTTAACACCAACGACTATAGTTCATGAAATTTCACACCAAGGACTATAGCTCATAAATTTTCACACCAAAGACTAAAGTTTATTAAATTTCTCCCAAAAGACTATAGTCCATGAATTTTTACACTAAAGACTATACTTTATGAATTTTTACACCAAAGACAATAGTACATGAAATTTCACTCCAAAGACAATAGTCCATAAATTTTCACACCAACGACTATAGGTCATGAATTTTTTAACCAAAGACGATAGTCCTTGAATTTTTACACCAAAAAACTTTATTAGATTGAATGATTGAAAACAAGGAGTGCGGAGTGTGTACTTCCATTACATAGTGTACAGTGCAAAGTGCAGAGTGTCTGCTTGGAATTGACAAATGATTTAAAAACCGAGCAAACCTTGCTGGTACTTGCCATGCAGTTTCTCGCTTCTCACAAACTTTCCGTGTGTTTCTATAACTCTATGTATAGAAACTCGGAAAATATTTTCTATTTCTTAAATAATTACCAACAACAGGTACAACTTTTGACTTTTTGTTGAGATAAACAAAAGATATCCTTAATTATTAAGCGATTATTAAGCCCTTAATAAACAAGTGCGAGATCTTTACGGAGAAATATCGGACCGAGGTCTTTTTGTACAGACCGAGCTCGTAGGACGAGGTTTGTACTAAAAGACACCGAGTTCCGATATTTAATAGTAAAGACTGAGTACAGAATGTGGAGTACAAAAAACGGATTGTGGATGACGTGTGAAAAGTGTAAACAAGCATCAGCCTCCCCCGGCAAGGGGGACATGCAAAATTCAAATAAGCACGCTCAGTGTTTTCCGAGATTTCAGTTGTTCAATGTTTTATTACATACCTTAATTCAAAAAGAAAACTGACTTCAATGTAACAAAACGAAATATTTACTTTCCCAGACGAAAATACGTAGAAAATGCTGTAAAAAATACTCGTTCATGTATTGATAATGCCCGATTTCAATTGGCACCACATGAACAATGAACTTGATAAAACTGGCCACAATTAAGAAGTATCAAGTAAAATAACGAGCACGCTTTTATTTTTGTATAAAAATGAACGTGTTTTAAGAAAACCTTTTGAGTTTATGACATTAAAATTTATGAGTTTTTTTTTTCAAATAAAAATTTCCAAATCTACATCCTTTTCATCTTGCTAGAAGAAGTGTTGTCAGCTAATTAAAGAACTACGTTATCCTATACAAAAACTGTTTCCAAAAATATGTGGGTAAGGAGTAGTCTGAATTGAGTTATGGAATATCACATTCTACCTCGCTTATTGCACTAACTATGCTGGCCGTGGTGCTTTCCCAAATTTGACAAGCAATATTGCATACACCTCACTAGTGCAAGGCGATCATGTGCAACTACGTGTCAATGTTTGTCTTGTACACCTTAGCTTCCAGTTAGGAAGTTGCCCTTTAGAGCAACAACGACCTTCGTCTCAGACCTTCCCCAAGGGCAATATCAGGAAGCGTGAACTTCACGTACGTAACCCTTAAAGCGAGCATCTCACCCACACACTTAAGGTGAGTTTGAATTTGATATTTATACATGCAAAAAAGTATGTCAATCTGTGATTATGGGGCAAGTTTGTGCGCATGCTCAATTTTTGTAGCATCAATTCATGTTATTTACCTGTTTTGGTTTTCACCCAACGGCATTAATGTGGAAAAGAAGTGCTGATGGTGTGGAATGAAAAGAACGGAGTTTGGAGTGCGGAGTGCGATTGCTCCATTACAATCTTTAGCACTCGGCATAGTAGAAACTGCAGGGTTCGTTGTTAAATTAAAACGTTTTCTCAATTGTTATTGAACACTACGTACTCAGTTCAGTACACTGTTTTCCAACCAAACTTTAGTAAATTGAATGATTGAAAACAAGGAGTGCGGAGTGTATACTTCCATTACATAGTGTACAGTGCAAAGTGCAAAGTGCAGAATTTACAAATGATTTGGCAAAACTTTTGGTGTTTGCCATGCATTTAAACAAACTTTCCCGCGTGTTTCTATAACTCTAGGTATAGAAACTCGGAAAATATTTTCTATTTCTTAAATAATTACTAACAACGGCCACAAACTTTTGACCTTTTGTGGAGATAAACAAAAGATACCCTTTTATTAAGCGATTATTAAGGCCTTAATACGGAGAAATATCGGACCGAGGTCTTTTTGTACAGACCGAGCTCGTAGTACGAGGCTTGTTCAAAAAGACACCATTGAGTTCTATAATAACTGGAGCGGCTAACTTTACTGGGGCGAGGACGCAAAAAATGGCGGCCAAAGGACGTATTTCCGCTGAAATGATCGCTTTGCAGAAAAATAATATTCTCGACCTCCCCTTGGTGTCTATAGTAAATTATAAAGAGTTTTTCAAAAACAAACACGATATCACAGAATATGGATATCGTTAGTTCCATATTCTGTGACGATTCTTTTTTGCATTTCTTTTATAATGCCAACACTTCAATCGTTCAATTGTTAGATGTCGTAGTTTCCACAAAAAGGAGCATATCGCTTCTCACAGGTGAGGTAGTTGTTTGTTTTGTTAGTCCGTCAACGATTGAAAAGCAATTATACATGCACTTGAAAAGCCATAAAATACATATTAAAGATCGTATTGTTTAAGACTGACTTGAACGCCAAATATACTGATGTTTTCCTGTTTTTGTTTATAAAATTCTGCATACTTTTCTGTCATTTGTTAATGCATGAAATCGTAAATTTACCCATTTGTTTGCAAAATAGTTTCCCTAAAGCAAAAAAGACCCTGCACACATTTTGCTCTGTGAGTAAGTATCAAAAAGAAATGATCAGCCCCAACGGTACCCATGATTTGGAGCAGAGCTTGTTATGTTCTATTTGCTGACAACATGCAGGGAAGATCAAGGAGTAAAGATGACTGGAAGATGTTTTGACCAGAATGGAGATTTATCATATGCATTATTGCTGCTTTTTAAAGAAAAGTTTTCACTTTTCAAAGCTTTTCTACAAATTTTTGCTTCTTATTTCTTATCATGAGATTGATGATATAGAGGTAATATAATCCAATAACTTTCTAATTTCTAAAAGCTTTTAAGCTTCTAGCATAAAAGTGCACTATAGGTATGTAATTCATTTGGTTTTATTGCCTTGCTATGACATATCTACTTGCACTTCATCATTCTTGTATGAACAAAACACCAGATGTGGATACTCAGAGAACAAAATGCACTACCAACTGCTTATGAAATTTATTATTGAGGTGAAAACTGTGTTAATCATTCAAATTATAGTGCACTTTATTGCAAATATAGGAAAAACAAAACAAAGTGAAAAGAAAGGTAGAAGTATTAAAACTACAAATGAATTATAAACACCATTGGAAGCATAAGTGTTTTGATGATTATTTGCATTTTGCCCAATTCATATATCAATACAACAAAATCAAAATGTGCTACAACTTTAGAAGTATTTGATGCAGTTGAACTTCAGAACATCACAAAAAGGTTACTTAAAGTAATTTCTATACAATATTGTTTGTTTTCATTTACCAAACCTATGCAGACTTGTGTCTTTTGGAAATTTCATATGAAACTCAATTACAGAAAATCCGTAAATATCCAGAGATTTAATATGTACTTTTTTAAAGAAACAAGTAAAAATCCTAGAATTGTGGCGAAAAAAGCCATTGCCCATTGCATGAAAAGAAGCAAAATAGCAATGATAACTTCTCTCTCGTGAGCCGTGGAGATGAACTATGATATACTTTTTTGTATAGACTAAAGAGTTTAATCGATCAAACAAGTTTAACGCTGGTAAGAAAACGACGCACATCTGCATTCATACATGTAGGTAACTCTTTCGTCGATAGTTATAAATGCATCCTCGTAGGAGCAGATACTGACAACCACAGTTGACTCGCTGTTATGAATTTACCTTGATTTTCATCAAAAAATTGCTTGCCGAATCCCAAATACACACATACATATTCCTCACTCTTTCCTCAGGAGGGAGTGGGAAATTATGGAATTTTCGGAAAAGCGGTCAATTTCGGTAAATCTCAGCGGCAAAGGACGAAATCTGCCATTTTTTGGCGTCATCATATATCTAAGGCCGCGCTTGAGATAGCCGCTCTAGTTATTATAGAACTCAACTAGTTATTATAGAGTTCCGATATTTAATAGTAAAGACCGAGTACAGAATGTGGAGTGCAAAAAACGGATTTTGGATCACGTGTGAAAAGTGTAAACAAGCATCAGCCTCCCCCGGCAAGGGGGACATGCAAAATTCAACTAAGCACGGTCAGTGTTTTCCGAGGTTTCACTTGTTCAATGTTTTATTACATACCTTAATTCAAAAAGAAAACTGACTTCAATGTAACAAAACGAAATATTTACTTTCCCAGACGAAAATACGTAGAAAATGCTGTAAAAAATACTCGTTCATATATTGATAATGCCCGATTTCAATTGGCAACACTTGAACAATGAACTTGATAAAACTGTCCACAATTAAGAAGTATCAAGTAAAATAACGAGCACGCTTTTATATTTGTATAAAAATGAACGTGTTTTAAGAAAACCTTTTGTGTTTATGACAATAAAATTTATGAGTTTTTATTTCAAATAAAAATTTCTAAATCTACATCCTTTTTATCTTGCTAGAAGAAGTGTTGACAGCTAATTAAAGAACTGCGTTATCCTATACAAAAACTGTTTGCAAAAATATGTGGGTAAGGAGTAGTCTGAATTGAGTTATGGAATATCACATTCTACCTCGCTTATTGCACTAACTATGCTGGTCGTGGTGCTTTCCCAAATTTGACAAGCAATATTGCATACACCTCACTAGTGCAAGGCGATCATGTGCAACTACGTGTCAATGTTTGTCTTGTACACCTTAGCTTCCAGTTAGGAAGTTGCCCTGTTAGGGCACAATGACCTCCGTCTCAGACCTTCCCAAGGGCAATATCAGGAAGCGTGAACTTCACGTACGTAACCCTTAAAGCGAGCATCTCACCCACACACTTAAGGTGAGTTTGAATTTGATATTTATACATGCAAAAAAGTATGTCAATCTGTGATTATGGGGCAAGTTTGTGCGCATGCTCCATTTTTGTAGCATTAATTTATGTTATTTACCTGTTTTGGTTTCACCCAACGGCATTAATGTGGAAAGAAGAAGTGCTGATGGTGTGGAATGAAAAGAACGGAGTTTGAGTGCGGAGTGCGATTGCTCCATTACAATCTCTAGCACTCGGCATAGTAGAAACTGCAGGGTTCGTTGTTAAATTAAAACGTTTTCTCAATTGTTATTGAACACTACATACTAAGTTCAGTACACTGTTTTCCGACCAAACTTTATTAAATTGAATGATTGAAAACAAGGAGTGCGGGTGTATACTTCCATTACATAGTGTGCAGCGCAAAGTGCAGAGTGTCTGCTTGGAATTGGCAAATGATTTAAAACTGAGCAAAACTTGCTGGTACTTACCATGCATTTTCTCGCTTCTCACAAACTTTCCCGCGTGTTTCTATAACTCTATGTATAGAAACTCGGAAAATATTTTCTATTTCTTAAATAATTACTAACAACGGCCACAAACTTTTGACCTTTAGTGGAGATAAACAAAAGATACGCTTAATTATTAAGCGATTATTAAGGCCTTAATAACCAAGCGCGAGATCTTTACGGAGAAATATCGACCGAGGTCTTTTGTACAAACCGAGCTCGTAGGACGAGGTTTGTACAAAGACACCGAGGTCCGATATTTGATAGTAAAGACCAAGAAAGCGAGGTTATTAAAACATTAACAGGAAGCTTGTTAAAGGTGTATTATTTACAGCATATTGTATAAATATTTAATTAAGCATGTGCACGTCTGGTATTATGCTGAAGCGTTACAGAATGTGCACAGATATATTTCACAGAGAAGAAATTTGAGAAACATTTAATGCAGCTACTTGGAAATATTTCATATAAGAATAAAAGTGAACACGCTATAGTGCATAGATAGTATTGTAGTGTGACACAAAATATTATTGTTTTAACTGTGGTATTTGAAAATGTGTCTTGACATTTACTAAACATAACTTTAGTTTAGCGTTTTTCTAGAGAATGTCAAAATAGAAATTGCTTCTGCACGAAGGATTTTGTTCTTCCAAAAAATTATTAAGCAATTAGTCGAACAGTTGATATACCAAAATGTTCTAGCCCAGTTGTAACCAGTGGCGTAGCTAGCGGTCCCGCTACTCCCGCCCGGCGGGAGTAGAAATTTCCCAAAAAAACAATAAATATTCTATTTGGACATAAGATATACATTATTTCACGAACAATTTGTAATATTATGTTTTATTCGTTCATATTTACGCTTTTATTAGGTGGTTCGTATTTCGTAATCGTAATACAGCAAAATCTCAAGATTTGTTATGTAACCTAGCAACCGCCTTTTCTCGCACATTGCATACTCGCGCGATTCTCCACGTATTCCGCCCATCTTCAGAGGGCGGAACATACAATATAATTCTATATAAGAAGTTTTGAATTCTGGTTGGCTAAGGGACTTGACGCATGCTCAAATCTGCTGTTTTTATAGTCGAACTCCCGCTATTTTAAATTGGCGGAGGTTGTAATTATTCGACCTTTTAATACAAGTACAGCGATTAGTGATTATCAAATTACCTGTCATTGTCGGTATTAATTTTCCATTGTGTTTACTCTCAAATTGCTATTTTGTATTTGTGTATGACACAATGGCTTCAAGTGCGACTGCAATTTGCTCAACTGATGTTGATTTAGTAAATAGCTTATTAGCTAAACCGTTCTCTGCTCTATCGTCGGTCGAACAGAATGTTATCGTTCATGAACGGCCTACTCCTGATTTAACTATCCAAAATAAGGGAAGAGCATTTCAGAGAGATTGGTATGAGGCGAAGGACTGGCTGTGTGGCAGTACAACCTTGCAGAAAGTGTTTTGTTGGCCATGTCTAATGTTTTCCCCCAAAACATCGCCATCGTGGACTAAGAATGGCTACAACGATATGCGGAGTATTATGTCTGATGCTAAGAAGCATGAAAAATCTAAATCGCATTTGACTGCATTTAAGACATGGAAAACGTATGGAGCTAGTGAACGAATTGATTGTCTTATGTCCCTCGCTAGAAGAAATGAGATTCAGCGTCACAATGAGGAGGTAAGACAAAATCGAGAAATTTTAAAACTGTTACTGAGGCCGTGCTGTATTTGTCAAAGCAAGAGTTGCCATTTAGAGGTCACAATGAGTCCGAAGGTAGCTTGAACAAAGGTAATTATAGAGAGTTGCTCGAATGTTTTGCTAAGTTTGATTCTGTATTTGAGCGTCGACTGCACAGTAGACTAGCAGAATCTGATATAGTTGGTGACAGAAGATTTACTGGAGTCTCCCCAGAAATTCAAAATGGTCTTATCAGCTGTCTTGATTCAATTATTGAAGATGAAATCAGAAAGGAAATAAATGATTGCACATTTATGAGTATTCAGGTTGATGAAGCATCTGATGTCTCCACCAAAGAGCAGCTAAGTGTTATTGCTCGGTTTGACAAAGCAAGTGAAATTATGGAGAGGCAATTAGGATTTGTGGATGTAAGTATGAACAGAAATGCCACAGCAATATCACAAGTTGTCAAAGGTAAACTTGTTGAGTATTCTAATATAAAAGAAAAACTGGTTTTACAAACATATGATGGTGCTTCTGTCATGTTTGGCCATATCAATGGTGTTCAAGCATTGGTTCGACAAGAGTATCCTTTTGCTCATTTTGTTCATTGTGCAGCTCATAGATTGAACCTGGTCCTATGCCAGTCAGCCTCATCAATTTCTCCTGTTAAAATCTTTTTATTAATATAGCTACATTCAGCACATTTACAAGCAATGCCCCAAAAGAAAAGCTTTTCTCACATCTAACAACCTTGAGTTTCCTGCCCTGGTGAAACAAGATGGTATTATCGCTCTAGATTAATCAATGTATTGCACAAAAACTATGAAAAACTTTTAGATATTTTTGAGGGGTACTTGAACAACCAGCTGGGTGGGATGATGAGTCATTAAGTAAAATAAGTGGCTTACTGCATTATCTTGATAGCTTTCTCTTTTGTTTTCTAGTGTGTGTTTTTTACAGGATTTTAGAACAGTCCACAATTTTGTATTCCATTCTTCAAAATAGGAAACCCATTTTAACTATGGCATAAGCAAGATTGACAATTTCAAGCAGTTTATTGTGTCACTTCGCACAGATCAAGCTTTCACCGAGTTTTACCAAACTGCACTAGAAAAGTAGGCCCACCAGCAACCAGAGCAGATAGTAGATACAATTACAAACAGCTTTATTTTGAGATTATTGATTCCATTAAAGGCATGTTAAGTGAACGATTTCAAGATATTAATCAGTTCGAGTTTTTAGACCTTGTAAATCCTAAACTATTTACTACATGGAAGGGCATAGTTCCACAGGAAGATCAATCTTCTCAAAGATAAGTATAGTCCTCTTTTGACATCCAAACTTGGGAGAGTCAACTTTCCTTCATTTACAACGACAAGGACTTTCACAAAGAGTGCAGTAATGAGGTTCTTAAATACATCTTCAAATTTAATCTCCAGTCGAGTTTAGGTCAAGTGGTAAATTTGTTAAAATTGAATGGTGTGTTGGCAGTGGCAAGTGCTTCAGTAGAGAGGTCGTTCTCTTGCTTAAAAGGGTAAAAGCTATTTAAGAAATAGAATGGGTCAAGGTCGGCTTAGCTCTTTGTGTAGAATATCTATTCACAAAGATATCATTGAAAAGAAAGAGGAATCAGAGGTGTTGCATAACGAGGTGGTTGAAAAATTTGTAGAAAACCCAGGAGGCTGGCCTTTCTTTATAAATGATGAGTATAGTATGTGTTTTGATATTTGTTCGTATAATACATGGTACTTCATTGAGAAAATTAAGCATAACTTTATAGAATAAAGCCATCCCTGTCTACTTGCCCCAATCTAAACAAGTTTAAACTAACAAGTAGAATGCTAAGAAAAATCTCTCTCTATGCACTTTAGAAGTGTCGTATACTATATTATTTTTTGTGCTAATACAAATTTCTTCTGTTTATGCAGGGGCAGTGATGAGTAAATTATGTTTTAGGGGACAATTGTCTCCTGCGTAACGTTTCTCTGAGCCACCTTTAGTACCTTTTTAACTAGTTGCAGTTTCAACGATTGCCACATTAAGAATGCAGCTAACAAAAATGGGTTTTTATAAATTATTGTACAACAAATAATTCGCCCTCAAAATCGCAGGAAATGCTGTTTCCAAGGCTCTGGATTTCAAAATTTTCCGGGGGAGCATGCCCCCGGACCCCCCTAGTTAGGTCGCACCTCCGGCGCGAGATGGATTGGCGGGAGTGACTATTTTTCCTAGCTACGCCACTGGTTGTAACTGATATTCTGTGCGTTCATAGAAGCTTTAAGTTCCCGTAAAATAAGAGCAATGGCTGTTGGAACACAACAAACCAAAATAAAAGCACAAAGAATAAGACATGTCGATATGGTTTTCAAACTCAAATTTTTCTTTCTTAAAAAGTGAAGACCATTTTCAGTTGTTGTAGCATTTGTATGACGATGTTCTTTTAAGATAACATGAAGCTTGATGTTCACGTAAAAAAATGGAATAACAAAGAGCAAGCTAAAAAGAATTTTCGATGCAATGTACCAACTAGTTAAACTTAATGAGAATGAAATGGACGAAATGAACAGAAAAACAAATTCTAATTTCACAAGCAATGGTTTTGTTATCTTTGAACGGTGAAATACTGGATGGTAAGCTCCCAAATATCTTTCAACACAAACGAGCAATAGTGTGAATGCAGAGAAGCTAATGAAAATGTGAAAATAATGAGTAACAAAACGCACATTGGAAGGAAAATCCTTTTCACCGATCCACAATGTCAACTCCAGGATTAAAGCAGGCAGATTTGTAGCTACTGTTAGCAAGTCCACACAGGATAATATACCAATAGTGAAGTGACAAGTCTTCTTTCGCATTTGTGGTGACTTGAGCCAGCAATAAATTACCAGAGCATTCAACATTAGACCCGAAATTAAAATAGTTATGTTTATTGCCAACATAACGATTAAGTGCAAGAACACGTTGACATCCATTTGTTATGTTCAAATCCGAAAAGGATGAAGCAGATGTTTCTTCTTATTCTTTCGGGAGGATAAAAACAATTTCTACCTTCTGATGCGCGTTTTAAGCTGTATTTACCTATGTAAAATAGACCTTCTACTCTATTTTAACATTAATTATGCATTTGTACGAAAACATTTGAAAAAGCGATTATTACAAAAAAAGACAGCTTAAAATTTCACTATTTCTCATGCTATTTTGTGCTGTAAAGAATCTGAAACAGTTACGTAAGCTCTA
Source organism: Xenia sp. Carnegie-2017 (assembly GCF_021976095.1). Taxonomy (NCBI): domain Eukaryota; kingdom Metazoa; phylum Cnidaria; class Anthozoa; order Malacalcyonacea; family Xeniidae; genus Xenia; species Xenia sp. Carnegie-2017. The sequence continues at coordinate 6,001,586 of NW_025813493.1, forward strand.
AAACCTCTAAAATGCTTGTTTTGATTCAATAGTAATCTGGAAATAACGTCTGTAATTATATGTCAGCACATAAATAATGTCCTTTTTTAACAGCAACTGTCATGTTATGCCCTCCATTTTATTGAATTGTTGTTTTTCATAAGTGTATATAATGCGGTATTGTCAAGTATAATTTAATGCGCGAGAAAACTCTATTCTTCATTTTTTGTTGTCTTAAATTGTCTGCTCCTAAGTTTGTATGACTTTTCAGTTTTCCTTCGTTTTTCTTCGATCCTCTAAATATCTCATCTCACACCACCTTATGTTTATTAAAAGCATTAAAATCAACTGTAACAAGTGGTTGACATCCATTAGCAATAGCAGAGGGCGGAACGGGCAACAAGAGCCCCTATTCTTCATAGGCAGATGTCGTGTAATTAACATATGTTGTCGTTCACACGTAAATAAACATCACCAATAATATTCTGATGAAAAGAAAGCTCGTCAACATTTATACTTTTGAAATTATTATAGTATTTTCTGCAGCGTTGTTAAAAGTTTCTTTCTCACATTTTTTTGCTACATAGAAAAGAAAATGTTCATTTTGTCTTTTTTGTTATTTTTCCTAATTGTTTCGTAATGTCAATACAACCTGTTTTTCAGACTGTACGAACAACGTTCTTCTATGCCATCCTTAAATTTTATAACTACAAATTTCGTTCTATCTTTCCTGTATAGTTATACATTTAAACAAATATAAAAGGAAAAACATTGATGTAAAATTAAAGGAGCAATTTTAAAGATTATGCAACAAGACCTTTTATGCTATTTTTTCCTTTGAAATCTACTTTAACGATTTCCACCACGTCCATATCGTGTGGAAAATCACCAAGCTATAGCATGTAAAAAATTATCTTTTTAAAGAACATATCTTATATTTATTATACATTGTATCATAATATATTGGTGAAACAAGAACCTTCGTGATGAGGCGACAAAGATATTAAAACAACTAAGCAAAGCAAAGACTTCATTTTAATCTATAACTATTGCAAGAATAACAACGCAAAAAGGGAGCAATGATGTGTTTTTGTCATAAACGCTGTCATAAAACAAACACAATCAATATTTCGTATAATATATTAAAACACATTTGTTTCATTTATTTAAAGCTAGAAATAGGTTTATGGATAAATGATAGTTACTGGTGTATAACGTCCAGTTACTTGATGTCTCAAAAGCCTTTTACAAGACAATAAATTATTAATGTACTTCTAGTTTAAGGAAGTAGTGCTGGTCCTTGTTGCCTTTAAAAAGTTTGTGATTATGTATTGTAATACAGAAATCGTTTGAGTCGTTCCTAAATTGTTTTCACTTCATTTTGGCTTGTGTTATTAAATATAAAAAAGAAGTAACGGCATCGCTAATAGGGCTACGTAGTTGATTGATATTATTTTATTTTTCATCGTATCAGTAAGAATAAGTCCTCTCAAGTTTGTGTGAGCGAGATAACCAAAACAAACTTTTATTTGACGAACATGATGTCACAATGCTTTAACTTGTCAGTGTAGGAATACACACCTCTATAAAAGCAATAATGATATCGAGTTTAGAATAAAATAACTATATACATAAGCAGTTTATATAAAAACAAGTTACCTAATTACAAATAGATGTGCTAATACTTTATGAAATTTTTTTAATTAAATAATTTTCAGTACATAAATATTACATAACTGTTATTTTAATTATATGGGTTTATAATTTACTTTACTGTATTACTGATATTATCAACATACTGAAAGTTTCGAAGCTACATCAAAAATTTTCATTTCAATCTTCAAATTTTCCATAGATACACGCAATTCTATAATAATAACAGACCTTGATATTTTTTCTTGTGTTTGCCAAACAGTAGCGTATCCAGCGTTCGTCAAAAGCTTTTCATCTTTGAATTCAAAGTACTTTCAGTTCAGAAAAACACTATTGGTTTTGAATTTCAAAAGAATATAATTTCACCAGTGGACTTGTATCGTGGGGTTTTAAAATTGTAATTATATTCTAAAATGCGCTGCAGCACTTTATCTTGACGTACTCTAGATCCGCCAATGTCTGACAATTATTACAATGCAAATAGCAATAGTAAGTGTGAGATCATCAGACACAGAATACCAAAATATTGAGAAATACAAAATACAAAGCCAAACACGCAACATAAGTATATTTCAACAGAATATGGTTTTGTGTTAAAGAGAGAAGTCGTGTTAAGTTCGTTCTCTTTCAATTGAGCATACAGCAATTACATTTATGAACAAATCATAATACAGCAAAAAAGTGACGTGTGAAATTGAGAAGTATATTTACAGTTCATTGTCAATTCTTTTGAAATAATCTTAATTCTCAAAATATCATGCGGTATGAGCACGAGAAATCATGAAAGTAGTAGAGTTCTCTGATTCTAATGGAAAAATTTCACAAACATGACAAGATCATGTCAGATTAACCAGAAAGAAATACAGCAAATTGCTCAAATACACAATAGTTTACAGGTTTTGCCACATATGTTAGATCAGGCATAACTAAATTTATAAGCCACCATAAGCTTGATTACATCAGGGATATGTTCTTTGAATGAAAAATGTTTTAATTTGAATGATGAGTGGATTAGTTCGATGTCATTGTATTTTATCTTACAAATGAAAGAAGTAATTCAGTACTACGTGAGTTTGTATATTAGAACTTTAATTTGGAGTGTTTGTGACGTTTTTCAAAATCCTCAACGCTTGTACACGAAGTGCTTTATTTTTCCAAAATATTATCAGACAGTTGCCTGTGCTGTTGATACACCAAAACGTTCTCATCCAGACGTTCAAAATATTCACTTTCCTCTGTTTGTCAATTGCCCAATAAATAAACATTAGATATGTTGGAATATAACAAGTAAAAAAACAAGCAACAAATATAAGACATGTTGAAATGGATTTGAAATTCGATTTGTTTTTTCGGGGAAGATAACCATTATCATTTAATGAAGAAGAATTATTTCGACTGTACTTCTTTGCGATTAAATGTAGCTTGAAGTTTAGGTAAATAAATGGAACAAAACAGAGAAAGAAATCCAAAGTGATTGCCGGAATAAGCCATTGAAATAAATACATCAAGAACACAATAAAGGAAAAGCACAGAAGAACAAAGTGTAATTTTACCAAGAGTGCTTTTGTAATCTTTGTGTGGTGAAATATTGGATGGTAAAGTCCAATATATCTTTCAACACTAATAAGCAACAAAGTAGCTCCTGAAAAGAAAACAAACATTTCCATACAACGAGCAACAAGACGAACATCGTTGAGTGAAACTTTTTCATAAATCCATAACGTCAATTCTAAGATTAAAACTGGAGTATTTGTAGATACTGTAAGCAAGTCAAAGAAAGATAATAAGCCAATCGTGAAATGACAAATTTTCTTTCGAAGTTGTGATGACTTTACATAACAAAGAACCACCAATGAGTTCAACAGCAATCCAGAAAACAGGACAAATACATTCATTACAAGCAGAAATATCAGCTGTACGAGGACGTGGAGATCCATTTTTCGTTATTCAAGAGATTAAGGGAGCAGCTACCTGTTAAACAGATGTGCGCGTATTGTATTTCTCAACATAAATTACTCATTGTTGTTTATATACATTATTAAATATTTAAATACCAGTATCTAAAACAATATTCTGAAATGAAGAATATTTATCAAAGTTCATTTTTTGATTAGGCTCTTGCTTTTCTTTAACCAAAAAAATTGGATACATACTTATGATCTTTTCTCAAATTACTTCTCTCTAGCTGCTTTGTGATTTTTAAGTGATGTGTTTTTAGTAAGTTTTTAAAATTTGATAAATACTTAACCCTTCGATATGTACAGAAATTTTCTTTTAATTTTCGCAAAAAATTGAGTCATCTTTGCAAATTCAGAATAGGAAAAAGAAAGAGATGCAATTTCATTAACATTGTCTTTGTTTTTTTATGCTGAAACTTTGAGCGCAAAGCCAAGGTGCAGAACAGAATACTCCCCGCCTTTAAACTCATCGTTCTTGCCACGGCATCACGTATATTTGGTATTCAATAATGCAAGCGTTTATGAAAAAAATATTAACTGTCATATAAAGTTTCTGCATGTATTTTAAAGCAATGATTTTTGTTTCTTTGATAAAAACCATTAGTACTTTTATATTTTTCCTATTGACAAAGAAATTTTGAAATCTTTGAAACAATATTTTATTTCAGTTATTGCACAGTTCAAATCGTATTCTTTTCTCCTAGAAGATATTTTTTGAACGTTCAGAAAACTCATTAGTACTTAATGGCAACTTGGTGGACAACGACAGACTTTTCCTAAGTTATTTCTATAATTGTTGCTTATATTATCTAGTTCTTATATACAAGAACTATTTGAATCATGTTTAATGAGAACTTAGTGTTACTGCCTGCACTGACGCAGATGTTCTCATATATTTGCAACGTAAATTATACATTTATGCATGCACATCATCGTATCAGTAAAACATTTGTTAAGCAGTAAATAAGTAAATCAAAATCTCATTTGTTACTCATTCATCCGAAAAAAGGAAAATTATGTTAAACTTTCCTTGATGATTTTTTTGCCACTAAAAAGTGAAGACATAAAAAACTCTTTAAATGGATTTTGTGTCTATGATGATTTTTGAATTTTTTTATTCTTACCATAGCATTTCTTTGGGTTGTAAAATTGAAATAATCTGTAAGCTAACTTTGCAATTTATTTTGTATAATTTGTAGGTTATCTTAGCTTGCTATCATGACTTCATGTGTTGGAAAGTCAACACACCAAATATTTTAGCCAACCAGCACTTATGCTTAATTTGACTTTGTTCCAAATTTAGCCATCGTCATAGTTACATAAATTATCAAAAACTTTGCCTCTCTTTTGCCTAAATATATATTCTATTAGTTATATTGACTAAAATTCGTCATTAGGGTAAGGTCAAGGTACCCCTTACTGAAAAATAAATTCCGCTAAAGAAATTTGTTTATCATCCTCTACTATAATTGGCAATATAATATTTACCATATAAATACAATTAGTATTCTTTTCATGTGATTATGATTTCGATGCTCTTCAATTTCTCGAAACAGTGGATTCTTTTTAATATACGTTTTTATAAATTTTGAAATGTTTTCTAGCAGTAGCAGATACATAGGGTGGGTCAAAATAAAATATAGAAGCTCATCTTCAATTCGAAAGACTTTTTTAACAACACTGTTGGTTAAAAATTTCTAAAGAACATTTAACACTAAAATACTCTCAATAGGATTTGCTCCAAAGTATGTTAAAATGGAAATATATTTTTAGTAATGTATTTTGACCACCTCTTGACCCATTAATGTTTTCTACATCTTTTCTCGACAAGATAAAATCTTCGCTCGGGGTCATGTAATTGAACAGCCAAAAGTGCTTTTATGACCACATAAAGACTGGTGACAAATACTTTTAAGTATACGAAACATTTCTAACGAACAACACAAAACTGATTTAAGAAAACGTGGTGTAAAATATAGTTACAAATAACTACTTTAATAGAAAAATATGAAGGAAAAAATATTTTTTAAAACAATGCATAGAAAATAATGATTTTCTTATTAATATGCTATGCTATTATGTCACAAAAACTTCTTTTAGTAAAGAATAATTTTTGTTAAGTTTATATAAGTTAAATATTTTTTAAAAATGTTTATTTACGTTTAAAATAATAATTAATGAAAAAATATATTTCAGAGGAGAAATTTTAACAATATTGTCCTCCGTTTACAAATGGATGTCGACGTCTTGTTACAATTGATTATAATGTTGGTGCCAAATGTAATAATCTTATTTGGGGGTCTAATTTTAAATTTTATGGTGGTTTTATCTTGGTTAAAATCATCGCAACTCCAAAAGAAAGTTTTTCACTTCATAATTTGTTCATCCTGCGTCGACCTGCTGACGGTAGCTACAAATACTCCAGTTTCGATGTTAGAATTGATATTCTGGATTGGTGAAAACGAATCACTATCTAAAGTGCGGTTTATAGCAACTTATTCTAGTGTATTTCTCATCATCTCTTGTTTTACTCGTTTGCTCATCATCTTTGAACGATATTTGGCAATTTGTCGTCCAATATTTCACCATAAAAAAGTAACAAAGGCTTTCCTCATTAAATTGCACTTCTTTTTACTTTTCATTTCCAGCATTCTGTTTCTGCTATATTTTACTGGACATTATGGATATATAGCAGCAACAATTCTTTTTTCATTACTGTTTATTTTCCCATTTCTACTTGTTAACACCAAGCTTCACATCATCGAAAAAAAATATCGCCGAAAGAACGCTTTAATATCAGAATATCATGGTCAGCTTTCAAAAAAGAGAAGCTTTTCTACAAAATCCATATCAAAATGTCTTCTGCTAGTTGCTTGTATCTTGATTTGTAGTATTCATCTGCAAATTAAAGGCAGTATAGCAGTAACTAATCAACAAGAGTGAAAGACTCTATTTGTTTTTTTTCAAGGCCAACTTCAATAACTCGCCATGGACATAGTCAAAGCCTATGAGCAACCTAAAGAAAGTTGTTGATCTATACTTAATTATACACTACACATATCTATGTAAACCACATTGGCCTATTCGTGCTTCCATTACATACCATGTTTGTTCATTAAAATTTAAAATTACTTTAATAAATATAGCATTAAAGTCATCTTACGATCCTTTTTACAGTATCAAAAGCCACGCTTAAGCGATCATGGCTGGTCTTTTCTGTCCAATGTATTGATATTCAGTTTCATACATTTTAGGAATAATATAGATTTCTTCTTTTCCTGCTTCTGTAATACATAAAAATTTTTTTTCAATATCTTTCAGGTATGAAGTGAGGTTAAATCCACATCTACATTTACATTAACGTTTATATCGACTTACATTATTATGTATATCCTTATAAAGAAAAATAAAGACTAACTAGTTCAGTTCATGAATCTAAGTAGTATTTCAAGTAAAAAATCAGCAGAAAATTCAAATTTAGTTGCATTATACCACTTTACCTCGTCTGTGTAATGGTTTAGGAAGTGAGCTGCCGAGCAACTTGTTTTTCTTCCTGTCTCGTGGATCCAAGAAAGTGGAACGAATTTCAGTTGTCATACTGTTGAATATTGAAGAGGAATTGTTTGTAAATACATGACTTTTGAAGTACAGATAAAGTAAACTACTAGTTATTTTGTATGAATATGGCTTTTGAAAAAATTTAGAGGTGGGCGATTTAACGCGAACTACTAAATTTGTCCGTTAACCTTATAAAAGAAATAGAATATGTTGTATTTTAAAAGAAAATTATTTGACTGAAACAATACAATGCAGAAATAAGGAAAAATGTAGCCATCTGTGTACTTAATCATGCTAAAATATACATAATTAATCGACCATAAGTTACTGAGAATAAAAATGACGATCACTAAAATTGCAAGCATAAGATTAAAGAATTCATCTACTACCTAGAAGGCACATGTTTTAAAGGCTGTGGAAATGGAGGAATAGTTGTTGCTGAAGGAAACACAGTCACATCTCTCATTGGTCGATCATCTCTGGGAACGGAATGGCGAGGAAGTGGGTTTTCTTTTGATCCATGTCCCCATGCTTTAGGATACTCCTCGCATTCCCAGATTGTCGCATAATTTTTCTTTGGATATCCGTTCAGTTCTTCCCTTTACATAATTCAGATAGAAGAGAAAGTTGGTTGAAAACCAGTAATTGACATTATAAAATAACATATGCAAAAAAGCGTGCTCTAATTGGTCGATGCCCGTTTTTGGATGGCCTGATCTAAACACGAAAATTGCAATTACTGTCGTGAGAAGTTTGTACATGCTGAAAAACAAAGATGATTTTTTGCCAAAATTGACTTCGAATGCATTTCATTAAACCAACATTGGGAATTTTTCTAAACTTTTCCAGTCGATAAACTCGTGTAAGTCTACGTTTTAGTGTTTTTCACTTTGATGTTTACTAACTTTTACAGCTTCGATGACTTGGGAGAACATACGTAGCTTTCATATTTGATATTTCCGCTAACATAAAGCTTACGACACTACACGCGCGCTTTTCTTAACACTCGCTTAATTCCCGCGTGTTTGGATGAGGCCATTCAAACGCAAAAACCGCTTAGTAATTGTTTAATAATTGATACACGACAGTCGCCGGTAATTGATAAATAAATAACTTTATTCAAACACGTTGACCCCGTCAATCGAAGCTATTTTAAAAGGAGGGCGTGTGCAGATCATACACGTGGAAGAAATCGATTAAATATACAACGTATAAATAACGCCTTGAAAACGTGCTATATGAAGTCATCTTCAGAGTCAAAATGAATGTATAATCGCTTTCATAAATATATATTTCCTAGGTGAAAGTGTGTCAAAAAGCGCTCAAATACTGGCAAATCGCATCGACAAAATATCTATAACAAATTCAACTGAAACATACAAATGAATGTAGTATGAAAGTAAAATACCTTTTCAGCATTTAAATCCATCAAAAGGTTGCCCCAAAGTCCACACAAATACAAGGAAAAGTAAACGCAAATATCAATGTATTGAAGAAATTGTGTTGTTTCTCATTTGTTGACCAGTATATAGTCGTATGTCACTCGTATGTACTCGTATGTCAGCCGTATGTACTCGTATGTCACTCGTATGTAACGTATGTACTCGTATGTCACTCGTATGTACTCGTGTGTACTCGTGTGGTGTTTTGTCACGATCATTGAGTTCTATAATAACTGGAGGGGAAACGTCAACAAAATTAGTATAAATTATTAGCGCGCAGCCGCGTGGTCAAAAACATGGCGGATTTTGGTGGTCAAAGTCAGCGGAGAGACGCGGGCTCATGAAATAAAATTTTTGTCGCCCACCCTGATTTGACCACCACGATTGCGAGTATAGAAAATATCAAAACTATTTATTTTCCTAACATAAACACTTTTTTAAAACTTTATTTATTAAACTGCCAACTTTGTGGTTTGCGGATGCTGAAATAGCGACAGAAAAGGGAACATTTCTTGACTCCGGTAAGTAGCACAGTATTAGTTTTACTATTTTGTTTTTAACACGATACTTGAAGAGTGTTTCTACTACTAAGTTTTAATTTAAAGTTATTTTGGTCCAGTCTTGTTTGTTCTTCACTAATCGCTCGCCAGACGTGGCGAAGCTGTCAATTTTTATCGAGTTTTGCATCCATCTTGTATCATGATCAAGGCATCAAGCTAAACTCTCCTGATTTGAATTGAGTTTACCTCCCAAAAATGGGGCATAATTTGTTCATGTTTTTTTTTGAAAAGATGAAGGGAAAGTTTACAACAGAGTTGTGTTGAAATTGAATACAGTGCCATGCAAAATTAATGAGAAGTATGGTATATGTTGTATAATAAAAATAACTATTAAACTGTTTGCCTGCTCAATTTGCAAGTACTACTTAGCGTTTCTGTAAATGAAGTATTTATTGTTATAGTAAGCAGGTTACTACTTCAAAACCAAGATAAAAGTAGTGTGTTGAACAATGTGCTAAGATTTGTTTCTAACTTGAAATTTTTGTTCAACAGTAGCTTATGGTTATATCATTAATATGCATGAAAAATTAAACATATTATTGTCTCATCTCACCAAATCCATACTTGGTATGATTCCAGGTGATCCACAAATTCACATCGGATGCATTGGTTACAATGAAGTTGAATGTAGAAGAAGCAAAAATAGATGGCAAAGAAATTCTTTGTGTCTTATGAAGAATTAGTAGAAATCAATAAAAAGAATTCTTTAAACAAATTGTAAACAAATTTAAATTTGCTCATGGTCAAGCAACCTAGTCAAAGAAGCAAAGTCTGTCTTCAACATTTGACCTTTCCAATTATTTAGTTTCTTTGTACAAAATACTATTTTCGAGAAACTTGATTTGTAAGTCTTTCATTAATATTTTTTTACCAAGAGATTAAAGGAACTAATTCAAAGGCTTGATGTAAAATACAAAGATTTAACAAGTTGTTTATCATTTAATCCCCAGATGTTAGTTTGTACATATAAATAATTAGTATTGGTAGCTGTAAGTTGTTTAAGCAAAGCAGAAGAGTAGTAGTGCTCGAAGGGGTTAGCATTTTTGAAAAATTATATCTTGTTCATGACATATTACACAATTCCAAAAAACTGTAAGTAATGCACAATAATATCTATAGAACTTGATAAATTTCTTCACCTACACTGTCAAATAACTATTTTGCCTTCATGCAGCAATAGGCAGTGTTTTTCTCAGAGAAACCAATGCACTTTAGTTTCCAAGTTTGTAATTTCAATGGAAAATTAATGTAGTTCTGTGCAGTAATAGATCCAAGATTCTGCCAAGCTGTTTACAAAATACAAATTACCAAGCAACAGTGTCATGGTGTTTTGAATTTTTTTCTTTTTTGTAGCTCTTCTAGTTCAACATACTTTCTTTATGAGTTTTCAGTAGATTTATCAGGTAATGACAATACACTTATAATACTTATCCATGGTAAACTTCCAGTTGACTTATGTCGTAGGACTGAAGCAAACATTCTCTCGCTTCCTTAGGAGCATTTTTACACAGATTTATCCATTTGAAGCAAGAAAAGTAGGTGCACCAAACTGTTTACAAACAGTCAAACACACAAAAGCATGAAATAATGTATAAGTTTGACGATATTGACAGGTCTAGTAAAGAATGCCGTTTAATTTTCACTTTTAAAAGGCTAAAATGTCATAAAATAACTTAAATGTTACATCCAAAATATGCGTTTCTCTACCGTCGATCTTCTTTATTTTGATGTGTGTCTGTACTGTGTTTTTCACGCAATGCTGAAGCATTATTTTCACATGATATGCTGTCCGTATCGTAATTATTTTTTTTCTCACTTGTTTTCGTTCATACAAACAGTATTAGAAATCAGGAGGGAGTGAATATTGAAAAAAATTTTTAAAGTGGAAGTTTTGACCACCAAAATCCGCCATTACCGCCATGTTTTTGACCCATTGAGCTCTATAATAACTGGAGGGGGAAAGGGGCCTCTGCCTCGTGGTCAAAAACATGGCGGTAATGGCGGATTTTGGTTGTCAAAACTTCCACTTTGAGAAAAATTTTTAACATTCGCTCCCTCCCGAAACGGATCTCTATTACTGCTCATATTAATGACAACCAGCGAAAACAACCACGATACCGTAAGCATAAAATATTGAAAATAATGCTTCAGGTTTTTGTGAAATAGACACACACATTTAAATGAAGTAAATCTACTGTAAAATAGCGTATATGTTTTCAAGTAATGCTTTAGCTATATTAGAAATAAATATCAAACGGCAATCTTTACACTGTCAATGTGTTGTTAAGCTTTAATGCATAATCCCATGCGCAATACTTGTGTTTTTGACTGTTTGTGAACAGCTTGGTGCAACTGTCTTTCTTGAATAGATGGGTAAATCTTAGTTAAAATGTCCAAAAAGGAGTTAGAAAAGTTAGCTTACCCCTACGACTTAAGTCGACTGGAAATATATTATAAGTAGGTATGTAGTTTTTTTGAGTTTTTTTTGGTAGGATTGATTCTGGGTGTCTTATAAAGTATTATGATATTCTGATAAATCTACTGAGAACTTATGAGGAAAATATCTTTAACTAGGAGAGCAAAAGAACGAAATTTAGAAATTCTATAATCATGTTGCTGGTTCTGTTTTGAGCCAAGATATTAGAAACTGGATTGTTATTGACAACCATGGATCTACTACTGAACAGAACTACATTAATTTCCCATTGAAAATACTATTTCTTAAATCAAAGTGCATTGGTTTCTCTGACATAACACTTTTCTTATTGCTGCATGAAGGCAAACCTGTTTGAATAATTATAATGTAGGTGAAGATATTTAGCATATTATATAATTGTTATTATACAGACATTATTTATAATATTATGGCTTTGTGTAATGTATGTCAAGAACTTATTAATTCTCAAAAATGCTAACCTTCTTGCACTACTTTTCTTTTGTGTCCTTACAAATTACAGTTACCTATACTAATTTTTCTAGGTTCAAACAACTTGACAAATTTTGAATTTTACATTATGCCTTTGAATTTTTCTTTTTGTCTTTTGGTAAAAATATCAGTGAATGACTTAAAATCAAGTTTATCTAAAATAGTATTTTGTAAAAAGTAACTATACATAATTGGAAAAGTCTCATGTTGAAGACAGATGTCGCTTCTTTTACTAGATTGCTACTCTTATTCTTTTAAATGATATCGTAATTGTTCAAAAGACATAAAAAGTTCTTTGCCATCAATTTTTGCTTCTTCCACATTCAACTTCATTGCAACCAATGCATCTTATGTGAATTTTTAATCACCTGGAATTGAAAAACGTATGGATTTTGTCATATGATGCAGTACTGTATTTAATGTTTCATGCATGTCATGATAAGCTTTTCTTGAGCAAATATTTCAAGGTAGGAGCAAAATTTGGCACATCATTGAACAAAGTAGTTTTTATCTTGATTTTGATGTACTAACCTGTTTACTACACTGTGTAACAAACAATTCATTTACAGAAACACCAGATGGCATTTATAAAACTTTAGCATAAAGCAAACCTTTACACACCATCATCATGATTGTCCATAATCTGTCAAATTGTCCAGGCTAGCTGATTAATACAGGTATTTTTTATTGTACGACATGTACCAAAGAGCTCATTAATTAATCCTGCACTGCATTTGATTTCAATACAGCTCTGTCCTTAATATTTGCTTCATATTTTCAGAAAATATCATGAAAAATCCTCCATTTCAACTCAGTTGAAACAAGGAGTTTTAAGATATGCATATCTCGATAAGAACTGGTTGCTTTGCCTCGTCTAGCAAGCGATTAAGTAAAGAACAAATAAGACTGGATAAACATAACTTAAATTATAACTTAGGAGTAAAAACATACACAAAATATATGCCATCACACTTCAAGTATTGACTTAAAACAAAACACTAAACACTTTAAATAGTAAACAATCTTACGTTGCTTACCGGTGTCATGAAATGTTTCCTTTTCTGGCATTACTTCAGCATCCGTATACCAAACAAGTTTGCAGCATGTTTTAAAGATAAAATTTCTAAAGTTTTTGTGCTTGGCATTGATATTTTATATAATCGCAATTGTGGTTGTCAAATCCGGGTGGGCGAAAAAAATTTCATTTTATGAGCCCGCGTCTTTTCGCTGACTTTGACAACCAAAATCCGCCATGTTTTTGACCACGCGGCCGCGCGCTAATAATTTATAGTAATTTGGTTGACGTTTCCCCTCCAGGTCTTATAGAACTCAATGTTTTGACCACGGGGTCCAGGCCCCTTTGCCCCTCCAGGTTTTATAGAGCTCAATGGTCACGATCGTCATAAAACAAACACAATCAATATTTTACATAATATATTAAATACATTTGTTTTATTTATTTAAAGCTGCCAATGTTTCACCATAAAAAAGTAACTAAGACTTTTCTCATCAAATTGCATTTCCTTCTTCTTTTCATTGCCACCACTATATTTTTGCTATATTTTACTGGACATAGTTTGGCGGCAACAATTCCTTTTTTACTATTTATTTTTCCATTTCTATTTGTGAACACCAAGCTTCCCATCATCGCAAAAAAATATAGCCAAAAGAACGCTATACAATCAGAGTATCATAGTCGGCTTTCAAAAAAGTGAAATTTATATACAAAATCCATATCAACTTGTCTTCTGCCAGTTACTTGTATCTCGATTTGTTGTATTCCAACAACCTTGTGGATTATATTCTGAGCACTTCAAAAACAGAGTGCACTGGAACTAACTTTTAGGGTAAAACATTTTGTTGTTTTAACAGTACAAGCAATTGTATCATAATATTTTGGCGACTCAAGAACCTTCGTGTTGAGGCGACAAAGATATTGAAACAACTAAGCAAAGCAAAGACTTCATTTTAATCTATAACTATTGCAAGAATAACAACGCAAAAATGTAGCAATGATGTGTTTTTGCCATAAACGCTGTCATAAAACAAACACAATCAATATTTCGTATAATATATTGAAACACATTTGTTTCATTTATTTAAAACTAGAAATAGGTTTATGGATAAATGATAGTTACTGGTGTATAACGTCCAGCTACTTGGTGTCTAAAAAGCTTTTAGAAGACAATAAATTATTAATGTACTTCTATTTAAAGGCAGTAGTGCTGGTCCTTGTTGCCTTTAAAAAGTTTGTGATTATGTATTGTAATACAGAAATCATTTGAGTCGTTCTTAAATTGTTTTCACTTCATTTTGGCTTGTGTTATTAAATAAAAAAAAGAAGTAACGGCATCGCTGAAGTAACAGGGCTACGTAGTTGATTGATATTATTTTATTTTTCATCGTATCAGTAAGAATAAGTCTTCTCAAGTTTAGTGTGAGCAAGATAATCAAAACAAACTTTTCATTTGACGAACATGATGTAGGAATGCTTTAACTTGTCAGTGTAGGAATACACACCTTTATAAAAGCAATAATGATAACGAGTTTGCAATGAAATAACTATGTACATGAGCAGTTTACATAAAAACAAGTTACCTAATTACAAATAGATGTGATAATACTTTATGAAATTTTGTTAATTAAATAATTTTCAGTACATAAATATTACATAACGGTTATTTTAATTATATGGGCTTGTAATTTACTTTATTGCATTACTGATATTATCAACATACTGAAAGTTTTGAGGCTACACCAAAAATTTTTAATTCAATCTTCAAATTTTCCATAGATACACGCAATTCTATAATAATAACAGACCTTGATATTTTTTCCTGTGTTTGCCAAACAGTAGCGTATCCAGCGTTCGTCAAAAGCTTCTCATTTTTGAATTCAAAGTACTTTCAGAAAAACACTATTGGTTTTAAATTTCAAAAGAATATAATTTCACCTGTGGACTTGTATCGTGGGGTTTTAAAATTGTAATTATATTCTAAAATGCGCTGCAGTACTTTATCTTGACGTACTCTAGATCCGCCACTGTCTGACAATTATCACAATGCAAATGGCAATAGTAAGTGTGAGATCATCAGACACAGAATACCAAAAAATTGAGAAATACAAAATACAAAGCCAAACACGCAACATAAGTATATTTCAACAGAATATGGTTTCGTGTTAAAGAGAGAAGTCGTGTTAAGTTCGTTCTCTTTCAATTGAGCATACAGCAATTACATTTATGAACAAATCATAATACAGCAAGAAAGCGACGTGTGAAATTGAGAAGTATATTTACAGTTCATTTTCAATTCTTTTGAAATAATCTTAATTCTCAAAATATCATGCAGTATGAGCACGAGAAATCATGAAAGTAGTAGAGTTCTCTGATTCTAATGGAAAAAATTCAAAAGCATGACAGGATCATGTCAGATTAACCAGAAAGAAATACAGAAAATTGCTCAAATACACAATAGTTTACAGGTTTTGCCACATATGTTAGATCAGGCACAACTGAATTTATAAGCCACCATAAGCTTGATTACATCAGGGATATGTTCTTTGAATGAAAAATGTTTTAATTTGATGATGAGTAGATTAGTTCGATGTCATTGTATTTTATCTTACAAATGAAAGAAGTAATTCAGTACTACGTGAGTTTGTATATTAGAACTTTTAATTTTGAGTGTTTGTGACGTTTTTCAAAATCCTCAACGCTTGTACACGAAGTGCTTTATTTTTCCAAAATATTATCAGACAGTTGCCTGTGCTGTTGATACACAAAAACGTTCTCTTCCAGGCGTACAAAATATTCACTTTCCTCTGTTTGTCAATTGCCCAATAAATAAACTGTAGAGATGATGGAATAAGACAAGTGAAAAAACAAGCTACAAGAATAAGACATGTTGAAATGGATTTGAAATTCAATTTGTTTTTTCGGGGAAAATAACCATTATCATTTAATGAAGAAGAATTATTTCGACTGTATTTCTTTGCGATTAAGTTTAGCTTGATGTTTAGGTAAAGAAATGGAACAAAAAAGAGAAAGAAACCCAAAGTGAATGCCGGAATAAACCATTGAAATAAATACATCAAGAACATAATAAAGGAAAAGAACAGAAGAACAAAATGTAATTTTACCAAGAGTGCTTTGGTAATCTTTGTGTGGTGAAATATTGGATGGTAAAGTCCAATATATCTTTCAATACTAATAAGCAACAAAGTAGCTATTGAAAAGAAAACGAACACTTCCATAAAACGAGCAACAAGGCGAACATCGTAGTGTGAATCTTTTTCATAAATCCATAACGTCAATTCTAAGATTAAAGCTGGAGTATTTGTAGCTACTGTAAGCAAGTCAAAGGAAGATAATAAGCCAATCGTAAAATGACAAATTTTCTTTCGAAGTTGTGATGACTTTAGATAACAAAAAACCACCAATGAGTTCAACAACAATCCAGAAAACAGGACAAATACATTCATTACAAGCAGAAATATAAGTTGTACGAGGACGTGGAGATCCATTTTTCGTTATTCAAGAGATTAAGGGAGCAGCTACCTCTTGAACAGATGTGCGCGTATTGTATTTCTCAACATAAATTACTCATTGTTGTTTATATACATTATTAAATATTTAAATACGAGTATCTAAAACAATATTCTGAAATGAAGAATATTTATCAAAGTTCATTTTTTGATTGGGCTCTTGCTGTTCTTTAACCAAAAAAATTGGATACATACATATGATCTTTTCTCAAATTACTTCTCTCTAGTTGCTTTGTGATTTTTAAGTGATGTGTTTTAAGTAAGTTTTTAAAATTTGATAAACACTTAACCCTTCGATATGTACAGAAATTTTCTTTTAATTTTTGCAAAATATTGAGTCATCTTTGCAAATTCAGAATAGGAAAAAGAAAGAGATGCAATTTCATTAACATTGTCTTTGTTTTTCTATGCTGAAACTTTGAGCGCAAAGCCAAGGTGCAGAACAGAATACTACCCCACCCCCACCTTAAATGCATCGTTCTTGCCACGGCATCACGTATATTTGGTATTCAATAATGCAAGCGTTTATGAAAAAAATATTAACTGTCGTAGAAAGTTTCTGCATGTATTTTAAAACAATGATTTTTGTTTCTTTGATAAAAACCATTAGTACTTTTATATTTTTCCAATGACAAATAAATTTTGTAATCTGTGAAACAATATTTTATTTCATTTATTGGACAGTTCAAATCATATACTTTTCTCCTATAAGATATTTTTCGAACGTTTAGGAAAATCATTAGTACTTAATGGCAACTTGGTGGACAACGACAGACTTTTCCTAAGTTATTTCTATAATTGTTGCTTATATTATCTAGTTCTTATATACAAGAACTATTTGAATCATGTCTAATGAGAACTTAGTGTTACTGCCTGCACTGACGCAGATGTTTCCATATATTTGCAACGTAAATTATACATTTATGCACGCACATCATCGTATCAGCAAAGCATTTGTTCTACAGTAAATAAGTAAGTCGATAAAAAATTGTAAATCATTCAACCGAAATAAGAAAAATAATGCTAAACTACTCCTTTGATCACAGAGTTGATAATGTGGATATGTGAAACAAAATCAATTTTTAAAGTGCGCTTTATAGCTCCTTATTTTGATATATTTCTTGCATTCTCTTTTTTTACTCTTTTGCTCATCAGTATTGAGCGTTATTTGGCAATTTGTCGTCCAATGTTTCACCATAAAAAAGTAACTAAGACTTTTCTCATCAAATTGCATTTCCTTCTTCTTTTTATTGCTACCACTATATTTTTGCTATATTTTACTGGACATAGTTTGGCGGCAACAATTCCTTTTTTACTATTTATTTTTCCATTTCTATTTGTGAACACCAAGCTTCCATCATCGCAAAAAATATCGTCAAAAGAACGCTATGCAATCAGAGTATCATAGTCGGCTTTTAAAAAAGTGAAATGTATATAAAAAATCCATATCAACTTGTCTTCTGCCAGTTACTTGTATCTCGATTTGTTGTATTCCAACAGCCTTGTGGATTATATTCTGAGCACTTCAAAAACAGAGTGCACTGGAACTAACCTTTTGGGGTAAAACATTTTGTTGTTTTAACAGTGCAAGCAATTGTATCATAATATTTTGGTGAAACAAGAATCTTCGTGTTGAGGCGACAAAGATATTGAAACAACTAAGCAAAGCAAAGACTTCATTTTAATCTATAACTATTGCAAGAATAACAACGCAAAAATGTAGCAATGATGTGTTTTTGCCATAAACGCTGTCATAAAACAAACACAATCAATATTTTGTATAATATATTAAAACACATTTGTTTTATTTATTTAAAGCTAGCAATAGGTTTATGGATAATTGATAGTTACTGGTGTATAACGTCCAGCTACTTGATGTCTCAAAAGACTTTTACAAGACAATAAATTATTAATTTACTTCTAGTTTAAGGAAATAGTGCTGGTCCTTGTTGCTTTTAAAATGTTTGTGATTATGTATTGTAATCCAGAAATCATTTGAGTCGTTCCTAAATTGTTTTCATTTCATTTTGGCTTGTGTTATTAAATAAAAAAAAGAAGTAACGGCATCGCTGAAGTAACAGGGCTACGTAGTTGATTGATATTATTTTATTTTTCATCGTATCA
The DNA here is from genome assembly GCF_021976095.1 of Xenia sp. Carnegie-2017. NCBI lineage: Eukaryota > Metazoa > Cnidaria > Anthozoa > Malacalcyonacea > Xeniidae > Xenia > Xenia sp. Carnegie-2017. The sequence continues at coordinate 6,020,331 of NW_025813493.1, forward strand.
GTAAGAATAAGTCTTCTCAAGTTTAGTGTGAGCAAGATAACCAAAACAAACTTTTCATTTGACGAACATGATGTAGGAATGCTTTAACTTGTCAGTGTAGGAATACACACCTTTATAAAAGCAATAATGATAACGAGTTTGCAATGAAATAACTATGTACATGAGCAGTTTACATAAAAACAAGTTACCTAATTACAAATAGATGTGATAATACTTTATGAAATTTTGTTAATTAAATAATTTTCAGTACATAAATATTACATAACGGTTATTTTAATTATATGGGCTTATAATTTACTTTATTGCATTATTGATATTATCAACATACTGAAAGTTTCGAAGCTACACCAAAAATTTTTAATTCAATCTTCAAATTTTCCATAGATACACGCAATTCTATAATAAATAACAGACCTTGATATTTTTTCCTGTGTTTGCCAAACAGTAGCGTATCCAGCGTTCGTCAAAAGCTTCTCATCTTTGAATTCAAAGTACTTTCAGTTCAGAAAAACACTATTGGTTTTAAATTTCAAATGAATATAATTTCACCTGTGGACTTGTATCGTGGGGTTTTAAAATTGTAATTATATTCTAAAATGCGCTGCAGCACTTTATCTTGACGTACTCTAGATCCGCCACTATCTGACAATTATCACAATGCAAATGGCAATAGTAAGTGTGAGATCATCAGACACAGAATACCAAAAAATTGAGAAATACAAAATACAAAGCCAAACACGCAACATAAGTATATTTCAACAGAATATGGTTTCGTGTTAAAGAGAGAAGTCGTGTTAAGTTCGTTCTCTTTCAATTGAGCATACAGCAATTACATTTATGAACAAATCATAATACAGCAAGAAAGCGACGTGTGAAATTGAGAAGTATATTTACAGTTCATTTTCAATTCTTTTGAAATAATCTTAATTCTCAAAATATCATGCAGTATGAGCACGAGAAATCATGAAAGTAGTAGAGTTCTCTGATTCTAATGGAAAAAATTCAAAAGCATGACAAGATCATGTCAGATTGACCAGAAAGAAATACAGAAAATTGCTCAAATACACAAAAGTTTACAGGTTTTGCTACATATGTTAGATCAGGCATAACTGAATTTATAAGCCACCATAAGCTTGATTACATCAGGGATATGTTCTTTGAATGAAAAATGCTTCAATTTGAATGATGAGTAGATTAGTTCTATGTCATTGTATTTTATCTTACAAATGAAAGAAGTAATTCAGTACTACGTGAGTTTGTATATTAGAACTTTTAATTTGGAGTGTTTGTGATGTTTTTCAAAATCCTCAACACTTCTACACGAAGTGCTTTATTTTAAAACTGGAGTATTTGTAGCTACTGTAAGCAAGTCAAAGGAAGATAATAAGCCAATCGTAAAATGACAAATTTTCTTTCGAAGTTGTGATGACTTTAGATAACAAAAAACCACCAATGAGTTCAACAACAATCCAGAAAATAGGACAAATACATTCATTACAAGCAGAAATATCAGTTGTACGAGGACGTGGAGATCCATTTTTCGTTATTCAAGAGATTAAGGGAGCAGATACCTCTTGAACAGATGTGCGCGTATTGTATTTCTTAACGTAAATTACTCATTGTTGTTTATATACATTATTAAATATTTAAATACAAGTGTCTAAAACAATATTCTGAAATGAAGAATATTTATTAAAGTTCATTTTTTGATTAGGCTCTTGCTGTTGTTTAATACACAATAGTTTACAGGTTTTGCCACATATGTTAGATCAGGCACAAGGGAATTTATAAGCCACCATAAGCTTGATTACATCAGGGATATGTTCTTTCAATGAAAAATGTTTCAATTTGAATGATGAGTAGATTAGTTCTATGTCATTGTATTTTATCTTACAAATGAAAGAAGTAATTCAGCACTACGTGAGTTTGTATATTAGAACTTTTAATTTTGAGTGTTTGTGACGTTTTTCAAAATCCTCAACGCTTGTACACAAAGTACTTTATTTTTCTAAAATATTATCAGACAGTTGCCTGTGCTGCTGATACACCAAAGCGTTCTCATCCAGACGTTCAAAATATTCACGTTCCTCTGTTTGTCAATTGCCCAATGAATAAACGCAAGATTTGTTGGAATATAACAAATGAAAAAACAAGCAACAAGAATAAGACATGTTGAAATGGATTTGAAATTCAATTTGTTTCTTCTGGGAAAATAACCATTATCACTTAATGAAGAAGAATTATTTCGACTGTACTTCTTTGCGATTAGATGTAGCTTGATGTTTAGGTACAGAATAGGAACAAAAAAGAGAAAGAAAGACAAAGTGAATACCGGAATAAGCCATTGAAATAAATACATCAAGAACATAATAAAGAAAAAGAACAGAAGAACAAAGTATAATTTTACCAAGAGTGCTTTTGTAATCTTTGTGTGGTGAAATATTGGATGGTAAAGTCCAATATATCTTTCAATACTAATAAGCAACAAAGTAGCTCCTGAACAGAAAACAAACACTTCCATAAAACGAGCAACAAGACGAACATTGTAGAGTGAACCTTTTTCATAAATCTATAACGTCAATTCTAAGATTAAAGCTGGAGTATTTGTAGCTACTGTAAGCAAGTCAAAGGAAGATAATAAGCCAATCGTAAAATGACAAATTTTCTTTCGAAGTTGTGATGACTTTAGATAACAAAAAACCACCAATGAGTTCAACAACAATCCAGAAAACAGGACAAATACATTCATTACAAGCAGAAATATCAGTTGTACGAGGACGTGGAGATCCATTTTTCGTTATTCAAGAGATTAAGGGAGCAGCTACCTCTTGAACAGATGTGCGCGTATTGTATTTCTCAACATAAATTACTCATTGTTGTTTATATACATTATTAAATATTTAAATACGAGTATCTAAAACAATATTCTGAAATGAAGAATATTTATCAAAGTTCATTTTTTGATTGGGCTCTTGCTTTTCTTTAACCAAAAAAATTGGATACATACTTATGATCTTTTCTCAAATTACTTCTCTCTAGTTGCTTTGTGATTTTTAAGTGATGTGTTTTTAGTAAGTTTTTAAAATTTGATAAATACTTAACCCTTCGATATGTACAGAAATTTTCTTTTAATTTTTGCAAAAAATTGAGTCATCTTTGCAAATTCAGAATAGGAAAAAGAAAGAGATGCAATTTCATTAACATTGTCTTTGTTTTTCTATGCTGAAACTTTGAGCGCAAAGCCAAGATGCAGAACAGAATACTCCCGCCTTTAAATTCATCGTTCTTGCCACGGCATCACGTATATTTGGTATTCAATAATGCAAGCGTTTATGAATAAAATATTAACTGTCGTAGAAAGTTTCTGCATGTATTTTAAAGCAATGATTTTTGTTTCTTTGATAAAAACCATTAGTACTTTTATATTTTTCCTATGATAAAGAAATTTTGAAATCTTTGAAACAATATTATATTTCAGTTATTGCACAGTTCAAATCGTATTCTTTTCTCCTATAAGATATTTTTTGAACGTTCAGAAAACTCATTAGTACTTAATGGCAACTTGGTGGACAACGACAGACTTTTCCTAAGTTATTTCTATAATTGTTGCTTATATTATCTAGTTCTTATATACAAGAACTATTTGAATCATGTTTAATGAGAACTTAGTGTTACTGCCTGCACTGACGCAGATGTTTCCATATATTTGCAACGTAAATGATACATTTATGTACGCACATCATCGTATCAGTAAAACAATTGTTAAGCAGTAAATAATTAAATCAAAAGCTCATTTGTTACTCATTCATCCGAAAAAAGAAAAATTATGTTAAACTTTCCTTGACCATTTTTTTGCCACTAAAAAGTGAAGACATAAAAAACTCTTTAAATGGATTTTGTGTCTATGATGATTTTTGAATTTTTTTTTTCTTACCATAGCATTTCTTTGTGTTGTAAAATTGAAATAATCTGTAAGCTAACTTTGCAATTTATTTTGTATAATTTGTAGGTTATCTTAGCTTTCTATCATGACTGCATGTGTTGGAAAGTCAACACACCAAATATTTTAGCCAACCAGCACTTATGCTTAATTTGACTTTGTTCCAAAGCCATCGTGATAGTTACATAAATTATCAAAAACTTTGCCTCTCTTTTGCCTAAATATATATTCTATTAGTTATATTGACTAAAATTCGTCATTAGATAAGTTAAAGGTACCACTTTCTGAAAAATAAATTCCGCTAAAGAAATTTGTTTATCATCATCTACTATAATTGGCAATATAATATTTACTATATAAATGCAATTAGTATTCTTTTCATGTGATTATGATTTCGATGCTCTTCAATTTCTTGAAACAGTGGATTCTTTTTAATATACGTTTTTACAAATTTTGAAATGTTTTCTAGAAGTAGCAGATATATAGGGTGGGTCAAAATAAAATATAGAAGCTCATCTTCAATTCGAAAGACTTTTTTAACAACGCTGCTGGTTAAAAATTTCTAAAGAACATTTGACACTAAAATACTCTCAATAGGATTTGCTCCAAAGTATGTTAAAATGGAAATATATTTTTAGTAATGCATTTTGACCACCTCTTGACTCATTAATGTTTTCTACATCTTTTCTAGACAAGATAAAATCTTCGCTCGGGGTCATGTAATTGAACAGCCAAAAGTGCTTTTATGACCACATAAAGACTGGTGACAAATACTTTTAAGTATACGAAACATTTCTAACGAACAACACAAAACTGATTTAAGAAAACGTGGTGTAATATATAGCTACTAATAACTACTTTAATAGAAAAATATGAAGGAAAAATTATTTTTAAAAACAATGCAGTAAGAAAATAATGATTTTCTTATTAATATGCTATGCTATTATGTCACAAAAACTTCTTTTAGTAAAGAATAACTTTTGTTAAGTTTATATAAGTTAAAAATTTTTTTAAATGTTTATTTACGTTTAAAATAATAATTAATGAAAAAAATATATTTCAGAGGAGAAATTTTAACAATATTGTCCTCCGTTTACAAATGGATGTCGACATCTTGTTACAATTGATTATAATGTTGGTGCTAAATGTAATAATCTCGTTTGGGGGTCTAATTTTAAATTTTATGGTGGTTTTATCTTGGTTAAAATCATCGCAACTCCAAAAGAAAGTTTTTCACTTCACAATTTGTTCATCCTGCGTCGACCTGCTGACGGTAGCTATAAATACTCCAGTTTCGATGTTAGAATTGACATTCTGGATTGGTGAAAACGAATCACTATCTAAAGTGCGGTTTATAGCAATTTATTCTAGTGTATTTCTCATCATCTCTTGTTTTACTCGTTTGCTCATTATCTTTCAACGATATCTGGCAATTTGTCGTCCAATATTTCACCATAAAAAAGTAACAAAGCCTTTCCTCATTAAATTGCATTTCTTTTTACTTTTCATATCCAGCATTCTGTTTCTGCTTTGTTTTACTGGACATTATGGATATATAGCAGCAAAAATTCTTTTTTCATTACTGTTTATTTTCCATTTCTACTTGTTAACACTAAGCTTCACATTATCGCAAAAAAATCGATAATGTGCTGCTTAAATCGACATTTTCTAATCGCCGAAAGAACGCTTTAATATCAGAATATCATGGTCAGCTTTCAAAAAAGAGAAGTTTTTCTACAAAATCCATATCAAAATGTCTTCTGCTAGTTGCTTGTATCTTGATTTGTAGTATTCCAAACACTTTTTGGATTATATTCTTGGTACTTCAAAAAAAGAGTGCACTGCAGCTAGCCATAATATGGGTTAAAACACTTTGTTGTTTGAACAGTACAAGAAATTGTATCATCATATTTTGGTGAAACAAGAACCTTCGTGATGAGGCGACAAAGATATTGAAACAACTAAGCAAAGCAAAGACTTCATTTTGATCTATAACTATTGCAAGAATAACAAAGCAAAAAGGGAGCAATGATGTGTTTTTGCCATAAATGCTGTCATAAAAAAAGCAAAATCAATATTTTAAATGTATTAAAATATTTTTTTTAATTAAAGTTAGTTATAGTTTTATGCATGAATGATAGTTACTGGCGTATAAAGTCCAGCTACTTGATGTCTCAAAAGCCTTTTAAACTTTTACAAGATAATAAATTATTAAAGAACTACCAGTATAAAAAGTTTGTGATTATGTATTGTACTATAGAAGTCGTCTCTAAATTGTTTTCACTTCATTTTGGTTTGTAATATTCAATAAAGCAAAGAAGTAACGGCATCACTGAAGTAACAGGGCTAGTTGATTGATATTTTATTTTTCATTGTATCAATAAAAAACTTTAAATCCCCTTATGTCTTGTTCGTGCGAGATAACTACACGCAAACTTTTATTTGAATATGCTTTAACTTGTCAGTATAGGAATACACACCTTTTAGAAGGCATTAATAATAATGTGTTTTCAGAGCATTAGACATGTTCAACATCTCATCTTTTGAGTAAAATAAACAATGTCAAAAATTTCACCCAGTTATAAATGAAGTAACTGTATACATAAGCCGTTCACATAATAAGTTACCTATAGTTACAAATAGACTTTCTAAAATTTGATGAAATTTTATTAAATAATTTTCAGTACATCAATAATACATAAGAATTATTTTAATTATATGAGTTGATAAGTTACTTTACTGCATTCCTGAAATTAGCAACATACGGAAAGTTTGACTCATATAGAGCTACTGCAAAATATTTTATTTCAGTCTTCAAATTTTCTACAGATACACGCAATTTTACAATAGCTAATAACAGACCTTCACATTTTTTTGGTGCTTGCCAATCAGTAGCGTATCCAACGTTCGTCAAAATAAATTATAGCTGATCAACTTTAGATTCAAAGTACTTTCCAAAAAAACACTATTGTTTTCAATTTCCACTAAAGAATATAATTTCAACAATGAGCTTGTCTCGAATGGTTTTAAAATTTCAAATATATTCTAAAATGTGCTTCAGTAATTTATCTCGACGTAAGACAGAAGATTCATTTATGTTAAAGAGAGAAGTCGTGTTAAGTTCGTTCTCTTTCTATTGAACATTATATAATGAGCACAATAGCTTATTTACCATGGTATCAAAGATATCGCAAAATAATTCTGCGAATTTGCACAGAAACAAATACGTTCACACGTTTCTTTATGTTGTGAAAATTGTTTTCTTAATTAAAATTGTCTTTCTAATAATTAAAAAAATTATGTAGTTGTTTTTTTGGATGTTAAATACAAGCTGTGATGGAAAGACAATCTACCATAGTGTCTTTCTACACACTTCAACAGATTTGAGAAGACATTGCTTACATGGAGTAGAACATGGGCACGATAATGTAAGCGCATTGTACGAAAGGTCTTGCAAAAACTTTCATTTTGAAAAGTTAGTAAATTCATCTGCAAATTAAAGGCAGTATAGCAGTAAGTAATCAACAAGAGTGAAAGACTCTATTTGTTTTTTTCAAGGGCAACTTCAATAACTCGCCATGGACATAGTCAAAACCTATGAGCAACCTAAAGAAAGTTGTTGATCTATACTTAATTATACACTACACATTTCTATGTAAACCACATTTTGGCCATTTCGTGCTTCCATTACATACCGTGTTTGTTCATTAAAATTTTAAATTACTTTAATAAATATAGCATTAAAGTTATCTTACGATCCTTTTTACAGTATCAAAAGCCACGCTTAAGCGATCATGGCTGGTCTTTTCTGTCCAATGTATTGATATTCAGTTTCATACATTTTAGGAACAATATATATTTCTTCTTTTCCTGCTTCTGTAATACATAAAAAAAATTTTTTTCAATATCTTTCAGGTATGAAGTGATGTTAAATCCACATCTACTTTTACATTAACGTTTATATAGATTTACATTATTATGTACATCCTTATAAAGAAAAATAAAAGACTAACTAGTTCAGTTCATGAATCTAAGTAGTATTTCAAGTTAAAAATCAGCAGAAAATTCAAATTTAGCAGAAATATACCACTTTACCTCGTCTGTGTAATGGTTTAGGAAGTGAGCTGCCGAGCAACTCGTTTTTCTTCCTGTCTCGTGGATCCAAGAAATTGGAGCGAATTTCAGTTGTCATACTGTTGAATATTGAAGAGGAATTGTTTGTAAATACATGACTTTTGAAGTACAGATAAAGTAAATTACTAGTTATTTTGTATGAATATGGCTTTTGAAAAAATTTAGACGTGGGCGATTTAACGCGAACTACTAAATTTGTCCGTTAACCTTATAAAAGAAATAGAATATGTTGTACTTTAAAAGAAAATTATTTGACTGAAACAATACAATGCAGAAATAACAAAAAATGTAGCCATCTGTGTACTTAATCATGCTAAAATATACATAATTTATCGACTATAAGTTACTGAGAATAAAAATGACGATCACTAAGATTGCAAGCATAAAATTAAAGAATTCATCTACTACCTAGAAGGCACATGTTTTAAAGGCTGTGGAAATGGGGGAATAGTTGTTGCTGAAGGAAACACAGTCACATCTCTCATTGGTCGATCATCTCTGGGAACGGAGTGGCGAGGAAGTGGGTTTTCTTTTGATCCATGTCCCCATGCTTTAGGATACTCTTCGCATTCCCAGATTGTCGCATAATTTTTCTTTGGATATCCGTTCAGTTCTTCCCTTTACATAATTCAGAAAGAAGAGAAAGTTGGTTGAAAGCCAGTAATTTACATTATAAAATAACATATGCAAAAAGGCGTGCTCTAATTGGTCGATGCCCGTTTTGGATGGCCTGATCTAAACACGTAAATCGCAATTACTGTCGTGAGGAGTTTGTACATGCTGGAAAACAAAGATGATTTTTTGCCAAAATTGACTTCGAATGCATTTCATCAAACCAACATTGGGAATTTTTCTAAACTTTTGCAGTCAATAAACTCGTGTAAGTCTACGTTTTAGTGTTTTTCACTTTGATGTTTACTAACTTTTACATCTTCGATGACTTGGGAGAACATACGTAGCCTTCATATTTGATATTCCCGCTAATATACGACACTACACGCGCGCTTTTCTTAACACTCGCTTGATTCCCGCGCGTTTGGATGAGGCCATTCAAACGCAAAAACCGCTTAGTAATTGTTTAATAATTGATACACCACAATCACTTGTAAATGATAAATGAATAACTTTATTCAAACACGTTGAACCCGTCAATCGAAGCTATTTTAAAAGGAGGGCGTGTGCAGATCATACACGTGGAAGATAGTAGGAAGATAGTAGGATATACGTGGAAGATAGTAGGATTATACACGTGGAAGATAGTAGGATTATACACGTAGGATTATACACGTGGAGGATCATACACGTGGAAGATAGTAGGATACACGTGAAAGATAGTAGGATTATACACGTGGAAGATAGTAGGATTATACACGTAGGATTATACACGTGGAGGATCATACACGTGGAAGATAGTAGGATACACGTGAAAGATAGTAGGATTATACACGTGGAAGATAGTAGGATTATACACGTAGGATTATACACGTGGAGGATCATACACGTGGAAGATAGTAGGAAGATAGTAGGATTCACGTGGAAGATAGTAGGATTATACACGTGGAAGATAGTAGGATTATACACGTGGAAGATAGTAGGATTATACACGTGGAAGATAGTAGGATTATACACGTAGGATTATACACGTGGAGGATCATACACGTGGAAGATAGTAGGAAGATAGTAGGATACACGTGGAAGATAGTAGGATTATACACGTGGAGGATCATACACGTGGAAGATAGTAGGATTATACACGTGGAAGATAGTAGGATTATACACGTGGAGGATCATACACGTGGAAGATAGTAGGATTATACACGTGGAAGATAGTAGGATTATACACGTGGAGGATCATACACGTGGAAGATAGTAGGATTATTTACAAAAATAAAGTATAAAAATACAATTCAAAATAATGAAAGGCCTCTTACTCGTTAAAGGCTCGATGATCATGTTGTGTAGTCGTGAGATACATATCACCATGGTACGAGAGAATACCGCGATCCTTAGGGTCGAAAACATGACCTGATACATCCATGTTTTGAGTAGATCTCACAAGGCTCTACATAAAACACAGTCACCAAATCCATAGATCAAACAATAAAATATGCTACTAATTAGTAATGTTGTATTACATATGCAGGCAATGATGATTTTTACCAGAGCTATTTTAAATTCCCAAATTTCTTCATAGCATCCAAAAAATTATTTTGGGCATGTAAAAGAAAACCTTTTGTTTTTTTATTGTTGGCGAATGTTGTACTCACAAATGAGATAAATATTCAATTTTTTTCAACACAACTCAATTTTTATGGGGTGTTGCAATAATTAGACGAGTATTTTCGAATCCTTTTTTGTTTCTGTGACTACAAATTTACAATAATGGAAATCCCGTGGCCGTTTACCAGTATGGCAGTCAAACTACGATGAATGCAGTGGACCAAGCTAAAAAACAGTTCGATGGAAAATTTGATAAAAATTTTTATCATTCATCTATTCAACATCGATGGGAGTATAAAATAGGTCCACTTCACTGTGCAACTAACTGTTGTATATTTTGTTCGATTACAGTCTGCCGTTAGTCGTTTCATCATTCCTATTGGTCAAAAAAGCAATTGACTGGCTGCCACTATGGTAATCACATGCGCAATAAGATACGCATTGCATGAATGGTGTTGCCGTTAGTCGTTTCATCATTGCTATTGGCCAAAAAAAGTAATTGACTGGCTGCCACTATGGTAATCGCATGAGTAATAAGATATGCGTGGCACGAATGGTGAGGCTCTACTTTGTATTCACCATATTGTGGTTGTACCTTGCATGGTCCATTTAAATGGTGATCATGTAATACTGATGGCTGAAATCTTCTATCGAATTTTGTTTCCAAGGTGACCTCAGGTTCTCCTTTGTATTTGTGTTTCATTTCGCTGCTTTGATACCCCATGGTCAGCGGTGTTCGCCACGGTTTTACCTTCAGCTTAGCAATAGGAAGTAAAAATGCGTGAAGTTGGATTGTGCAGGAGGAATAAAAGGCTTACGGCGTATGCCATTAACAATGAAAAATATTGATAAAAAAGTCACTTTATAACAAAGTCTGTTTATAGTTATAGCATTTTTTATTAGCTTACTCTAACCTACATACATAAGTAACTCTACAATACTATCTATACAATGTGTAACCGTACATCCTGTGTCCCAAGTGCAGGAGTCATCATTTTACTATGGAGATAGCCGAGAGGGCACATTGTAATACACCTTGTATAATTAAATATTTCATGTATACACCTTAAAATATGCACAATTCTCAATGACAACTCTCACAACATCAACTGGTCTGTTATGACTTCTCGTTCAAACTGGATAAATCAGTCAAACAATTGTCTGGAATTGTTGACCTTGCTGCAAGTGGCATTGCCAGCCAAATAAGGGATGGCCGTTGGATTTAGGAAAGAGGTATTTGAACGAGGTATCAATTTCCTGAGATAATATTAGTAAATATATCAAACAACTAAGCAAAAATAATTGTGAGTAGTGTTTAAAAAAGCACTTTTCCAAATAGCTCTCAATCATATCAAAAAGGTGGCAGATATTAACTGAAAAGTCTAACATGATGTGGCTATAGAAATTTAATCCAAACTAAAGTACCCCCTTGACGAAGCCTACGTGTGTGAATACTAGCTCCCATCAAATTATCGAGCAGGCAACATCATTGCTTGTGCCTTCAAGACATCACTTGCAACCACCTTCATGGTGAAAATCCAGCAAGTATCCTACCAAGATATTACCCAAGACTGCAAGGTCTAAACATTTATTTTATCCAGGATCCAGCAAGTATGCTACCAAGATATTACCCAGGACTGTAAGGTCTAAACATTTATTTATCCAGGATCCAGCAGGTACTGCTGTATCTTACAGAATCTTGTTAGGATCTAGTACGATTTTACATGATCTTATTCAGGAATTTCACCAGGGCACATATATACATAATCACAGTTATACTAATACAGTGTTTTCATCAGTTGCCATGTTAGGGAAAATTGCAAATAATGAAAGAATTTATGCAAATTTCATGTTCTGTTGAACATTCGCACTTTGATGTACTCTCCCAACATGGCCACTTTGACATCACATGCAATCACTTTATACGTAAGTCAGGTCATGTACAAAAACTTGGTGATGCAATGTTACTTCTTAATATTCATGTCATATGAGAGCAGTTATTTATGAATTTCATGAATAACTGCTCTTAGTTAAAATGTACATGTCAGAGCATAACTACATACAGCAAAAACTTAACTCAAGGAACTTAAGTTGACGTTTTAGTTGACAAGAAGGTTATAAACCAGCTTTATGGGTGAATTTCAAAAATATTGCCTATGATTCATTTCTCTTGAAGTCTATTGCATTGCCGACTCATTTTGTCAGTATAGAAAATAGTATTGTTTTACTTAATTGAAAATAACAACTCTATTGTCAATGAGCAAATAATAGTCAAAACCGACAAAAACAGTGCCATAGTCAGCTCAACGATAAAGTGGGCTAGCTATATAATGAATGCAAGGTAATAAAGTTGTGTTATATTAAGTTAACCAACTGAACCTATTTTAATAAAACCCAACCAGCTTATCAATGCTACATACCTATTCAATAGTAAAATAGAGACCTTGTCATGGTGACAAATTTAAAAATTTTTGTAGAGAGCAGTTGCCATGGTGAATGGTAAAAAACCTTAGAACTCTTTTATTATAAACAAAACACAAACCCAGTAGTTCCAAAAGAACTTTTTTAAAAAATAAAAGTGGTTATAAAACAGTTCTTTTTAGAACTCTTAGGTTATTTGAGCCATCCACCACAGCAATTGTTTTGTATAGTACCATTGAAATACAACAATACTGTAACATTACCAATAAATCTTACATAATTTGTAGAGATGAATATTAATTGTTTGAATACTACACTTTCAATGTACAAGCTATTACGTAGAAAATGTCAAAAATTTCTTACCAATTGGGTCTCAAAGCTCTCATTCTATGTTTTTGCTATATTTTAAAATTCCCTTCAAAGATCATTTACGTAACTAACAACTCTTGAATTTGAAACATTAAGCCATTAAATGGTGCTGCATTCAGGATTGAACAAATCTAGTCTTGATTTGACCAATCCTGAATTGATCAAATTTCATTCAGATTTCATTGCATTCAGGGTTGATCAAATTTCTTGCTCGTTACTAGTCCCTTAAAAGTCAATTTTTGCTCTTACTATTACTAACTTCCAGTGTCACTGAAGTTGGCAGAAAACTGGCTTATTTTTGTTGAAATTTTTTGAATTTATTCCATTTGGCTACCCTGTGAGAGGCTGAGAGCACTGTATGGAAGTGACAGCAATAACCATGGCAAATAACAATAACGAGGAAATGAAAATAGGCTTTAAAACTCACTGTTGATAAAATATCTTCAACATAGTTGACATTCATACTGTTCGGAGCTTTCTTATAAAGCGGATTGTGTAAAGTAGACTCTTGAACTTTAATATTGTGAGTTGAACCAGTTGTTGTTTCATAAACAGACGGTTGCACTAAACCTTTGGCAACGGTCGGTGGCAATGGTGCCAGTAGAGAACGCTGAAAAAAGATTTCATAAAATGACAATATTTTGTTGTAAAAAATGCAGTACCTAGGTCTGTAGAGCAGAGAGCAATGACATTTTTTTACAAAGGAAATTGTAAGAACAATGAAGTCTGAACTTATACAATAAACTAGACAATGAAATCTCCTTAAAAGTATTTAATCATTCGCAGGTACATTTCAGTTGTCGTTTAACCTTCATTCTAATCTAACAGTTGGTGTTTTCATTCTCAGCTTTTGAATCGATTATAAGCAAATGATTTGTTATGAATAAGCACAAATATATCACCTTAAATCTTGTAGTTGGAAATGCTACAGGTTCTTCAAAATAATGCGCTTTACCCGTTGACGTCTCAGAATTTCGACCGGGTTGCATATTTGAAAGAAGAAAAGAGAATATTTCTTTTATTTTGAAGACTTCATGAAGTTGATAACACGAATGTTTTAATTGTTGTCATGGTAACAACACCTCAGCATAATATATCACCCCTGAGCTATATATGACCGTTGCCAGATGAGCATAATTTCGGCCAAAAAACACAAAAAGTGGCATAAAAAATTTTGTCTGGCAGAAATTTTTTTGACAAGTCTGCCATGGCCGAAAATTTGCTTTTTCAATTATTTTCCCAAACACGCTGAACACATTTCACAGAATGTTGGAGTTTAGTAATTTTTGTAGATCTTTCTGCTTGCAAACAAAATTAGCTTTGACGCACACTTGTGCGTCGACATTCAGCTGAGCAATGGAAAAAAAAAGCAAGCCTGAGGCTAAGAAATAAGTCTGACCTCTGAGTAGAATGAAAAATGTATATTACTGCATTTTTTCGTCTCGACGTTATCGATATTAAAACCGACTCGACAACAATGAATAATCATTTGAACTGCAGTGCAGATCTTTCCGAATTTATGTAACTCATAGGACTTTAACGAACATTACTGATTTTTATAACTTTTCAAATTTTCAATCGAATGTTTACAAATTTTTCATGTTCCATTTCAAATTTCGATTAAAGTTTAAACATTAAGCCATTAAATGGTGTTGCATTCAGGATTGAACAAATCTAGTATTGATCTGATCAATCCTGAATTGATCAAATTTCATTCAGATTTCATTGCATTCAGGGTTGATCAAATTTCTTGCTCGTTACTAGTCCCTTAAAAGTCAATTTTTGCTCCTACTATTACTAACTTCCGGTGTCACTGAAGTTGGCAGAAAACTGGCTTATTTTTGTTGAATTTTTTTGAATTTATTCCATTTGGCTACCCTGTGAGAGGCTGAGAGCACTGTATATATGGAAGTGACAGCAATAACCATGGCAAAAATCATGTTTACACATTTATTGAGTTTATTCAATTTTTTAAGCAAAAAGTATTTAAAATTTAATTTTTTAGAGACACTAATTTTCGAAAACAGCTATACACTAGAAAAAAAGTAATAAATTAGGAAAACTACCGATTTCAGGCTGGCATATTTGATTTGTTGCTGCCTCTATTGGTCAACAAAATTATCCTGTTTACAATTTAGCAAAAAAAACATATTGCGTTATTTGTATGTTTTCAGTGGCATGGACAGCCTTCTTATTCGGTCCTGATCTTTCAAATTTATCTGTGTTCATAGGATGGAAACAATGACTTTCCAAACAAAGGAATAAGGATGTTCTGAAATTGTAAATTTACTGATTAGTAAAACTTGCAGGGAGTAAACGACTGTTGTTGTATGTATACAAATTTTTTAACAAAATTAATTATTGAGCAGTGCTGTCAAACTTCAAAAGGCTTGTCAAACATAAGTACTCCAGAGTTCATAATCTTCACTGGTGTCTTTGGTTTACTTTCACTATCAACTGCTACATTTTGAATCTTTTTTATAGTTTCCTAAAATGGAGAAATGTGGTTAATTGACGTGATAAATTGGGCAATTGGAAGTTTGGCCATGAATATAAAAGCACAGAATAAGGAATATACCGAAGGGTCACTCGTGTCGGAGCCTTTGATGTTTTTGTCCTCGCGCATGTTGTGCCGCGCATTTCGGCAGCCATTATTCCAGCAAGATATTTAGGGATTTTCACTTGTTCCCAACCACTGAAATGACACGACGTCATTTCTGATATTAAAATATTTTTGATTTCATTGTGAAGAAATAAAGTCAGGTAATTGCAGTTGTTGAAAAAATGTGAAAAATCTTAAGTATCTTGCTGGAATGATGGTGGCCGTGAGGACGCAGCGTAAAACTTGAGTGGCCCTTCTGCATGATATCTATTCTATGATAAAAGTATACACCCTTTTTTATGTACAATTTTAAACCATTCCTATCACAAGTAAGTTAAAATTTTCAATTTTTATTACAACTTCTGCTTCTATTTTGCAGAGAGTGCGTGATTTTTTGCTTTTCAATTCATTCTTGCGAGTGTAACTTATTTTTCTAATAGCTGATACAACCCACACTTCCTTGGAAACATACCATGCCTTCAATGACTTTGCCAAAGCAAGTGTGGTGTCCGTCAAGCCAGGATGTTTTCACAAGAGTAATGTAGAATTGGGAACTGTTTGTATTTTTTCCAAGATTCGCCATGCACAACCATCCAGCACCATTGTGCTTGATTTTAAAATTTTCGTCGTTAAAGTATCTACCGTAGATGCTTTTACCTATGAATTTTCAATTTTAATGAAGAAATCAAAACTGTTTTCCTATGTTTGCAAACCGAGGGGACCTTTCGGAGAACTTGAGAGCAGATCAGTGCAGGCCAGAGCCTATTCACACAAACGTCTCGTCGATTTGCAAGCGAATAATACTGTTCAGAAGCGTAACATAATTCATCGATTGCGTGTATAATGAAGGAATTTGCCAAAATGACAAAGCTTTATTTCACAGTCTTCTCATTTGAAAACAGTTCTGTGTGTTTTGCGTCCAGCTTTCATTGTATGGATGTTATTGCTGTAGCATGCATTTCTATTATATGGTATAAAATATTGGTCTTTTGATTACTGATAATTCAAAACACAAGTCTTTTGTTTTTGCGACAAGTATAAAATCATCATGCCAAAATATCATCTCCACAAATTGTTGGTATGAATTATTATACAACAGCTTCGTGCACATTGTTTGATAGAAAATAACAAGGTGGACTGTAAAACAACACGATGCCATGAAAAATGTTGCTTAATGGAGATTTTAGTTATTTTAGAAGATAAATGAAATAAAGTCTTAAGAATAGCAACCAGTTCGAAAAAACCACTTAAAGAATAATGCACCCTGAATATTCATATTATGCTCAACGTTATCGATGATTTTACTTAAATTGAAAACTTCCCATTGTTCATATGTTACCTCCTGTTCCATCGCCTTTTGTGAAGTCACCACCTTTAAAAATCCAAAAGTTTACATTTATTGACGAAGCCTTTGATATATGAAATAAAAAAAGAAACTTTCTGCACAGTACCTTAGCCTACCCGGAAGTTTCTGCACAGTACCTTAGCCTACCCGGAAGTTTGGTCATGAGATGTAAATTTCAAATAATTAGCATTCTTTTTTTTCAAAAAATTTTCCGATTTTTTTCTGAGTGAAGGCAGAAAAAACAGCTACGACCAAGCATCAACAAACGTATGTGCTGCCGGTAAGTCACTGTAGTTACACAAAATGTTTTTAAAAGAACTGTGCAGAAATTTCTTAAACTGCATGAGGAATGAATGAACTTGCTTTATACGTTTTATTGCTTTAATTGAAACATAAAAGATTCTTCCAAAAAAAACCCTTTTGACAACCAAACAACACATAGAGAACAAGCCAATATTAGAAGTTTACAACCCAGCAACACAAGCCTTGAGAAGAAGCCAATACTATACAATATTACAGCTCAACAACACAAACCTCGAGAATATTTGACAACCTAACACTACAAACCTTGAAAACAATCCAATACAATACAATATTACAGCTCAACAACACAAACCTCGAGAATATTTGACAACCTAACACTACAAACCTTGAGAACAAGACAATACTATACAGGTTTACAACACAAAAACATAAAAACCAGACAACACATTACGCAACAGTACTATCGCAATAAGAATACCTTGAATCATAAAATTTTTAACTGATCGATGAATCAATGATCCTCGGTAACCAAAACCATACTAAAATACATATGAAAAGCAACAAATCTTAGAGCACATTCATTTCTAACAGATTATTGTGAATTAGAAATCTCTTGATAAAATTGTGTAATCTGCCGAACAACATCATCATGGGCAAACTAATAATCGAGTATTTTCTGAAATTTCAGTGTTTCGGAATATGTAAAAATCCTATTAACTGCATAAATGATCAGTTGATATAAAAATAGTATTTGTCAAACTAAAGAGCAAAGCCCTTTGTTATTGTCGTTTCTTTGAGGTTTGTAACACTCCATACATTTCTTTCTTTGCCAATTGTGAGAATTTAAACACGTATTTATAAGGACAATTGCATGCACTTCACTGTAGGTTTGATAAAAGATAACAATTCTATCTTGAAACATGCAAAATCGTCGTTTATCATTCACATTAAAAACATTCACAGTTACTTTACACTCAATCTTACTTCGTAATCGTCGCCTAAGTTATATAAGAAAAAAATTTGTACTGTCTTCTTACGGACAAATTTCTTAAAGATTCAATAACTAGCAATGGAAAGATTTGTATTTGTTGTGTTAATTAATCTTACCGAATAAAGTTTTTCTTGAATGTTTAGAAAAGGAATAATAAGACATTAAAGAAATGAATGAGCCATTCAGGACCGATAGCAAGCGTTATATTGATATCTTCATTACGCATCAATCAAAACTTCTTTTATTAAGTCGATGAAAATATAAGAAAATAAGGAATGTCTAACCTCATGGTCACTCAAAGCAACAAAATTTGTAACAGTCTTTGGAGCTGTATTTCCAAACAATCCAAATATTATTCGACCTGCTGGTTTATTACCGATAGAAATATCAAAGAACACCTTTCTTGTTACTAACGTAGGTGGTGTTATATGTCCATCTATTGAGTATATGAAATAGATGAGAAAAATACTTGTAAGTATCATGGTATCGTCACAATACTACTACTACATTCATAACTGCTTTCAAATATCGTATTGTTGAGGCAGTTTAGCCACTGTCTGGTACCTGGTTCAATTAACAAAGAAGTCTGATGTTGATATGTTCTCTGCAGGTAAACAAGTTTACCAAACTTTTATCGTTCCGTTCCTCTTTTTATACTCATAATTTACACCCGCACTACACAATTAGTATTTCGTAGCATTTGCCATGATGTAATCTGCAACCTGTTGATCATAAGGATGAGAAAAAACGATGGATGCGTATTGAACAAATGCTAGTAGTTTCAAGACGATAAAATTTAAAAGAGCTTCAAAAAAAGTACAACGCATAATAGTGAGGAATGTCGTGAAAAGAAACTCGAAGACGAATGGCATGTAACAACGCGAATTTTTCATCGCTTCTTCTTTGTCTTTTTCTTTCTGGTTTACGTTTAGTTTTGTTGTTTTTTGTTATGTATTTCCGTTCTAAAGAATATGAAAATGAAACACTGTAATTCGATAAAGTCTTATAAAGATGTGAAGCGCAAACGATTCATTTTTGTTTAACTGACCGTAAAATAGTAGCCAAGGTGTCATGTAATGTTTGAGTAAGTTCGAATATAAATTTATAAAATTTTCTTTATAATAGCTCAACTATGTAGATGTTAATTAGTGTTAACATTCTATATTTAATAGTCCAGTACATACTTATTGTGCACCGATGTCTAAAATATTTACAATGATAAAATCTTTCTGTGAAGTGTAAACACACAAACATTCCAGATCAACAGATCATCTAGATCAACAGATCATCTAGATCAACAGATCAACAGATCATCAAACTGTTCTACACAACAAGCAAAAGCAATAGATTTTTTATAAAATGATTTTTGTTAACAATTCTTTACTTACCAACCGATTTCAAATCGTTCTTAGATCAACTAATCAATTGCATAATTGTCTTACAACCTTTATTGCTTTTGCACTGGAGACTTTGTTTCTCCAAAACAGTTTTAGAACGTAGCTATATTCGATTGATATTCCCAAATTTTTTGGTCCATGTGTAAGTAAATGTTTTGGTTCTGAGATTTCTTGCAGTTGGATGAAAGTGCTCAAATTACTCACCTGATGAACGATTGTTAATTGAATACAAACCATAATCCTCAGGGCGAATATCGTGTTTTTAACGGTATTTCGGAGTACAGACCTGCCAATTCTCCCGGATTCGCGGGAGACTCCCGCTTTTGCTGCATTTTTCCCGACCTCCCGACAAAGATACTAAATCTCCCGGTTGTTTTAAAGCTTAGGCTTTTAGAAGTTTGTTGGCATTTTTATTCATCGCATGGAAAGAAATACTCGATGAATAGCATTCAAAACATAACATTTTTGTGCATAACACTTGAGGTAATCATTGCCATTTGCCTAATAAATCAATTTAAAAATAAGTCGTATACAAGAATAGAAATCTCCAGTTTTTTTGCCAGATCTCCAAGTTTTTCTGCTTTAATCTCAAGGTTTTGTATTCCTTGGAGTTGGCAGGTCTGGGAGTATAAGAGAGAGATTTTGACTTACACCAAACAGCAAAACACTGCATAAAATTATCCAGAAAATACGACATAAATAATAAATGATAAAAAAGAATACCTACATGCCGTTCCAAAGCCCGTTTTATACTCGTACAATGCAAGTATTTCTGGAAAAAATGGCAAAACTATCAAATTAATTATCTAGAGAAATGAATAATAATTTTTCTGAAAAATTTACATTGTAGGGGTAAATGATCGGGCTGGCTTTGTTACTACCAACATACATTTTCACCAGCATCACACAATAGATATCTTGACAGAAGGTCAACTCGTGTCGGAGCCTTTGATGTTCGTGTCGCCCCACTTTTCTGAAGCAAATTCTAAGAAGATACACCTTCCAGAAAGATACTTCCGCTAGATCGCAATATAAAATGTAGATGTTTTTACAAATATATTCGTTTTGCAATACAAACGCTTGGAACCTTTTCTTCTTCACAAGATGATAACTCTTTGTAAAAATTTCGGCAAACTTTTGCTTAGGCTTAGGAGGCTGCAGCTCCCCCCCCCCGAATCAAAGAGTCACCTTCTTCAATTTTTTTCCGTAATATATGTTTATGTTTGACAAGGGAAAATCATCGACATAGAAGGACTCTTAAATACTGACAGCCATTTTGAAAGCTTGCTTGCTTCTCCTATAGACTTTCATTTACATGAAGTACCAAAGTTAATGGTAGGAAGAACATGGCGTAAATGCAATGGCAATATGGTGCAGTCTAAAATGCCACGCCAATACCAAGACATTTTTTGTTATTCAGCTCCCCAGTGCCAAACATCTTTCGCCGCCACTGGACGAAACACACACGTAACAAGAAAATAGCTAGATGATAGTGAAATTTGGTTATGACTTAACTGCACAGTGAAATTACTTTAGAATTCACTTTATTTCGGTAATTCCAGTACCACAGTTCAATCAATGGTTTTCAAAATCCTGAATTACGATAAATTTTCCCTATTTTGAATGTGGTGCTTATCCGGGAGCGGGACTAATTAAATAATTTTCAACTAAAGGCTCACACCAGTATATTTATTTATTGCCCCCATGTGACGCTTAACCGAGAGCGGCGCTAAAACGAGCATTTACGGTAACTTAAAATTGGCGATAAATCTTAGCGCCACTTAATGCAATCCTTGACGGCGCATGCGCACATACAATCGCTGGGGACACCAACACTTGGCATGGTAGAATTGATGTTAACCAAGCAGAGTTAGGGCGACAAAGTAAAATTTCTTTACCTTACGACGGCACACATAGAACAAACGAGTACACAATTTATATAAACCTCCAGGGACCAACGAGTGCATTACGTAACATAATTTAAATCAATAAGAATGTGATAAAAAATATCCATTTTCTGAAATATATATGAGAAATGACAAAATTTATCGTCCATCTTTGTTTTATGAATCAATGAAACTTTTAGTTATTTACAATTGTTAAATTTACACCACAGGACCGGGCCAAAAATGCACATGGAATTGTAAACAGGAAAACAAACGAACCCCCTCCCTCCCCCCCAAATCATAAAGTGCGGAGTTGGGGAACACGCTTTTTCAACGTGTATGAAGGTTCCGCATTCCGTGCATTTAGCCAATGTTGATGACTCGATGCCGTTGTGAATTGTTGGTCATGAAAACAGGCTACCAATAGGTATATTGTGCTTGTTTATAGTCCATAAACAACAGATGGGTCAAGAACTCCTTACATGAAATGTGCAGTCATACAAGTACTAAATCTACTCAAGAAAAACTTTGTAAACGGACGATTATCATTAAAAATTGACGTAAATTACAGATAGTACTTGTTCATTTCTACATAAAAACCTGTAAATAAAAAGAAAGTAGTTAGTCGTCTGATAAGTCTTTGTTAATATTTAAAAGATAATGTGAACAACTCTCGAGAAACTATTCCTGAACAAGCTACCATTGTACAACCTACAGCCAAACCACGAAGTTCCATTCCAAAATATACAAGACATCAAGTTTTCGCACTTTCAAACAATCTTGCTCACAGTTAGAATTTGCCTAATCTCCAAACGTTTGTCGCATTAAAACACCAACCCTGTCAACAGAATAATAACTTGATATGCAAAGCACATGCAGTTGTCCGTATCAGAAACAATCTCAACCGTCAATACGATGAATACAGCTTGCGCAAATAGGACAACTTAAGGTTTGTTTTCGACACTTCTTTAAACGCTGAACCTACAAAAACAAAGATTGAGCGCGTTCCAACGCAAAAACCCAATTTCATCTTAGTTTCAACTCCATTGACAATGCGAAGCGTCTTGTGCTTAGACTTATCCTTTCAACTTACCGAAGTCTTTAATGTGGAAAAGGTAGGAGCAAACGAATTATTACAAACAAATGCCTTCCCTCTTTCAGCAGCCAATATTCTTGCGACCACAGGTAAAATACCTTTTGTTACCTTGAAACAAACGAACACTTACCAAACTGTCAATGGAAAGAACTCTGTATGATTTTCTGCTGTGAATAACCTGCTTTGCGTGAAATCTCAAGATTATCAACTTCACCAAAATCCATTTCTTGTACTGACAAAGTTTTCATCATGATTCCAAAAACTTACACATAAAGTCAGTGACATCAAATGAAAGTATCTTGGCAATTTTCGTGCTATCGTACTATCACTTTCTTCTCCATTTCTGTCGTAAATCTGGTGCAAGTATTTATCCAATCTGACGTTCAAAGAACAACACTTCTACAGGTCAAAATTTAATCAAAACGATTCTGGTTCACGCACTATTTATTCCAGTACTACAGTCTTGAGTCTTATAAAAAATGCATGCATGATTATGACAATGACGTTAAAGAGAAAAATGAAGTTACAGACTAATATCTTAAAAATTTTAAAAGCATTTCGTCTATAAAAAAAACTTTTCAGATTTCCTTCTAAAGAAAACACCGAATTGAATTAAATAAGTACGAGAATAATATCAAGCTAAATAAAGTTTACATCGTCAAGCAACTTGATAGATGAAAATTCATCATCAACTCATGGAGGAAAACACACTTAGTTCAACTGAAACATCATGACCATTCATCCAAGCCGACCGCGGGCTCAACAGCGAAAGAAGACCAAGAGCTGACAAAGCGTGATTTTTATTTTATCTTTTTAAGTGTTTCTAGTAACGTCTCATTGTTCCACTTCGCGGGATGGAAGGCATGGTTGCACCTCGAAAAGGATCACTTCGTCCAGACATTGCCACAGCACGTCGACTGTCCATAACAGCGACTGTCATTGCTCCAGGACCAGAATGATGACTCACCATTCTTGGAGGGATAATGGAACTACGACCTGGGGGAATCACCGTGCGACGATCGACAGATTGCGCCATCATTGATGCACTTGCAGATGTTCCCCATGCTGAACGTGACATCTCGCGAGTGGCCATGCTACGAGCACGTTCCCGACCTCTGTCACGCTCTTTCTCTACAGGCCATCCCCTTGCAGCATCACTGACCATTGCGCGACCAACACGCGAGGAAGAACTCCCAGTGGCAGCCATGCTGTGTGATGACATCACAGCCCGACCACCACTACGATCATGCCAACTTTCCCCCATCCTTTCACGGCTGGAAGAACCTCCAGCAGATTGTGGTATGGGTT
Organism: Xenia sp. Carnegie-2017; assembly: GCF_021976095.1. NCBI lineage: Eukaryota > Metazoa > Cnidaria > Anthozoa > Malacalcyonacea > Xeniidae > Xenia > Xenia sp. Carnegie-2017. The sequence continues at coordinate 6,044,304 of NW_025813493.1, forward strand.
TTGATAGACCAGAACGAGCCCCTGCGTCACTACCAAGAACACCCGTGACACCAGCACGCTGTAACAACATTGAGAGTCCTTTCTGAGATTCACCATTTTCAGTACCATGCTCCCAGCTTCCCCTCCGGTCACGACTGGATCTGCCATCAGTTGCTCTCTCCGCACGCCTGTGTTCATCACGAGCCTCGTCACGTGATGAATGACTAGCACGAGGATCTACATGAGCAGCACGAACATCACCACGACGTTCCCTACCAGGAGGAGCTCTTGAATCAGACAAATCACGGCTGCTGCGATCCTTGTGCGTTGCTCCACTGAAGAATTCCCGACTTGCAACATCTCTATCAGCTGCAGGTCTCTTGCTATCAGGCCAAAAACCGGGACCACGAGCGGGAGATTTCTCACGTGCATACGGATCGGCTCCTCTTTTAACGCCACGACGTTCTTCAACACGTTGTCTGTCAAGTCGTTCGCGTTCCATGCGTAGAAGACGTTCACGTTCCAACCTTTCACGTTCGCGTTGCAACTTTTCTCGTTCTTCACGTATCTGCCGCTCTTGAATGATTTTCATACGTTCCCGTTCTTGTCTTTCCCTCTCGCGTTCACGTTCCATTTCACGTTGACGGGCACGTTCACGCTCGAGCCTAAGACGCTCTTGGCGTTCACTTTCTTCTCTTTCACGCAATATCTGCAGGCGTCGTCGTTCTCTCTCGCGTTCTCTTCGTTGTCGCTCTAACACTTTCACGCGTATAGCACGTTCGCGTTCCCGACGTAGGCGTTCACGACGTTCACGTTCTCTACGTTCGCGTTGTTGACGTTCTCGCTTCTCGCGTCTCACGTCTTCAAGGGATTTGATAGCCGGACTTGAGCGTCGACGCGAATGTTTGTCTTTCTTGGAACTGTCTGGTTTTGCAGATTTTCCGCCGCTCTCTGCTTTGCTTTTTGCGCTACTCTCTTTTCCTAATATATTCATTAACAAAACAGAACTTCAACAATGACACGAGAAATCATTGCCATGTTTGACACCGTCATACGAAGGTGTTTCATGCGCCATGTTATGTATACATAACACAACATGTTCATAATTCAATTCTTGCTTATAACTAACAATATTGTTGATATAACTGCCTCATGAACGCACCAAATGTAGAGTTAAGAAAATATATGAACGGAATGATTGGTGGGCATAAACCTCTTGTATAATTTACAAGTCGTTTTGAGATGATTGGACTTCATCAACAATGCGCAGTACGAGAATGAAATATAGCGCGTATTTTCGACATCATCAAATGCCCGAAGAGAAGAACTAAAAATTCTTCAAGTGGTACCAAAAATCTTCTCCTAAGATTATTACGGCTGTGAATATTCTCCAAGCGAATGGTTGTTCTACAGTGTTTTTCAACAGTGATGAGTACAGAATCTGATCATACATATGAACAGGAGAAAACTTCATAGGGAAGCGTGACGTAATATTTGGGACGTAATGTTTCGACCTGATTATACGGAATGAAATAGCAAGCCATATCCGAGCTACGTAATTCACTTAAATAGATACAATGTCTGCTGTCTTTAGGAGACTAGCACTAGTTTTTATATAACACGAATTTTACAGTCGACAATCTCATGTTACCTGTAAACCATACGTACCATACCTGTTGACCAACAATATTAAAAATACCTCATCTTCAGTTGTAATATGATTAGAAGTGGGGGGGAAATATGTAATAAAATAACCTTTTAAAATCGCGGGCGCTGATTGGTCGAATGCTCGAAAAAACCGTGATTACCTAACTCTACGTATATTGCACGAACTTCAGTCACGCAAGAATCTCGCAGATTGCGTGGTTTTCACGGGAAATTTTATTGGCGAAAATATGAACAATGTGTCATTAAAATCGATAAATTTGTGTTTTGATATTGTTTTTAAAAGGCTATTTTATAAACGAAGTAGAAAACATACTTACTTGTTTCTATTGAGTTCCAGAAACAGTTGTGAAAGTTTGGGAGAAACTGGAAATTGCCTGGAAACAGTCGCACTTCGTGCTTCCCACGCAATTCCTCGTTTCACCCCATAAAACTAAAATACATGGAACGCTACCTCAAGCAAATAATTGAAGCCATATCTTACGCCAGACACGCGAGATTTTACCACAGACACGCGTGACTTTACCCCAGACACGCGTGTTTAGTGTTTCGAGATTCTCTCGCGGAGTAATAATTGATTGACTACACATGCGTGTCTGGGGTAAAGTCTCGCGTGTCTGGGGTAAAAACACGTCTTCAAAAAATTATTAGGGTTTGGAATTACAGGTAGCGTTCCACGTATTTTAGTTTAATGTTTCACCTAAACTTTCCCGCGCATTTCTACAAATCTATAGAAACTGGTAAAATGTTTTCTATTTCAGTAGCACACCCTAATAACCTTACGTATTTTCGTAAACATCTGATCATTCATAGGGATTCAAACATTGTATGCACATTGTAAATCAGTTACATGTTTAGTTCTTAACTAACATACAGCAGGCACTGCGTACTTCTCATTTTTTTGAATTTGAAATGTTGCTGCTAATGTCTAATAATTTTTTCAACAAAAACTGACAGACACTAAAATCGGAGTTTTACGAACAGACAAGAGTAAAAAATAGAGGGTGATGAAGGGTTATATACAGTATAAAATTTGTATGATGAGCAATAAGATAAGGAAAACATGGGTAGGGGATGGATCACAAACTTAAATTAATGTACGTTAAGCAACAAAGGAGGGCCCGGGCACAGACAAAAGTAAGGGATCTTTATCGTACACAATTGTACACTTAGCGATAAAGAGTGCCTACAGGTAAAATTTTATAGAATTTAAAGATGATTATTGAATGAAAGTAAATGGCCATAGTGTAGATGGGTCAGTCTACTCAAGATCCCATGTGTAATATCTACATGAAGTACTAAGGAGGGAAGTAGAAATAATTCACTATAAACTAAAACCTCACCAGTTTTATCATCCGTTGGTTTATCCTCAGACTTAGTCTCCGCTGTTTTCTCTTCTTTATCTTCAGCTGGATAAAAAAGCAAGACAAGTTTATGACGTCCGCCCGCAAGGTTGCTATCTTAAGCCTAGTTCTCATTCATCACAAAGCGTCACTGGAATCGGCGACGTTCATCGCCAATGGTCGGTGATGGCCGTTGCACGAAAGATTCTCATAAATCGACGAAGATATATTTGCCAACGTGCTTTGATATTCATACCAAAGAAAAAATGGCTCCTTTTAATCTAAAGTTGATAATTTTTTTGCAGCTTCAATTTTTTATGATATAAGTTATCGCCGAAGTCGCCCAACTCAACAGATCCTCGTGCAAAAGACTTTTAAGCCAGCAGCACTCGGCAATGATCGGCAGTTGTCGCCGAAGTTGCTCAACTCAACACATTCTCGTTCTGAAAGATTTTTAAGCCAGCAGCACTCAGCAATGATCGGCAGTTGTCGCCGAAGTTGCTCAACTCAACACATTCTCGTTCAAAAGATTTTTAAGCCAGCAGCACTCAGCAATGATCGGCAGTTGTCGCCGAAGTTGCTCAACTCAACACATTCTCGTTCTAAAAGATTTTTAAGCCGGCAGCACTCGGCAAAGATCGGAGATGATCGCAAAAAACAAACTTTTTCGTTTCTTGCGATAGCAGCGTCGATGTTCGGCGAGTGTCGCAAAAAACTCGGCAACCCAATTTTCAAGGCGTTCTCATTAATCGTAAGAGGTCGCCGACGTCATAAAAGCTCTATCGCGCCGACGTTTTGAGATGAATGAGAACTAGGCTTTAAACTACACATAAACAAGATATACTCTACATCATGCTTGTAGATGTAGATCGTCCAGGTTAGTATAGTCCTGAGAAGGACTGTTTTTGCTGTTGTTGACTGACGTTTCGACATTTGACTCTGAAGATGACTACCGCTAAGGTTGTCGAAACGTCAGTCAACAACAACAAAAACAGTCCTTCTCAGGACTATACCAACCTGGACGATCTACATCTACAAACATGTAACGATACTCCCGGGTTCAAACCGTTTACTTTATATACTCTATATCGGAATAAAAAATGTTAAAATTTTCGATACGGCAAAATATTAACGAGTAATATCGGCAATATGAAGAATTTCTAAATCTTACCAGGTTTCGCCGCAACTTTTTTACCTAAGGTTTTTTTTGTAGCAGCTCCAGAAGTCGTTATTGGTAGACGATCCCCTTTGGCCTGAAAAAATAGAGAAATACCTATCTATAAACAATGATAATAATGTCATTTATTGATCATTACAGGGTGGCAAATGTGCAATCAAAAATCTCGTTATTGAAAAGATAAAAATGTTTTTCACCGGGTAGTAGTGATGAATTTACTATGGGAGGGGTGAGTGTAGTGCGCCCACTCTTAATCTTGGCAGAGTATAGGGAATATACAGTAGGGCTACTTTCGCTGCGCAACTGGCTGCCGTAAGCCATTTCATCATTCCAATTCAATGGCTGCCACTATGGTATTTACATGCTCAATGAGATATGCGTGGCACAAAAAAAATTCAATGGAGTGGCTCTACGTTAGGTTCTCTATACTGTGATCTTGTCTAGAGTTGATGCATGAGGGAGGGGTGGGTGCCAATTACGGCGACACCTCCTATGGTAGCATTGAAACTAATCAAACCTAGAGCACCCCATCGCTACAAAACCATCCCGTATCAATTCGTTGTCCTCTTTAAGTCTAATAATCCAGATACGTAGGTAAATGCTACCTGGTCAAACACCCACTAGACAACATATAATCAATAAAACAAATATTCAACTAGGTAAACTAACAACATGATCAATAAAAACACTCTAACCCTGTCAACTGTGATGTTTCGGCCATGCATTTCGGTCCGATGAAGATGTTGAATACATTTCGCTGCCTCCTCACTCGTTGACATGGTAACAAGACCAAAACACTGACCGCCAGGAACCTTTGAGTTCGTTACGATTTTTGCACCAACCACCTGGAATAAAATTATTAGTTAAAATCACGAAAAGAAAAGTTTCACGCGATAAACTAAATAGAAATGACATTTTCATATTTGTATTCCCGACTTTTGACCATTTAATTCGACTATTTCCAACCGTCAACTTTTTTAATTTTACGTTTTATTTTACAATCTCAACTTGTACTCCCAATCACAACTTTCATGTACTTGATTCTCGATCTCAAAGCTCGAATTTTTACTCTCGCATTTATTGCAAGACATCATACAAGATGTTACTTCACAATCGTTAGTTAAAGTTATTTGAATTCCACATAGTTCAGTTAATACAACCAGCTGATGACTTGTTAATTTACACAATTGATTAAATTTTATGTCATTTAACGTAAACAACACTCCACGCAATTTCGACGCAAGTTGACCACGCAGTTACTTAACTATCAGACAAACCACGTTTTGTGCAACGCAGTTAAGTCGAGCAGTTAAGTTACTACAGTTAAGGAGTTAACTACGGTAGTTAGCGTTAACTATAGTTAAAGTTAACAACGTTTTTATACAACCGGCCCCAGGTCAATACAATACAACATCATTTCTTAACATTTTAGATTTACATTTAGATTAAACGTCGAAAAAATGACGTATAAAATGGTACACGAGTCCACTCTTTATGTCTTTTCAATTTTATGATGTGATGCAAGAACAAATGTTATTTATGTCTTCTTCCACAAAAAGATGTAAACTCAAGATAAAATACTGTTGAGGAACAATCAAGTTTAGAAATTAATGGTTTATTTAAAAAGTATGAGCATGACAACGGCAAAGTCAGCGGCCATATTGTGGTTCCAAACAAAATATTCATTAAAATTCTTTTAAAGGGTACACCAACATCGCAGTTAGTATGACGCAAGATGAAAACTCTCAAAGCAACAACTCCAGTATTTTATAAGTTTCCTTCACTACATACGAACGCACCACGAAGATTGCTGATGAAAAAACTAAACAACTCCAGTATTTTATAAGTTTCCTTCACTACATACGAACGCACCACGAAGATTGCTGATGAAAAACTAAACAACTCCAGTATTTTATAGGTTTCCTTCACTACATACGAACGCACCACGAAGATTGCTGATGAAAAACTAAACAACTCCAGTATTTTATATGTTTCCTTCACTACATACGAACGCACCACGAAGATTGCTGATGAAAAAACTAAACAACTCCAGTATTCTATATGTTTCCTTCACTACATACGAACGCACCACGAAGATTGCTGATGAAAAACTAAACAATTCCAGTATTTTATATGTTTCCTTCACTACATACGAACGCACCACGAAGATTGCTGATGAAAAACTAAACAATTCCAGTATTTTATATGTTTCCTTCACTACATACGAACGCACCACGAAGATTGCTGATGAAAAAAATCATCAGCAATCGGATATACAAATCAATAATCGTTATCGATAAGGATGTTTTCAATGAGCCAAAAAGTTCGTATATTTAAAGATATAACAAACATGTGTCTCTCAATCAAGTTACCTTTCCGTGCTGTGAAAATCGCGTCTTGAGGTCAGCGGCACGAGTCATTGAAGATAAATTACTGACCCACAAACTCTTCCCAGGCTCCTTCTTCTTAGCATCTGTCGCAGTTTTCTTTGTTTCGCCATCAGCTTTAACTGAATCGGATTTACCATCGTCCTTGGTGTCCGACTTTTCCTCTGTTTTCTTTTCGTCTTCATTCCCTGCGACTTTGGATTTCTCAGGAAGTTCTTCTTTCTTGTGAACATTTGATTCGCTATCATCATTTTTATCTTCAGTAGTTTTTGTTTCAAGAGCAATGGAGTCTCCCCCGGTCTCCTCTTCTTTCACGTCTTCAGATTTTTCTTGCTCTTCCCCTAATGCATCCTCTTTTTCTTCCACATCATCGTCTTCCATCTTTTCATCTCTTCAAACAAAAAACATCGAAAGACGTTTACCCAACAACTTGATGACGTAACGTCAAACAAAATTTTCTTTTCTTTTTCTCTGCTTTATCAGCGTCAATAATGATAAAATCGCCATTACTTCGTATCCTGATTCGTTGTCTTATTATTCAAAAATACTCTCAAAATCATTTTTATGCGAACAGGATTAAAATTGGTTTTTTTCTGATTGATTTTATGGTAGCCAAAAGTGGCGATGTTCGGTACTTCCTGTGTGACCATTTTTTGAACATCAATTTTGCTAAATTGACGTCATAACAAGAGCAGATTCTCAACTTGGCAATAGAAACTACTATTAACTAGGCGACTTCCGCACTACTTATGACGTCAAACAAGCAAACATGTCGGATTTTGTACACTTCATTATAGCGTGTTATAGAGAAAAATCCGTGCCCAACCATAAACGCACAAGACCAGCGTCAGAGGGGCGGCAATCAGACAGCAGGGCAGACAAGACTTGTCGGAGAATATTTGCTGGAAATTTTGGTGAATAGGTGAAGACTTACGTCATCAAAGGTTGAAATGTACCGACGGACCATGTGCTCAACATAGAAAATTCTTAGTACAATAACTCGCAGAGTTGCGCTGCGTTAAGTTTTGATGTGAGCGTGGTAAACACAAAGAACTTGTGGTCGTGAACACGGAGACAAATACCTACGTCCCATAAGCGTCTAAAATATTAAACTAGGCAGTTTTGCATAAAAACACTTAAACGCTTAATCAACTTACTCCTCTTCTTCTTCATCTTCCACTTCTTCATTCATCTCTTCATCTTTTTCCTTAGTTTCTTCAGTTAATTCAATATGCTCTTCATTATTTTCATCGCCAGCTTCCATCTCGTTATCCAATTCATCAAAGTTCAAAGCTTCGTCTTCTTTAGTTAAGTCATCTTCTGCAACAGGACTCTCCTACAAGATTACGTAGTCAAACCTTAGTAACGTAAATCAACGTCTCACTCAGGACTGTGAATAGAACTTTCAATGCGGATGGGGTGTGTGATTGAAGTAATGGGTGGGAGTGGAGTGGGGTGAAGTACGTAATACGTGGGTGTGGAGAGTGAAGTAATGGGTGGGAGTGTAGAGTGAAGTAATGGGTGATAAGGGTGGAGATGGTGGGAATGGGTGGAGTGAGATGAAGTAATGGGTGGGAGTGTAAGGGTGAAGTAAGGGATGATGGGAGTGAAGGGTGGTGGAAGAATGGGTGGAGTGGAGTAATGGGTGGGAGTGGAGTGAAGGAGTGGAAGTGAGGAATGGAATGGAATGGGAGATGGGGTGAAGAAGAAGGGTGGAGTGGAGGGGGAATGGTGGAGTGGTGGAAGTACGTAATGGTGGAGTGGAAGAAAAAGTGGAGAGGGCGGAGGATAGTGGGTGGTAGTATTGGTGGGTTTTATTCAAAAATTCATTTGAGTCAAAAATACACAACGTTCCCTAGAATGAGTGTCAATTGTGACAGTTGAGAGATGAACGAATTTTTATGTTAAATAACCTTTTGTATTTCTTTAAGATCTTCATCCAAATCATCTTGAACGTCATCAGTGTTGACACACATTGATAATGACAGTTGATTTTCGTTTGGTTTAATTTCTTCTTCAGTCTTTGTCTGCTCGTCCTCCGCCGCTTCTTCGACTGTGAGAAGACAGAAAAATCTATGTGGACTTTGAACAAAAATTTGTTAAATAACCCAAAATAGACCATCGTTTAAATGCTACAACGAATGCGCAATATTATCTACTATGGTTGCTTTAATGTAATTCTTCAATAAAACATACGATTAGCTACTTGTCAATCTCAGGTCTACGTTAGTTAGGTAAAAATCTGTTTGAGTTGCTTACTAACTACACGTAATCCTGTTTCAGCAAATAGGTTTCGTAAAGTTACGTAATGAAGAAATTAAGATTTAGCAAGAGATGGAGCACATCTGCGTTCATAATGATTTTGAATGAGATACCTACATTTCTGCAATAGCACAAACGGATTGTGAAAATATCACTTTTACATTATCAAATATTTGACAAACCTGATTCGTCGACGGTTTCGTTTTTTTCATTAATTTCTTCGGGAACCTACAAGCATGCCACATGAATATGATAAATGAATGATATATTATAAAATTACTACATAAAAGAAGCGCTGTAAAAGCTAAAAAAACCAAAGACAAACAAGTGGAGCAAAAAACATTGTTTCTTAATCACAGATTGCCACGACTTTTAAAAAGTTCATGCTTCAACTGTCAAAATTGGAACACCTCAATAGCCATTCTTATTATACTAAATTTGTGTAAAATATATCTGAATGCAAGATATTCGTGTTTTTGGTTGCAAACCACGCATTAAAAACGGACCGCTCGTCCCAATGAACACGAATACGTTAAGTTGAGATGCTCTCCTAGAATCTGAAAGAAACTTTGAACTGAAAGGGACAGGAAGGCTATACTTCCCGCCAAAACTTTAAGCCTGCAAATTCGACTAGTCCTCAGCTTTTCACGAACGGTTCAAAGAAAATTATTTATGACAAAAAGCTCAAATGTGTGACTTTTGCTAAAATGCGTAAAAATTGACTTCGTGCAAGAACAGGCATGTATTTATTTAAAGTATCCTTCCAAAGAAATATTTAGTTTAAAAGGAAAAAACCAGCATTTGAGCGTGCTGCCCATTGGAGCTGACACTAATACCCACGCAAGCTCTACGTTCATTGAAAAATCTTCTCTAAACCACACGAAAACTAAACTGCCTATTGTTTTCGAGACTGTAAAACATTGTAGCTATTATTTGCAATAAGCAAAAGCAACTCTTGCACAAAGCTTCCCCGGGTAGCACCTTCATTTTTCTCGAAGCAAATAAAAACACGAGTTTAACTTATAAAATACACCAAGTTATCAAAAACACTTTTAGATGTACGCATTACCTCATCTTCACAAGGAAGTTCATACTCGAGAGATTTTTCGGAAATTTTTTCTTCCTGAAAAATCAGACGGTAAAGTTTAAGCAATATGTACGTGCGTGACTAGCAAAAAATTTACGCGGATATAAAATTTAAAAAAATACAACGTACATAACAAATTTAAAATAAAAATACGTAAACTGGCTTCATTTTGAATCTAACGCAGGCACAGACTTACCGGGTGAAGTGGGGAGATGTGCACTCCTAACAGCATTGTAAAGATAGGGTGTAGAAAGAGTGCTGATTTTAAAAAAATTGATATAGCTAACAAATAATCACGCAAATGAAAATGCAATTTGTGTTTATTGTGTGCATATTAAAAACAATATCTCAATCATGGTTCGTATAAGAGTATAAGAGTTACAGGTTTGAACAATAAAGTCTGACAGGGCATGACAGCAAAACGTAGCATGGCGCATGCGTGCTGATGAATTTGATGGTCAATAGGCACACGCATGGGCAATGTTAGGTTTTGCTACGATACGTGACGTACGTGGCTATGTGGACAAAAGGCTTAAAAGGGGATGGCAGCATCCCGCTAAGTATCCACCAAAATCTGATCCTAACTAGAGTACCATCTCCACCCTCACAGCCCTTTATATCCACCAAAATCTCATCCTAACTAGAGTACCATCTCCACCCTCACAACCCTTTATATCCACCAAAATCTCATCCTAACTAGAGTACCATCTCCACCCTCACAAACCTTTATATCCACCAAAATCTCATCCCAACTTGAGTAGCGTCTCCACCCTCACAACCCCTTACATCCACCAAAATCTCATCCCAACTTGAGTAGCGTCTCCACCCTCACAACCCCTTATATCCACCAAAATCTCATCCTAACTAGAGTACCATCCCCACCCTCACAACCCCTTATATCCACCAAAATATTATCTTAACTAGAGTACCATCTCCACCCTCACAACCCCTTAAAAATTCATGACATTTTTCTAACTTCGTACTTAAATAAAAAAAAAACAACTAGAAACAATCAAAATAAAATTTCAACTTTTTTTTCAGACAGGCAAAACAATTGAACTCCCGAGCAAATTACATTACCAGATAACTAGGAAAAAAATTGAGCCAGACATTTGTAATTGCTGCATTTTTCTTATAATCAACATTTTCACTACCTAAATGAAAATTCCTGAGCAAATTACACTACCAGATATCTAGGAAAAGTTAAGCCAGACATCTGTAATTGCTGCATTAGTCTTATAATCAACATTTTCACAACTTAAATGAAAAGTTCTGGGAAAATTCTTAAAAAATACCAACTCATTCATCCATAAAATGGCTTTTCTCTGATATATAGCCCTTCATGGTAAAAGTTTAAAACCATGTGCCACATGGCATATTTACTGTTTTAATGAAAGTGAAAATGGCTTTTCTCTGATATATAGCCCTTCATGGTAAAAGTTTAAAACCATGTGCCACATGGCATATTTACTGTTTTAATGAAAGTGAAAAATGGCTTTTCTCTGATATATAGCCCTTCATGGTAAAAGTTTAAAACCATGTGCCACATAGCCTATTTACTGTTTTAATGAAAGTGAAAAACAATAACAGCTTGTTTTTTACACAAAGGTATCATAAGACACAATAAATATCCTGTACTTTGTGAATTAGGTCTTAAATTTTGCCCACAATTGAAGCCAGGAAAAATTGGATAACAGGGTAATGTTACAATACATTTATAACAAAATGAACAATAGAATTACAATGTGATGTTACACATGTCATGTGACAGGAAAATCGTACATACGTAAGAGCCTCACCACATTTTCTTCTTCATCATCATCAATTTCAGCTTCACTATCATCACCATCCAACACAATGAAACCAGAGAAATCTTCAGGAACTTCTGGTCCATCTTGAAATGTAACAGCGAAAACAAGTGAAATATAAAAAATAGTATCATGTCAAAATGACACAGAAATTGACACAGATATGACACAGAAATTGACACAGCAATTGACACAGAGATTGACACAGAAATTGACAGAGAAATTGACACAGCGATTGACACAGCGATTGACACAGAGATTGACACAGAGATTGACACAGAAATTGACACAGAGATTGACACAGCGATTGACACAGAGATTGACATAGCAATTGACACAGAAATTGACAGAGCAATTGACACAGCGATTGACACAGAGATTGACACAGAAATTGACACAGCGATTGACACAGAGATTGACACAGAAATTGACACAGAGATTGAAACAGAAATTGACACAGCAATTGTCACAGAGATTGACACAGATATGACATGGAATTCGACCTTTGTCATTAAAATGGCCAACACTGTTTTAGCAACAGTTTATGCAAACTTGAAGCATAAAACCTTGGATGAACAATACAAACTTTTCAACAAACCAGTTTGATCATCATATCACATCACAAAAGAAACTAAGACTAACCAAACCACATATAAAAACTAGAGCAACACCCTACAAGAACATCCTGAATCCACCCATGTTCTACCAAACCACATATAAAAACTAGAGCAACACCCTACCAGAACATCCTGAATCCACCCATGTTCTACCAAACAACATATAAAAACTAGAGCAACACCCTACAAGAACACCCTGAATCCACCCATGTTCTACCAAACAACATATAAAAACTAGAGCAACACCCAACAAGATCATCCTGAATCCATCCATGTTCTTCACTGGTAACTACGTAATATAATTTTCACCAAACAATGCAAAAAAGTGTTCTACAATGATGCATTTGAATACGCCCTTGTACATGGCAAGATTGGCGAAACACAAATAAAAATTCAAGAGTTGACGAACATGTGAAACAACACCTCATTAAATTCTATACATAAATTGATATTCATAGGGCAAGCTGAGCATGCATTCATGATAAGAAAAAACAGTCCACTCTGACAATTTTCCAACAAAAGATGCGAAAAATGTGGCCTGCCAAAAAACGAGATATAATGAAAGAAATGGCCCATCAAAATGCATTTTAGGCTAGACATTTTCCATTGTATTGGCATTTCCTTTGAGCTTGATAGCATTTAGGTAGGTAGAATAAAACTCATTGTGAGCAAGTAAATTTAGTTATGTAAGATAAACTTTTAAGCTCTAAAGTACAAAGATCATCATAAACCAAAACCAGAACAATTATACAAGAATGAGCCACATTACTTACACAGGCTACAGGCTTACACTAGCCCTCACCTGAATTCTAACCCTAATGCTAACATCAACCCAACCCTAACCCGGCCATGCTATAATTTGTTTATTCCATGTAAGGCATGTGCATGAAGTCAAATAACTTTGGTAGTATTTTTGCAGGGTAATTTCGCATTTTCCTGCAAAACCCCTAGTGCCAGACAAGAGCCCTGCCCGTTAATGAGTCTCATATAAATATAACTTCCTCAAAGTAGGTAGGAAAGCAGAACTGTTAAGATAGCCACTATCATATAAGCTAAGCGTGAGTACAAAACAAATAGGAAAACAACTTATGAAAAATTACAATAAGAATACCATCTAAATTTCCGTTTGGCGTCTGAGTAGCTTCTTCGCTTGCTTTCGTTCCAGCTGTTTCATCTTTCCTTTCAACTGCTGCATCCTCAGATTTATCAGACTTGATCGATTCTTCTTGTAAAGACTTTGAAAAATAATAACAATCATGCAGAAATTGAAGTGCCATTCCCAACAAAACAACTAGTTTAAGGCTTTTAAGTAAATTATTATCGATTAGCTTGGCATGTGGCTTGTGACGTTGCAACATGATTCTGTGATTCTGAGCAGAAAGAATTCCTTAATACCTTTTCCAAACGTTCAACGAGAGCGCCTTTAAGTCCGGTCTTATCTAAGCCTCGTTTCTCAAGCTCAGCCCTTAGATCAACAACTCGTAACTGGGTCAATTTTTTCCCACCGATCGAAGACATCTCCTTTCGATTTCGACTACTGAAGCGACAGGGCAGCTTGATGCACTTGAAACAAGACTGTATGGCTTATGCGCACGCGTTGATTAAATGGTTATAATTTGGATCGGTCGAAAGTAGATTTTGCACTCGGACTTACTGGGTATATTTCATTTTTAGTAAAACAAGTGGGGGACATCGTACATGTTCGGCATTGGGTATGCCCTTCCCGCATGTTTGACGTTGCTGTATGTACAGACTTGTCCACATTCTTATATCAGTTGTGAAATTCGAATACTTGAAGTAAATTAATCTATTGAAAAGATTATTTTAGATATTTGACAATTAAAAGTACAATGTCATGCTCTATTATCTGATTATCGGACGTCGAATTAAATACATCTTTACAACCGGTGGGACAGCCAGCGCGATAATTGGGGCATTATGTCATGGGTGAATTGTCTTCTATGCTTCATGTCACCAATACGCTTGCAGTGAAGATAAATTTGAAATTTTCAATTTTTACTCAGAATGGTACTACATTTGACTCAATCGATTTGATTCAAATATCTGTTACTTTTAACACATATTGAATCAAAATCCATTGAAAATTGTATTAGTTGTAAAGTGTTGAAACATCGAAACTTGAAATGGAAACATCGCTCAAATATTTAGTACCTTGTTGTAATGTCTCCAATTTGTTAGCTATCAATGAAAACTTCTTTCTTTTAATGCTAGACTTTTATGTTCAGTAGGGCAAAAGGAAAATATGCCCTTTAATTGTTTTATTCATTTAAATGCGATTTTATCAGAGAATACCAACATGTGTAACCAGGGCTCGAAATAAGGGTCCAATGCTGTTCGGCCAAAATGACCGGTAAAACTTCATTTAAACTTGGTCAAAGTCGATGTTCAACGGTCACTAATACGTACACAAAACTTTCTCCAAGAACATGAGACTGGATATTTTTGTGTTTTACATCTAAAGCCTAGTTCTCATTAAGTCGTTTGAGTCATCCGAGTCGTTCCGAGTCGTTTCGTTGTTTTTCAAAACGACTGGGGCGACTCAAGCCATATAATTCTCGTATATTCGTACAAGCGCTGCCGAAAGACTGCTTAATTAATTTTTGCGCGAAGCATTTAAAAATGGCGGCTGTTGCTTATCAAAGACAAAGTCTTTTGGCTAGTTATTTGCTTCTTCAAGTCGTTTTGTGCCATAAAAAGGTCGCTTGCATTTCTCAAAGGTCGTTTCGGTCGTCCGAGTCATTTGAGGTCATCCCGGTCGCCTTTGAAATGTTCTCATACAGTCGCACGGGTCGTCTGTGAAATTTTGGCACGACTGAAACGACTCGGACGACTATATGAGAACCAGGCTTAAGCGCACGGTATTATGCATTGCTTTCCTTACTAATACGCTATGGGAAAGATGTATAAATGTGGCCTGGTAAAGTTGGCCGGTCAGCAAGCATTTTTGACCCTCGTTTCGACCGTTCATTGTCCGTTCACCGACCAGACTTTACTTTAAGCCGTGGGTAAAACGTGTAAGGCATACATAATAGAAATCAATGGATGCGAGTCCTTCACATGTCCTTCAGTATGTCCTCTTATTGAAACAACACGTACAGGAAATAAGTTTATAACTTTTTTATGTCACTGTAAGTATGGAATGCGCATCAGTTCAAACGATGCCGATTGTTTGAGGCCAGTGACATAGATTACATAAAAAAATACCACCATGGTTTACGTAATGCATCAATAATTATGCTGTCCATAAAATCAACAAGTGTTGTACGTTAATCCCTCGGCGTCGTGCAAACGATGTTTAATATGGTCATCATTTCTCATAAAAAAGTTTTCTCTTTACATTACAAGAAAATTGATGAGTGTCAAACAACAGATAAGTTTCTCCGCTATTCCAGAAGTATTGTTCTCACATCGTTTTGAGCCCTGGCTCTCGGGTTGTTCTAAGCCAGGGGTGGGCAACATACGGCCCGCGGGCCGGGTCCGGCCCTCGAAGGGATTTTGACTGGCCCGCCGACTGTATCCGACCATTGAATATTGAATATTATTCATATAATAATCCGGCCCACCAATAACTTCATTTTCATAAATCTGGCCCGCCGACTGGAGAAGTTGCCCACCCCTGTTCTAAGCAATTGACTGAAGCCATTTTGGATAATCAAGCAGAAATTTGTGCAAAAAAAGTTCAGAGTGGATCATTTTCAATTATTAGAGCTAGAAAAAGATGTTTTAGCCTAAATTTACTAGAAAATAAAAAAATGTCTAAAAAAAGATGACCAACTTAAACATCGCATGCAAACTAAAATCATTTATTGTTTCCTAGAAACATTTTGACCTCCCCCCTCCCGCACTTCACCGAGAAAAATAAAATTCTTGCATGTTTAACACGAAACCTCAAACAAGAAGTTTATATTAGCCATTATTTGCTTCCATTTCAACATCTTCACCTCTACGAGCTGGCAAATTCGATCTTGCCAAAGATCTTCGTACGAATCTCTCACAAGTCCATTCAGGGACGACGTCCAAAGAAGTTATATCAACGGTCGTTATTGGTTCATCTTCATCAGATCTACCGTGAACGTGAAGTTGAGGGCGAATTGCCTCAGCAAGCTGGGGCAATAAGGTCATGTACGACATCTGCCTGGCCAATTGCGTCACTCTTTCTATTTCCCGACCGTTCAAACGTACCTGTCTAGTACGATTGTTGTTCAAGGACATCGCCGTATGCAAGCTCTCTGTGAGTTGCGCAACAGTCGCGTCTGGGATGCTTGCAAGTTCCAGTTGTATATGATCTTCCACATGGCCCATTAGATTTTCGTTCTCAACTTCTTCTTGAGCCAAATTAACAATAACCTGAACAACAAATTGTTCAAAAATAGCGTCGCCTTAAACCGTGTTTGGGGAGGGGGGCAATTTGCTTGGAATTGTTCAGTGCATGCAGAAAACGATTTAGATACACTCTAAGAGAACTGTTATGATACTATAATCAAGCTAATACAGACAAAGGAAGAAGCAACGGTTTATATATAATAATAAAATCAGTATTATAACATAAAAATAAACGGTGCGTTTGTAAAGTGACCTAAAACTTATGATAATACAAAATCTTACACAATATGAAAAATATATATTACACAATATGAAATAAAAAATGAAAATACATACATACCTGTACACCTGTATATACCTATTTATATGTGTACCTACGTATATTTGAGCACTCTGGTGACTCTACAATACAATCCATACAATGTGTAAACGTACATCTTGTGTCCCAAATGCAGGAGTTACCATTTTACTATGGTGATAGCCGAGAGGGCACATTGTATATACACTTTGTATATATATACTTAGGTACACATAACTATACTTGTACCTATACCTGCATACCTATATATACCTACACATACCTTTACCTATATAAATATATATATTTACCTGTGCGAGGAGTCTTGCCCTTCGAAGACGTATGTATTGTCCACCAGTTATGTGGCTCAATGCCATAAAGAAGTCTCTATATGGAGCCAAAGAAGGTTCGCATCCTACACAATACAAGATTATCCCTTTTCTCGCCATTTCGTGACATATTTGAACAGGATCACGACCATCTGGGTCACCATGAGGAAAATGATCTCCGTCTGGATGCAAGCCATGGGGAGGTGCATCTCCTGTGGAAGGAAAGGATAAGTGAATAAATGGGGAAACTATATGTATACTGTTTATCTGTACGTAAAAATTAAATTTTAAAAATTGGTCAATACAACATCAAAAAGCCTGGAAGTCTTGTCTAAACTTTCGACCTCATTAGCAGTGCTCTTCTTCTTTGCTAATGCAACTATTACAAACTGACCTGGACGATCAAATTTAACTAATTTTTATCTAGTCTGCAAAAGGCAAACAATAGATAGGGGTTAAAAATCTGGACATTCGAAAACCAAACAAATGACTTGATAAAGACTTCACTATCCATCTTCTGTTCTGTTCTGTTATGGTTAGGTTATGATTAGGAAAGAGCTTCTGGTCAGGCATGCAGGTAACAAAGTATGTCACAGGGTATTCTATAATTTCCTTATGTACGTACACAGCATCGATAAAAATAATGGATGACAGTACAATGGACACCAAGTGAAAAATGATCTAAATAACCAAGACAACCCATAACTCTTCATTACAACCTACCTATCCAGATACATATCTTTGTTGCTCTATCCCTGTAGCTAAGATTAGCAGCATCGTACAGGCCACTGGTAACTGCTTCAGGAAAGTCGCCCCCGCCATTAGCTGACATTTGATTTACCCATTCTAAAAAATTCAGCAAACAGATGCTTGCTTCACATCATTTTCCCTTAATATGATTACTTTCAAATACTTTTAGAAAGGTGTGCTTAACCTTAGTATGGTAACATCTTGAAAACTGTCAAAAGCTAAAAACACATCAAGCTAAAGCTTGGTAGAGAACTAAAAACAAATTACACGAAAATCTCTTGAAGTCAGATCAGCTTTCATTGGCACGTATAATAACTAATATGATAGCAACATCTTTAAAACAAAAACTGCCAAAATCCAAGGTTATGCATTCCATATTCTGAAACCGGCTTTAGGGCAAAAATGAAAGACAATCATGCTTTTGAATGTTTTGTACTCTAGAAATGCAAAATTGCTACATTAACATATTTACTAAAGGTATGAATGGTGAAATTTTGCATCAATGAATGCAGCTTATTTAAGAGCTACGGAAAAATTTTTTGAATTTTCGAACAGACCACAAACCTTTCATTTGTGCAACGTCGTGAGTGAAATCGTGAAATCTTGAAACGAAAGATCGATCCTCTGGAGGATGGTCACGATATTCAACCAAAGCAAGATGAACACTAAAGGAAGTCTTCGAAATCTTCTCCGCTATAAAGTTAATGTTTCTTTGAGTTTCACGGATGTACGAGCCCATGGAACCAGTGCAGTCTACAACAAACGCCAAATCCACTTGTTGGTTATCATGACGAGCAGACCATAGTCGAAAGCGATCCATAACTTAATTTTCCGATGTTTTAAGACAGTTGGACCAACTAATTTCAGTTGTGTTTAACAGTAAACCACATTTACTACAGTGACACACTATACATGCATGAATGCTTCTATAAATTCTAAATCATATTCAAAATTCTAATTCGATGCTTCCACTTTTTTAAACAAGATTTCTTGATTTCATTCTCATTATTGCAATATTTTGTAAAAGATACACAAAGAAAACTTTGCAGAAACTGCAAAATTTTTTTCCCGTATATGACTGTGATCCACAAGTACAGACCAATGGTGCAGAAACGTTGTGGACTTGTGGTCAGATTCCAGAGGAAGCGGTTCAGAAATGAACCTTTCCGGAACATCCACTCACATAAATATGCAAGCATAAAATACGTTACATATTTCGATGTGAACTAAAAAATCTAACATTTCAGTTAGTCAGTTGGTACGAATATCAAAAATTTCCTTTGTTCCAGTGCACCTAACATAAATAGTTGTAGTTTACATTTGTACATTGCAATGCAACTTATAAGACTTTTTCGTCACTCACACAACAATTAAAGAGAAAAATTTATTATCATAATTTATTTCTTTGAAAATCTATTATTTCCACAGGAAGGGAACACTAAATGACTAAAAGATTAACATAGCAGGACTAAAAAAGCGGGATGACTACGCTAGTGTCTGTATCTAGGAGTTTTCGACTGCTTAAAAACCCAAACAGATACAACCTTGCAAATGCTTAATTCATCTCCGGCACAAAAGCTCTTTCGCACAAACGTTTAATTAGCTATAAACAAGAAAGTACAGGAAAAATTAGATTTCAGAAAACGAAGAAGAGAATTAACTATAATAGAAGAACTTAAGAACTGTTGAAGCTTCAGCCAGAAAATTTTGTGCAGCCGGTCGATATTGCCCAAATTTTGTTCAGCCTGGAGGCTGGAGATATTTGCACCCAAACTAAAAATGGGATTGATGGCAGCCCAAAGTCGAGGATAAGGTTGATATAAGATCCTACTAAGCGGAAGAAGGTCGGGTGTATAAGATATTGAAGAAAAAGCGAAGTAATCCATCCTCCATCAAAAGAATTTTTGCCAATACCGCGGGGTGGGGGTGGGGGCGGGGTGGTGGTGTATGCGTTATATAGAGCCAAAAATGTTACCACAATCATCCACGAACGTTATAAGACAACAGTCTCCATCACAAACATGGATTCTTATTCAACAATATTATTCATTCAACCCAAGAAAGAAATCAATAAACGTTGCGCATTACTAAACAGTCACAGAGTCAAAAGAGTGCCATTTTTAAAACGTCGGCAACTGCAACGTTATCGTAAAAGAAAACCGACGTCGCTTAAGATTTAAGATCAAAGGAAGGAAAATGTAGCAATAAAAGTTAACTCTAACAAAAAACTCAAATATCTAAAAGTATATTTCTAGTTATAGTCTGTTTTGCTAGACTTTGTAAAGATATAGTTTCTATTCGTATGAAGATGCATTAAAGATACAGTACGATACATTTTGCTTTGGTGAAAAATATGACCATCGTTTGTGAAGCTAAGGACAACGTCTTACACTTCTGTTAATGGACAATGTTCATATCCATCAAAGACAATTCAAAAGTGAATACTTTACTTTCCCTGTCATCGTAAGAAAAATGTTAAATATCGCATGGAAACTAAAACTATTTATTGTTTCTATGAAACACTCCCCTCCTGCCTACTTCAATAAAAAAATTAAAATCTTGTACGTTCGATAGGAGACGTCAAACGGTAATGTCAATTTGCACATCATTTACTTCCATTTCAACATCTTCATTTTCACGAGCTTCCAAATCCAACCTTGCCATTGACCTTCGCGCTAATCTCTCACAAGTTCTTTCGGGGACGACGACCAAAGATGTTATATCAACGGTCGTTATTACTTCAAGTTCATTACGACGAGGTGGCATCGCTTCAGAAAGCTGGAGGTGCATTGCCTGAGCAAGTTGCGGCAATGTGCGCATGTACGACATCTGCCTAGCCAATGGCGTCACTTCGTCTACATCTCGACCGTTTAAACGTACCCGTCTAGTGAGATTGTTGTTCGATGACATCGCCGTGTGTAAGCTCGCTGCGAGTTGCGCAATAGTCGCGCCTGAAGGGCGTGCAAATTCCAAGTGTAAGTGATCGATAACATGTCCCATGAGATTTTCGTTCTCAACTTCTTCTTGAGTAGCATTAACAATAATCTATAGGCAAGAAATCATTAAAAAATAACGTCACCCTAAACTGTGATGATAAGGACCTGACGTAGAAATAGTGGCGCAAAATTGTTTGTGAAGGTTTAGTGCAAGCAGAGAACAGTCCAAAATAACCAAAAGAGAACCGACTCAATGTGAAGTAACTATTGTTACTCTTAGATTACATCCTGTAGCTACATTTTCGATTAGTTTTCCAAAACACAACAATGAAAATATCACGTATAATTGTATATTGAAACCTTTCAATTCAAACAGCAAAAATTAAACGTTCGTCAGGTGGATGGTACATAAACCAAGTAATATTGAAACCTTTCAATTCAAACAGCAAAATTAAACGTTCGTCAGGTGGATGGTACATAAACCAAGTAATATTGAAACCTTTCAATTCAAACAGCAAAAATTAAACGTTCGTCAGGTGGATGGTACATAAACCAAGTAAAATTGAAACCTTTCAATTCAAACAGCAAAAATTAAACGTTCGTCAGGTGGATGGTACATAAACCAAGTAATATTAAAACCTTTCAATTCAAACAGCAAAAATTAAACGTTGGTCAGGTGGATGGTACGTAAATCAAGTAAAGGTAAAATTAAACGTTCGTCAGGTGGATGGTACATAAACCAAGTAATATTGAAACCTTTCAATTCAAACAGCAAAAATTAAACGTTCGTCAGGTGGATGGTACATAAACCAAGTAAAATTGAAACCTTTCAATTCAAACAGCAAAATTAAACGTTCGTCAGGTGGATGGTACATAAACCAAGTAATATTACAACCTTTCAATTCAAATAGCAAAAAATAAACGTTCGTCAGGTGGATGGTACATAAACCAAGTAATATTGAAACCTTTCAATTCAAACAGCAAAAATTAAACGTTGGTCAGGTGGATGGTACGTAAATCAAGTAAAGGTAAAAATTAAACGTTCGTCAGGTGGATGGTACATAAACCAAGTAAAGGTAATCAGCATCGTAAAAGTCATGGTGAATACATACATTACATAATTTCATGCATAAACCTGTGGGAGAAGTCTCGCCCTTCGAAGGGGTATGTATTGTCCACCGGTTATGTGACTCAATGCCATAAAGAATTCTCTGTATGGGACCAATGAAGGTTCGCATCCTACACAATACAAGATTATCCCTCTTCTCGCCATTTCATGACATATTTGAACAGGATCATGACCATCTGGGTCACCTTGAGGAAAATTATCCCCCTCTGGAAGCAAGCCATGAGGAGGTGCATCTCCTGTGGCAAGAAAAGTAAGTATAAATGGGAAATATTTTACATTATAAAATAAACACAATAAAATGCGTGCGCTGATTGGTCAAGATCTGTGTTTGCATAAGCCCGTGCAAAACACATCTGAGCTCAACCAATCAAATCAATCAAAACAATCAATCAGTCAAAGAGAATTTGCAAATCGATCATGAATACATTCAAATTTTAAAGGTTTGTCTGTTTCCCATTATTGTTATTTTATAAAAGAGAACATGCTGTGAGAACCCTCAAGCATGCGCAATCCTCGACTTTCAGTCTCAGGCTTGCACTGATCTGCTCTCAAGTTCTCCCAAAGGTCTCCTCGGTTTGCATAAGCCTGTGCAAACACAGTAAACATCTTTTATTTCTTAATTACAACCATCACCAACAGTCTATCTTGGGACTATACCTGGACAGTATTAACGTCAACAACTTCTAATTGAGTTTGTCAAAAACAAATAAAACAAATGGGTTAAAAACTAGACTTCTCAACCCAAATGAAGGTATACACATGATATCAAAGATTGACAAGTTTAATATTCACAGTCAATGAAAAGTGTTGGTACGGCAGGCAGGGGCGAGACTAGAACGTTAAGTGTGAGTGTGTGGGGGGAGGTGTGGGGGTGTGTGAATATTTATATATTCATTCAGCTCTGCCCAGCTGCATGATTTATTTTGAAATTATAATCACTAACAAATCAAATCAAGCAGAGTTAAATATATGAATATTCATGTTCTAGACTAGGTTCAAGGCAACCCTGGTTCTAGTTTCACTCCTGACGGCAGGATAGGCGTGAAACAAAAAAATATTCTGAATACATTCCTCACATATTGACAAGTTCACACTTAACCTTCACAAAATTTTCACACAGCCTTATCTTAAACCACTGAGACTTACTTTACTAGCAAATACACCGTTTTTCAATTAAACTTGACTTATAGCTAGCAAATTTATATCTTTACCACTCTCCGGCATTTTTTCACAGCGGCCTCTCATCACTGTGCAAATCTTCCTTATTGCATAAATATTTTGGTAAACACACTCAAATTTTTCACACCATGGTGCATTTTTAGGAATTGAGAGGTCAATTTAAGTCATCCAATGGGGATTCATTACCATTTTATATGTTTCATGTTGATTGAACGCTAGGAAAGAGTAGGCAATATATGTACACACCCACTGTGAACAATTGTACAGCACTTGGAATTTGCATAAGGTAGTTTAGCCTGCAATAGCTATTTGTCCCTCCCCCCCGGGGTTGATTTTGTTACACACTTGTATGTATATAGCAGCTTATGGAAAAAATCTGATCATGTTTTTGTAGCCATTATAACTCAGTTATAAGCTGGGGTTGCTTTGAAGTTACAAATTAAATTTTGTAGTAAATTTGATGAGAAAATCAGTGTACAAAGTACTTAAAAACCTGTTTTGCTTTAAGTACTTTAATAAATCCTATGAATTCCCTGTCAAATTCATTAAATTGTTTTGAATGCTAGTTGTATTTGTGCATAATCGTTTTAGTTAATTCATAATTAATTTGTGTGGGTTTTGTTTTTTTTGGGAGGACACTCTAATTAGTCAAATTAGTTTAGAGCAAATCCTATTGGGAGTATTCAAGTTTCAAATAAACTTTAGAAATTTCCAACCACTACGTTGTTAAAAAGATTTAGTCCTAGATCTGGCACTATCTTGAAACTTCTTTAGCATTGTCACCTTAACAAGCCAGATTATGGGATTGACCATTAAATATTTTGCAACATTCATATTTCTTTTCATGCATTTGGATTTTATGATCCAGAAACTAACCTATCCAGAAACAAATCTTGGTTGCCACGTTCCTGAAGCTAAGATTGAGAGCCGCATAAAGGCCAGCTGTAACAGCATCAGGTAAATCACCTCCACCAGCAGCAGCCATACCCTCTACCCATGCTGAAAAAATAATGTCAGTAAACATATGTTTGCCTAAACACATTTCCACTCCATTCATTGGTTTTCTTTCAGTTTCTCATACTGAAAAGAACATTTACAATGTAAAAAATAACATCCATCCCTTTAACAACTATACACTCCATACCATCCTACTATAAATACAAACAAGATTAATTTCAGTTACTTTTTCAAAAGGAATAACAATGAAACTGTCAAAAGAAACAACATCAAGAAGATAAAACTATTCAAAAAACTGAAAACAAATTGGATGAAAAAATGCAGCTTTAAGCAGGTTTGATGATTGTTGGAGTCAACAATACTTCACCTGACATAAAAAATATTCATCAAAAATTGTATAGTGTAACATTCGGTAAACATACGCTGGACAGCGCAACAGCATGCATATTTCCCCATCAGGCAAAGTAAGCTCACTTCTCGAGCAGAGATCGGCTTCCTTTTGAAACAATTACTCAGATGACAAAAAGTTTATAATAAAAAGTTTATGTATTCTTGAAAATGCAATGACATAAGTTCAATTTTCTTGAAAATCAAACGAATCTTTATTGAAGCTTTATGACAAGTCTAAATTAAAGTCATATTTTGTATTGTTTTTGTATTTCAAAGTTCAGAGTTGTAAAAATTAAGTTTCAAACTGCATAACCTTGCTACATTCGTTTGCAAAGACAAACCTGTTCCTGAATTTTATTAAAATTTAAATTACCGGCCAAATATTTGTCTTAAATGGCACATCGTATCATGAAACTGGAAATGAAAAATCTTTTATGAGGATGTATGGCAGTAAGTTCTGCACACTTATTGCAGCCTCGTTAAATTGTAAACGAATTATGAAAAATTTTACAATCATAGAACGAGTCACAAACCTGTCACTTGTTGTTCATTGTAGGAAGTAAAACCGTGAACTCTAGAAACGAAAGTTTCATCCTCTGGAGGATGGTCACGATATTCAACCAAAGCAAGACGAACATTAAATGCAAACCTCTTAATGCTGTTGGCTATATAAATAATTCTATTTTTTATGCGATGGATATACGAATGCATGGAACCAGTGCAGTCAACAACAAATACGAGATCCACTTGTTGGCTATCATGATTTGGTAAATGAAAGGACAGCGAGCGCCCAGACATAACTAAAATTTTCACATATGCTGTACAAATCGATCTTTTAGTACAATGCTGTAGAGTCAACTAGATCTTGGAGTGGAAAATCGTAAACCACGACGAGCTATACGCTCGCTCAAGCGTCAACGCGATACGTATTAAATTTTAAGAATTAAAAGACGTCTTACACAGAAGCTGCCGACACGAGCAACTTCCTGTAGACCCCACCCATCATATTATACAAGAAAAAATATGTAAACATTCATTCAAGCGTTCATATTATTATCACGAAAACAAGTGATTAAAAACGCCATCCCAAAGCACTACGCTATAAAGGGAAAAGCAGTTATGGTCTGCCAGGCCACGAGGAAAGCCAGCCTTGTAAAAGTGAGTGTAAGATTGGGTGTTAAAGCGTGAGGTACACCCCACCCCACCCTACAAACCCCGGATATGTCTTCTTCGCAAATGGGAGAAAATGCCCTAGGAATATTTCCCTCGGCTAACAAGAGGGAGCTTCCTTTCGCCCTTTTTTATTTGTAACATTTTTTAGGTGGTACAGACCACGAAGAGCACAAAGCTCTTACCGTTTCGTGAGAAAGAAAACCATACATTTCTGATGTAATCTGTACAGCTGCAACCTTATTTAGCAACTCACATTTCGGTTTAGTAGATTATAGTTTTCTTAGAGAGTGTTTTAATTTAATCATGAATGGTTTTTCACATGTTGAATACTTTGCATAAAGTTTTTGCGTAGCGAACCATTCACTAAATTATGTATAAGTTTGGCTTCATTTGTGTGCTGCGTTCTTTAAGTGTGAGCCATATTAGGCAACAGAATAAGAAAAGAATGACGGGAAAGGCTTGTCAAACGATGATTTTTATAGAGTAATAGGGTGTACTGTGGGGACTGTAAAAATGCTGGTCAAGTGATGGTGTCCTTAATAAAAACCCGTGTCATGGACGATAACGAAACGTTTGGGGTTATAGCTTGGAAAAGCAGGAGCCAACAAGAAGCAGATCACCGAAGATTGAGTTTCTTTGCAATTATCATACTATAGAATAGAAGTTTAATAAGACACTCCGCGAACTCATTAGGAATTCAATCAATTTAACAAGGAGGCGTCAGCTAAAATATGCAAAATCTAAAAGCAACGCATACGCTTCAATCAGCTCAAATTCACCTCTTTGTAGAGCATAAAGACCAGATCGTTGTCAAACAGATCTATTAAAGACCATAAAAAGACAAAACAAAGAGATGCAAAGTCATGGAGATTTTCGAAAGTTTACTTCTCCATTTAAAAGCTATGAATAGTCAGTACCGTTATTGCCGTAGAATGACGCAAGAGTTAATCTCCATATATAAGAAATAAAAGATGATCACTGTGTTTTTACGGGTTTAAGCAAACCGATGAGACCTTTGGAAGAACTCGAGAGTAGATCAGTGAAAGCCCGAGGCCGAAGGTCGAGTTAAAACATCTTTTATTTCTCTTATAAAATAAAATAACGCAAAAAAGACAAACATTTTAATTGTTCCTCCAAATGTATTAATGATCGATTTGCAAATTCTCTTTGATTGATTGAATTGATTTGATTGGTTGAGCTCAGATCGTTTTGCACAGGCTAATGCAAACACGGCTCTGGACCAATCACTGCACGCGTTTCATTGTTTTTATTTTATAATGATAAAATGTTGCATGTTCGTCATTCAATAACGTAATTATGAATAGAGTTTCTGCTCAAGGAATAAACGGTCTTTCCATTAATTATAGTTTTTGTTTATACAGTTGTTACAAGTGCTTTAATTTGTTCCAGAAGTTTACACTTATAGTTCATCAAATCACCTGAAAAGTATAAAGATTCTTAAATTTTGCTCCATCGCACACAACTGCCATGCAAATGACAATTATCAATTCGACACATTGATTTCTAAGCCGTTATCTATATCAACTAGTCACCAAGACAAAAAGAGTTTTCATCGTTGCCAAAAATCTCACACAGAAATTCCATCAGTGATACTTTTTCACAAATCAGTAGCAAAAATTAAACTACTTTATAGTGAGTACGTATCAGTTTATTGAATTTATAGAAAGAAAAAAAATGAACATTGAATTGTTCATATCTATCTATAGAGGTGAATAGAAAATAGATAATGTATAAATCACTCTTCAGAAGGACTTTTGTCAACATTAAAAGGTTCTTCCACTGTAATCACTCCACTGTCTTCAATAACACAGTCCTTAACAGGTTTACTTTGGTCAACTTGAACATTTTCAATTTTCCTGACGACATCCTAAAAATTAGAATATATGCAATGTTCATATAGCTCTCCGTTTTATCAACATTTCAATATTCCTAACACGTGATACAACATTAGAAACTTGATTGGTCCAAGAAAAAAGGTGACTTGATTGGACACTTAAACTATCATCATGAATGGAACTTCCAAGCAGGGGTCATCCTAAGAAAAATGTAGTATTACTCATGCTTCGAATCCGCAAGGGGGGGGGGGGTCCAGGTTGGTGTTTAAAGAGGAAATTTAGGCTCGAAAATGATTGAAATTCGGGTGTTTGAAATGACATTGTCATAGTTTTGAGAAAACTATTTGAAAAAAAATTAGGTAACTTAGAAGATTTAAAGATTTAAACACAGATAAAACAACAAAATCAATATCAAAATATTGAATTTTATTTGAAGGGCAAACACCTGAAACCTTACCTAATTAACTTCTACGCAAACATTACTGCCCTGAAATTTTTCAATTTTACAGAGAAACTAGATAATCAATATTGAACGTTTCGTGATCTTTACGTTTGAGTAAACTAACATACGCATTTTTCTCTCCAAAACTTAGGTTTTAGAACCACCCATTTTTCAACTGGACCTAGCCCATTTTGGAAAGAGAAAGGCCTAAAAATGACATCTGTTTTTGTACAACTAACCATTCCTTCCAATACTTTACCAAACACAACATGACGACCATCAAGCCAAGACGTCTTGACAGTTGTAATGAAGAATTGTGAACCGTTTGTATCTTTACCAGCATTCGCCATACTTAACCATCCTGCACCATAATGCTGAATCTTAAAGTTTTCGTCGGCAAACTTTTCTCCGTAAATACTCTTACCTAATAAAATTCAAAAATCCGTAACAAAAATGTCACGATGGAGGTGCCTTTATCAAGATCAGGGAAATCACTTCTTCGAAGTTAAAACACGTCGTTAAATCGATTTTAAGAACATTTGCAATAAACTTTTTAGGAGAAAAATGTTATCTTCATGGGCAGTTTGGGCCTGGTAGATGACTCAGTGCCGGAAGTGACGTACATACATAGGAGATCACGTGGATAGAAGATACGTATAGCTTTCATGATACACGTTTATAGTAAAGAAAAAACGTTTATATATTAGAACTGTTTGGACACTATTTCCCACTAAAACTCTAAACTATATAGTGTTTATACATTACGAAACAAGCGGAGTCACCTATGTACGCACGTCACTTCCGGTGCAGAGTTCGCTATGTCTATTCCCAAAAAGCCCATGAAGATAAAGTTTTCGTTCTATGAAATAAATTTCAAATATTGTTAAAATCAATTCAACTTTCTAAAGACGTTATTTTCCTCACCTTGATGTAGACACTTTAGGGTTCGAAAGCAAAGTACGTATTTGTCGAGTTATTATTTAAGGCGACACATATTAGAGGTAGTCTAAAAGAAATGTCCCGAAAATTGTGAGGCACGTAGTAAAATAATCTCCAAAGGACCAACCACATCATGATTTTAAATATAGTCAAGTGCAAAGCGTTAAGATTACTCAGCGGTGTTGCTTTTAGAAATGGCGTGGTAGTTGAAACGTATAATTGCGAGAAATGAACGGTTGTTGCGACAACAATAAGTTGGCATCTGGTTTTTACGGTTTGTTGCGACAACAGGCCTGATATTGATAACGCGACGGTCGAGCGCGGACGATAAGTTCTTCCAAGTGCAACTCGGCATGAAGTAAACCAATTGTGAAAGAAAAAATATGTATACAGCAATTTTCGTGAGAAAAAAATACAAGCTAGCTAAAGCAACAAAATTGTACTAAAACGGGGCTTTCAAACATTTGCTTAACTTCTTCTCTAACATGAAAAAATTCATGTTTGTAAATGTAGATCGTCCAGGTTGATATAGTCCTCAGAAGGACTCTGACGATGACTCATTTTGACTCTGAAGATGACTACCGCTAAGATTGTCGAAACGTCAGTCAACAAAACATCAGGACTATATTAATGATCTTTTACAAACATGTAACGATACTCTAGGGTTCAAACCGTAAACTTTATGAAAAAATTCAGTTCAGAAGTAGAATTTTAGTGTAAATAGTACATACTTACCACCAGTTCCATCACCTCTAGTAAAATCACCACCTACGTAAATTATTGAATGTCAAATATAAACATAGCATTTGGTAAAATACAGTAATATATTGCAAAGTAGAGTGTAAGCACGTAAAATATTAGTTGCTTTTGCTTCAGCCATATGCTGCAAATACATATTTACTGCTGTTTTCATGAGTGCGCCGTGCGCGGACTTTTCTGATGAGTTTGTATAGTATAAAAGTAACATTCAGTCTAGGTCAACACAACGTTTAGTCAAGGCCAACGGTACGATTAAACAAGATCAATGCATCGTTTGGCTGATTCAGCGATGTTATTGGTTGAAAACCGCCAAACCGTTGTGTTGACCTTGACTAAACTTTGTGTTGTCCTTGATTAAACGTTACTTTAATACTATACAAACTCATCAGAATTCAGCGCGCAGGGCGCTCATATGAAAATAGCAGTAAAAAAAGTGTAAGGAGGAAATGTGTAAAAACTGAATCAATACCACATTCCCATGATGCTTTGCTAACAAGCAAGTTGCCAATTTGATGAAATCTATAATTTCTTGAAGAATAAAAAATATTGAACAAAACAAGCTTTGAATGTACAATGGCAAAAATAGGTACGCTAAGCGTACATGTAATGCGTACATGCTTTGCTAACATGCAAGTTGCCAACTGATCAGATCTATAATTTATTGAATAATAAAAAAGTTTGAATTAAACAACCTTTGAAAGTACAATGGAAAAAATAAATCTAATTTAAAGAAAGCTAAAATGAGAACACAATAACTCTTACGTCATTGATCGCAGGTATTTTTTTTATGTAGTAAAGCAACATGTTAAGAGCAATTGTAACCTAATCGCTGATTGGCTTCTAATTTTAAAAGAGCGTCTCTGAATGGCTAGAAGTTACTCACAGTGCGGTGGAGTAGAGTACGGTACGCTTGCGACAATATATCTGCTTTGCTGGTATGAAAACTGCCTTTCATAACTTATTCTACTTTTTAGTTAGTTTCAACTCATGATTATCTAAGCTGGAATCACAAAAACTAATGTAAAGTTTCTTTGAATGCATCTGAAAAAGTGAGCAACTGAACATTAAACAAAAACATTCAACTCATGATTATCTACGTAAGCTGGAATCACAAAAACTAAGGTAAAGTTTCTTTGAATGCATCTGAAAAAGTGAGCAACTGAACATCAAATAAAACATTCAACTCATGATTATCTACGTAAGCTGGAATCACAAAAACTAAGGTAAAGTTTCTTTGAATGCATCTGAAAAAGTGAGCAACTGAACATCAAATAAAACATTCAACTCATGATTATCTACGTAAGCTGGAATCACAAAAACTAAGGTAAAGTTTCTTTGAATGCATCTGAAAAAGTGAGCAACTGAACATTTAAATAACAATTACCTTGAATCATAAAATCTTTAATCACACGATGAAATTTACTTCCTTTATACCCAAATCCTTTCTGAAAATAGAAAATTCATTAAATCCTATATAAGAAGCAAAGTATGTTTCATTATTTAAAACATTTTAACATTAGTAATTTTACGTTAATTTGGCATTTCGTGACATTAGCTGTCCAAACAATTTATATACATGCACAAAATATAAAAGTACAACAAGCTGGTATTACCATTCACATCAAAGGTAGCAAAACCAAAAGTAGGGTGGCACCTAAGCTTGTGCAGGCATCCTACACCTGCAGGTTGTTTATAATTATTTAACATAAAGTTTCATCACGAGTTGTCATATAATGCATGGTTCAATCAAAAGCAAACACTTAATGCTTTATGAAGGGGAAGTCAAAATATGGCTGACAATTACTTTGGTGCATGAAATATATATTTCGTACAATATTCTTCAAAAAAGTTCACACAAAATGTTGTTATTGTTGTTGTTGTTGTTGTTGTTGTTGTTGTTGTTGTTGTTTTGTTGTTGTTGTTGTTTTGTTGTTGTTTTGTTATTGTTGTGTTGTTGTTGTTGTTATTGTTATTATTGATTTATTGTTATTGATTATTTATTTTTATTTATTATTATTATTTATTGTTGTTATTTATTATTATTGTTATTTTTATTTATTTTATTTATATTGTTGTTGTTATTTGTTGATTTGTTTTCATTGTTGTTGTATTTATTGTTGTTGTTTTTGTTTGTTGTTGTTGTTGTTGTTGTTGTTGTTGTTGTTGCTGTTGTTGTTGTTGTTGTTGTTGTTGTTGTTGTTGTTAGAAAATGTTAGATGATGACCTCATCTTGCCCTACTGATTATCATGCACAGAGTGTAATATAACATCTAGCAAACCTCATGTGTTGCTAAAGCCTTGAAATTCTCTACAGTCTTTGGTACAGTACCACCGAATAAACCAATAACAATTCTTCCAGTTTTTTCACCACCAATTGTTATATCAAAGAACACCTAAAGTTTACGTACAAACAAATTGAAGTACAAAAATCGATTTTA
The DNA here is from genome assembly GCF_021976095.1 of Xenia sp. Carnegie-2017. Classification (NCBI taxonomy): domain Eukaryota; kingdom Metazoa; phylum Cnidaria; class Anthozoa; order Malacalcyonacea; family Xeniidae; genus Xenia; species Xenia sp. Carnegie-2017. Next base: position 6,076,548 of record NW_025813493.1, read on the forward strand.
CTTCATCTCAATTCCATATGATTATATGGACATTTCTGATCAACATTACTTGGTGAATTTTCATTCTTTAATGAAACAAGTGTCAATTTATTCAAATTTCCAGCAAACAATATATTTCCCAACTTCAAGTCTTTGTCCAAAAGTCTGGACAGGCATAATTTGGTTTAAGTGCTTCCTACTCTACATGTTCATGGAGGCTTCAGACAGTTAAGCATCTTTCCATCCTTTTATGCTGGTATGTTAATTGACTCTAAGGAAATCATCACTTATTTGTCATCACTTAATAACCCCTCCCCTTATTTATATTCACCACTACATATAATACCAGCTGGTGCCATATCAGCCTGTTACACATGCACAATAAGTACTACCATCTTATCCATTATTGTGAAGCTCCATAGAAACAAACAACTATTTTAGAAAGTCAGATAAGATAAGCATTGGCAGCAAAGGTCAAAAGAAACAGCAAATGTATACAAAAAAATCCAAACACAAAGCAAACAGCGCATGAAGGATGCGGGGAGGGAAATGGGGACGTTTAACAAATATAAAATATTTATACAGTATAGGCTATTCTGTACAAAATTGAAAGGGTATTTTTTACCTTGTCCGTTACTTTAGGGCCTTTGGCTGCTAAAACAGGTTGACTACGAGACGCAAAATACACTAGACAAAGAATAACAGCAGAGAACACAAATACAAATTTCATCTTTGACTTCATACAATTTCGATCCACCTAGTAAATGGAATCGCTATTATTTGTAAACAGAATAATTTCTGCAAGTTTGCTGTCTTACCCCGGTAATATTTTTCTCATGAATTAAAAAATGGTCGATCGTGTATCTAAATTTCAGCCATTTTCAACTGAGCGGATAGCACGCTCTTGATGATCGAAAAGATGAGATCAAATTTACGAAACAAAATATTTTTGGTATAGTAATACTCGAAAAATACTGGCTTTGTCAATTCATTGCCAAAGTTTTGCCAATCAGACAATGCACGTGCTTAACTGGTAGATTCTTGCTTTTGGTTGGTCCACGAATACATGCACGTGTTTAAATTTGATTCATTAATTGATGATTAATATTATAACTTTTTAAGTAAAAGTACAATTTTAATTGATCACAGAATCAGTCGGTTTGCGGAGATGAAGCGCGTTCAAGTATTTATTGTGTTCTCGGCTTTTTTGGCATGCGTGTTGTCAGCGGACAGTGTTTCAACTAAAGTAACGAAACAATGTTATTTTGATATCACCATCGGTGGGAAGTTTCAAGGACGCGTTGTTGTAGGTTTGTTTGGCGAAGTTGTACCAAAAACTACAGAAAATTTTCACCAACTTTGCACGCACGAGGTAACTGTTCAAAATTTATTCCAATATGAAATCATCTTAAAACCTTCTGATGCATTTGGTTTGTTTTGTTGCATGGCTGATGATTCTATATATAAAATATTTAAGTTCGTCCTCGACTCCCAGACGCCGTTACTTAACCGGGCTAACATCCTTTCACCTATGTGATCATTTGGCGAAGCTTTGAATGGAATAATTTTCATCGAGTTTCTATCACTTTTTCTCTTGATTTTTGTCAAAAATTGATGACTTAATCAAACTCACGGGATTTTAAAAGACTTGAAGACAATGCCCACAATACATATTGCTTGAATGCTGGTGCCAGTTTTGTTTTGTGACAGTATTTATGAATTTAATTATTTATTTTTGCATATAAAAAAACTGCAGAAAGGACTTGTTGTGTCAAAGCTCGAGTTTAGGCAGATGGCCTTTGGTTCTCTTAACATTGCAGTTTCCTTCTTCCCTAAGTTTGCTCCCTGTACTAAAATATAATAGCTCATTTGCTACTGCAGTTTATTCAATTTTATTATTTAAATTAGAAAGGATTTGGCTACAAAAACAGCAAATTTCACCGAGTCATTAAAGATTTCATGATTCAAGGTGTGTTACACAAGGACTGTAATTTTTCTCTATGACTTTTGAAAATTTAAATGATGCCAAATTTATCATCTTATTTACAGGTGGAGATTTCACTCGTGGTGATGGCACTGGAGGTGTGTTGATGTCTGATCTATCTTATCACATAAAAACTTCATAAGTTTGACAAATTTATTAGAAAATATGCAATTTAAAATTGTAATTGGCAGATTTAGCATTTGGAAGCTACATATTTGGGATGCAGACAACAATTATTCTACTCAAAGACAAAGTCTTGTTTCTGCAAGTAAATAAAAAGTGCCATGTTTCACCTTACAACTTTTAGTTGCAGTGAATACTGGGCATACGATAAAACTGAGCAAAAAATGTAATAAAAAAGAAAAAAATATTCACATGCTTTGCATGAAAGTACTTCATGTTTTAAAGATATTTGGACAACCTAAACCAATATGCAAAGGCAAAAAAGAAAAGTTGTAGAAAAGCAACATCAGACACCTTTGAGTGTAGAGTTGAAGTGCTTACCACATATAGCTATTGTGACTTCCTGACCCAATTGTGCGAAAATTTATTTCATCCTTTTGCAGGTAAAAGTGTTTACGGAGAAAGGTTTGCTGATGAAAACTTCAAACTGACCCATTATGGTGCTGGATGGTTAAGTATGGCGAATGCCGGTAAAGATACGAATGGTTCACAATTCTTCATCACAACTGTAAAAACTCCATGGCTTGATGGTCGCCATGTTGTGTTTGGAAAAGTTGTTGATGGCATGGTATGTTTTGTTATTAGTAACATAGCCAGCCAGCTTGCAAATTTTTGATTTGCTCTGTAAGTTCTAAGCATTATCTTTATTCATGGACCGTTATCCTTTGGACAGCAAAAATTTTCAAACTTGTAAGAAAGGTGTTTATATTTTCTTACGACAAAGAAATTTTGTAATCTTCGAAACAATGTTTTATTTCAGTGATTGCGCATTTCAATCGTATATTTTTCTCTTATAAGAGATTTTATGAACGTTCAAAAATTCTATCCAGTTTATAACGCTATCCGGGCTTCGTGCAACCTGTCCCATATCTTTAAAAATCTATTGTTTTTCATTACTTACACGTAAAACATTTTCACGACAAGACTAAATTTGCACCTTTGTGTGTTATTAGAAATGAACCAATTACCAAAATTACCGATTACTGAAGCCGATTATTCGACATAATCAGCCGATTAATCGGTTTTACCGATTACTTTTTATTTTACTAGTTACTAGTCTCTTTGGCCCAGGGCAGTTTAGTAATTCGTTTTGAAAAATTTATAGCAATGATTGACGATGTAGTTAACGCTTTGTAATTTGTGATTTGCTGTTCAAAATTGTTGACAATCAAATCATTTATTATTGTCATAGGTGATAGGTCTTGTATTGTTAACGAATTAATTTTACTACCTTACTCCAACGAGCTTTTATTGGAATAATATAGCAGAGTGATGTTACCAATCATTAGTTAGTAATTAGTAATTAGTAATTAGCAAGGTTATTTCCTGCACTGAAACAGAAGTTTATGTACATCACAGGTAAAAACAAAGTGATAATTAACTTATTGAAAGTACGACCCTACTAAAGTCAAGTTTATGCGAATATTCAGTTGCCTTTTTTGCTCTTTCCTTATTTCAATTTCTGATTTTATCTTTAAAAGGATGTCGTCCGAAAGATTGAAAACACTAAAACTGGTCCAGATGACCGCCCCCTCAAAGACGTTGTCATTTCTGACTCTGGCGATGTAAAGGTGGACAAGCCTTTCGTCGTAGATAAGACAGCTGCAAAAGAATAAATTGATAGTTTTGTCAATTGACGTTATTTCAGTTATGATTTATCATATGCTTTAGATTATGTAATACTGAAATATGTTTTCAACCACACCTAATCCTTTTTACTGTCTTTCTTACTGATCAATTGAATATATTCTGTAGTCCTTTGCCTGTTAGCTTTCGCCTACACACGGAGTCGTAGCATACTGTGGAGATACACCCCAGTTTAAGCGAAGTCGTCGGTTCATATCGCTTTTGAAGAAACTTTTAAAGATTTCTCATTTTCCCAAAGTAAGTTTTGTATGTGTATATGGATATTGCACCAACTGAAAATATTATTTCACCAAATGCTTTCGAAGTGACTCGTGTTCGTCAGTAAAATCTTACCACCCCCTCCCCTCAGTTTGAAATGTCACGCTAGGACCCAGCCCACACAAGCCCACCATGATCGTGACACTCAATCACAGAAAAGCCGACAGCCTAAAGCAAACTCACGTGTAAGCTCACGTATGTACTCGAAAACCTAGACTCAGAGCAAAACAATGTCATTACAGACACCAGTACAAACCACACAAACATTGCAACCGTGACAGTCACGTGTTTTTGTATCACAACATGTTTATCAATTCAAGTGAACTCTAACCGTCATAACCTTCAAAACGAAAATTGTGTACATGTAAAGGGTGGACGACAAGACAGCAATTAGTTATTTAGACATTATCTTTTAATAGGTTTTATGAAAAATGTTTTAATTTTACATGAAGTCGATGGATGTTTACAAAACACGTCAAAATATATGCCGCGGGATTTGGTTTAGTTGTGGATTAAGCGTTAGGCAAAATCAATTGTTTTTACCACTTTCCATTTTACAACTGGCCTCTGAACCCTTTCGAGTAAAACACAATGTAATTCGGCGCATTGATCTTACTTATAATTTATTCATTTCTATGAATAGTAAATACAATCTTTTAAACATGCATAATTTACACAGCAGGTTGATTGTAGTCAGCTTTATTTATTTGCTATGGCGACCTATAAACTATGGCTACCCTTTTTTGTTTTCAACATGAAAGATATCAGCTCTTTTATCTTGATCAAAAGAATTTAATGTTCGCCATCCGTAAGAAGAAATAATGTGGGATTTCTTTTTGTTGAAAAGGCGAAAACACGTCACTGTCCTATTTGGCATGCATCTACTACTTATTCATGCTCTTTACAGTAGTACAGATGTTCTGATGCAAAAGCTGCATACTTCTGTTGAATCTTCAGTTGTATCAACTGCGACTGGTAAGCGTTGATTGAGGCTTTTCAATCACATGTTTGTAAGTCCAACACTAGTGCTTCATTTCCATACATATATGAAGTGTAAGTTTTGTTTTCTAAGTTAGTATTATTTTAATAACTTTAGCGAAAATCATCGATGATAAATGTAAACATTTTTTGTAAGCTGTGACATGACGACAAGTCCAGTTGCCATGTTTTACATTTGAAACTCCGAACTCGTAGGAAACATTGAATGATCGATACGTTTCATGTTGTAGTGTCAAATTGTCACTAAAAGTCTTGTTGAATCATAGTGAAATGGTAATTTGTTAATTACAATGTTATTCCCCACTTGAGAGTGTTTTTGAAGGATTAGCTTTGGTGATTCGAAAAGTTTTTCTTATGAAAGATACGTTCTTTTAATTGTCATAATGAAAAGGCTCTTCAGAAACAACGTTAGCCGTCAGGCTTTGTAATATTTAAATATTTATTAGCACTCATCTTCGTAAGTACGAAAAGCAACAAACTGTGGATTATTTCTTGACTCCAAATCGACATAGATATATACTTTTGCATTACTTTATATGTTTAATAGAAGTAGACTTTAGAGTTTATAATTACACAAAGAAACAAATTCTATGTTCGTTTTTCAAAGCAGTTCGTTATAATATGGTTAGGCATTACTTTCTTTGACATCCAAATAAAACGAAGTCTTTGGAATAGAGAAAAATATAGTGTATAGGTCTATACAATCCTAATATGATCAGTATAGATACATAAAGGCTATTAATATCTTGTATCTACGATGTATTGAAATATATTTTACAGCTGTCCATTTTTATGCACATAATAATTTACTTCATTGTCTCCTAAATTTTAATCGTCATCTCCTTTTGAGAATTTTTTGAGAATTAAATTTTATCCTGTTGCTTATGTTGTTTCAGTTCCAGTTTCAATTCCATCGCATGGAAATTACTTTCCGAAGGACTTCTCTTTCAAAAGTTTTGAGTAATAATTTAAACGGGATATTTTATCGAGAGCGACATCCAAAGCTAATAACATAACATTATCAAGTTTTTACTCAACAAACGTTGTGCCGATTGCAAATAGCACAGAAATAATGGAATTCAAATCCTTCAAGTCTCACGATTTTCATAATAACACTTTGCCGCCAGTCACTGTGAAAAAAAGTCCTGCTTTCATTGTGGTTAATTCATCTTCAATAATTCTGCCAAGCTTGACAAGTCTTTCGAGCTATAGTCAACGCCACATATTGCAGTCTATTGGTAACACGATAGAGATTAGTTCGTCTAGTATCGTAACGTATGTTGGTAGTGAGAATTTATCAACAGCAGCATTGATGAGCATTTCATCTACGGATCATTCACGTCAAACCTATGATGCTTTTCTAACTGAAAATATTCAAGCGAAAATGGGCCAAATTAGTTCTTCAATTGAAGATTATGATAAGTCACAACAAGCTTTCAGTTTAAGAGTGTCAGAAGCGAACAAAGCTGGCTATGTTTCCCAGAACATGTTTGTGACTTCACTTGTTGTCATGGAGACAAGCAGTTCAACTCCCAGCGTTAAAACAACGCCAACTTTGCAACGATCGTCCAAGAAAAGTTCATTGATAAATAATCCAATTAAAACATACAGTTTAACTGAATCTGGACTAAGTAAGAAAAGTATTAAACCAGGCAATTTTTCATTATTTGATCAGTCTGATACAAGAAATTCTGCTACTGTGAGAGAATCAAAATATGAGAATCAAAGCTCAGCGTCCGAAGAAATTGTACCTTCCAACGTTGGAAAAAGTGCTGACACAGACAACAAGATAAATATGCACATGTCGTCCATTAATAGTTCGTCGTTACGTCATCAAAACCAAACCTTTCATTTACATCAATCTGAAGTTAGCAAAACGAGTGCAAACCAGATCATTACCTCGCTTTTTCATCAATTTGACACCTCTCATCAGATACCATCAAGCTTCGCCATCTCGAAAGATTTTTCGATGTGGTCGCCTTTGATAAACATTAGTATTTCGACAATTGGCAGCACAAACACGATCTTGTATAAAAGTCGTGTTTTAACTATCGTTCCTATATATTCATCATGTTATGTTTCTTATAATATAACCATATCTCACAGAACTTTGTTACAATCAATAAATTCCAACTGTTCAGTCGTGATCCGTCTTCAACTCATAGAGACAATTCTTTGGCGTCTTTTAGTAAAACATCATTGCTAACTACATCAATAAAAAGCATCTTTGATCAATTAACTCAAGCACCATCGGCAACAGAACCGTTGACTACACTACCTGAAAACCGATTGTCAATGTTTCCAAATTCAATTTTTTCCACTGTACATGCGTCGGTCATGAATAGTTCTGGCACAAGAGCAAATGAAACAAAACGCTTAACAACAAGTCCACTGACAGGAATAAACATTGATGTGCACACATCCTACAACAACGAAGTTTCCAAATCTTTTAGTGAAAGAGGAAGATTTTCATCGAACGTCGTTAAAGCACCAAGCTTGATAACAAGTTCTAAAGACTCATTTATGATTTCTGCTACCAGTACATTAGTACCAATATATAGAAGTATTGCCGAGAAAGTAAATGCGAGTACTATGGTAAAAATCCAAAGAACTGAACTTAATCTCCAGTCAATCAGTAAAACATTAAAGTCACGGATCACTAAAGCTACCAACGTGTCAACAAACACGAGTGAGTCAAACCAATATTTAAAAAGAACAAGTACAAATTCAGTCTTTGCAAAGTCTGAAAAAAGAAATGAAGCAAGCATCACTTCTCAATTTGTTGTTGTTAAAAAAACTTTGAAGGAAAACCTTTATGCGAATCAGTCAAATAAAAAGTCGATTTCAACTAGTGTTTTTAAACGACAAAATTTATTATCAACTTCACAACAAACCACTTCGGCAAAATCTCGTTCTCTTTCACAAATGTATTATCCGATAAATACTTCTACATTACCGGCGATCCATGATCGACGATCTGAAAATATTAGTGAAAGCTATTTTATCATATCCTCCGCTATCATTTCGCCAACTCACAAAGTAACTCCATTTTATGATGGCAAGTCTAATCGACGGCATGGATTTGGAAAGGGAAGTACACTCATTCCTGTTGATGGAACATATACACCTCTCACCTTAAAATCATCGTCTTTATTCTCAAGCTCGAACAAATCAATTCAATCGTCAAGTTTAGCTTCAAATTCTGAAAATTACATTGTTTCCATGAAAGCAAAATCAACTAACTCCACAAACCTATTACCAGCTGTTAAGACTACTTCATCAAAAGGATTTAAATTGTCAACTTACAGTACTTATAAAATTACTAGTGGAAAATGGAGCTCAATATATGTTTCAGATGCGCCAAAATCATCAACAATTTTAATACAACCTTTTTCCACAGGTTTCGAAACTTCTTCTAACTCGATTGGTATCGCTCCGTCAAATGCAAGTTTGCAAAGTTTACAAGTGAAAATAAACTCTGCATATCTTAGTTCTAGCCATTCTACAGCTAAACTTAACACACTCCCTAGTTTCTTGAGCGGTTTTACCAGATATTTTATAAACAAGAACTCTACGATGACTTTATTAAACAAGGTCAATACGTCCGTGGAAGCAATAAACAAGACAGCACTAACTAGTGGCTCAATTGTGATTTATGCTTCCGATACATCTGTACCGTTTTATTCAAAGAAAACTGTCGAAGTGAATTCAAGTGCAATGGAAATCCTTAGATCAAGGAATACAACTTCTTATTCAGTAGGTGGAAAATCAAAGTCAATAAACATTTCAGTCACCTTTTTATCATCAGATGCAAACAACTTAAATAAACATTCACGAACAGCAAATACAAATCTTGTCTTTGGGACCACTGAGAGAGTAAATATTGCAAGCACCACACATCTTATCGCCGTTGTTACGACAACCTCAAAAACAAATGTTCGTGATTTAAATGCTTACTCAATATCATCAACTTTCTCAGAAACAAATGTTCATGATTTAAATGCTTACTCAATATCATCAACTTTAACAGAATGGCAAAAATTATCATCAGTTTTACAGCAGGCCACTTTAACAACATCTTCCCTCCGCCATCAAACGAGGATGTGATAAATACTGATACACTAGCTGTAAACTTTGCTCAAACATCTGAAAGTGCAGCTAAAAGTTCTTTGATAATGTCCCCCACGATCCTTTTGACTACGAAGAAAGCAATGTCATCTTATAGAAGCAAAGTAAATCAACTGCATAACGATGGAATTGTTGGAACTCCCAGTTCTCAGGCAACTGTTAAAAACGGGATACTGGTGTCGTCAATTGTTTCTGAGAAGCAAATGTCACCATCAATTTTCAAAAAATCTTCGACAAAGGCTAACAAGTATATGCTGGCAAGTCGTACTGCTCAACGTAATGTAAGTTTACAAAGGGAAGACTACGCAACATTCGTTTACCTCAGCTATTCTTACTTTAAAGATAGCACAAGCTCCAAATTTTCAAGAACTCCTAATCCTTTCGTTAAAGAAGCAAGCAGGACAACGGACTTTACGGGGATTTTGCCACAAGTACATTAATACCATTTAATTCAAAGAGTGCTGTGAAAATAAATTCAAGTACAAAAATGACAATTGAAAGATCAGAGTACGTTACTTCAAATTCTTATTCAATTGGTGTAGTATTGGCATTACCTGTTAACACAAACCTTTCTATACCTCCAAGCAAAAGTTATTCACATCAGCATCTACCAAAAACTAAAACAAGTTCAACAACAAGTACAATTGACAAAAAAATCTTCACCATTGTTGCAAAAGCTTCAGAAAGAAGCATTCTCGTAGATTCTCAGACAAAAAATCAGTATCATCAACTGTATCTGAACAACAAGAATTAAAATCAATATCACGAAAGTTTACTTCAACAAAATATTTTGTCCCTTCACCTACTGGTTATATTAAACCAAGTTCTCATCCCACTCTCATTGATTTGAATGAAAGCGTTTTGTTCGCTACACCATCGTTAAAGAAATGGTTTTTTTCGTCAGATGCGTCTGGAAAATCAACTGTATTGGAGAAAACAAATTCTGATTTCATGTCTTCGCAAAGTTTATCTGAAAAAGACACTTCCGATATCCTTAGCAAGAGTAAATTGACGTCAAAAGTCAATGATCACAGCTTCATTAACGTTGCAGTCAACAACACTCGTATCAAACAAACATCGTCCCCAGGTCTAAACAACACTCATATCAAACAAACATCGTCATCAGGCCTAAACAACACTCAAATCAAACAAACATCGTCACCAGGCCTGTGCTTAGTTAGCTACTCAACGTTGTATGTGACTGAATTTTTTCTTTCAACTTTGGAAGAAGTTTCAGCTTCACAAGTAGAAAAAGATTTCAGCTTTCAGACACCTAGACCATTACAAAAAACATCGACTTCTCCAATCACAAAAGTAAATCATGCGTATACGGAAACCGTACAAGATACATTCTTTCTTCTGTTTACTAAATCCACCAATTTTTATAGAACATCAATGTCTTTGACTTCAGCAAGCATGATGGTAGCTTCTGCACGAAACAATATTCTTCCCAAGAGCGCAAAAAGACTCAATTCATCCACCGTACATCTTGATTTTGAAGCAAACACATTTACACCTCAAACTTTGTCTTCATCATTCATCGAAGCAAACAGAACAAGTGCAATCAAAAACGCAACTTTCAGTGTCGGTAGTACCACTTACCCAACTATCGGATTAGAAGAATCAATCAAAACAGATCAGTCATCCACAGAAAGATCTATAAATGGAAAAAGCACTATGACCATGCACAGATCAAATACCCTTTTTAAATCAATGAAAGCGACATCTCAAACGTCATCTTCTTCACCAATCAAGACAAAAACAACAGTTACAATGAAAAACATGATGTCAAGAAAACGAAGCACCACTGACTCAACTATCGTCTCAGAAACGCAAGTTAACGTCGATCCGTTGTCTTTACAAAATTCTCTCACCACAACGGACATTTTGACGTTTTCTGCACCAAATACACCTTTAGAAACAATGAAATTGAGATCTCAAACTTCATCGTCAACATTTATCGAGGCAAGTACAACGAATACAATGAGAAACATGACATCAAGTATACGAAGTACCACTGAACCACTTGCTGTCTCAGAGACGAAACTTAACGTCGATCCGTTGTCTTTACAAAGTTCTTCTTTCACAACGGAGATTTTGACCATTATTACACCAAATACTCTTTTAGAAACAATGAAAATTGAATCTCAACCTTCTTCATCACGATTTATCGAGGCAAGTACAACGAATACAATGAGAAACATAACATCAAGTACCCTCATTACCACTGACCGTGGTTTCAGCTCAGAGGCTACTGATCCGTCCACAATACAAAGCTCCATCATTGCAACAATCACTTCGAGAATTATTGCATCCAAAAGTCTGGAAACCATGAAATTTAATTCTCAAACTTCGTCTTTACCATTAATGCAGGCAAACACTACAAGTACTATGAAGAATATGATGTCGAGCATACGTCCCAAAGAGCCCATCATCAGCTTTGTTGCATCAATAAACACTGATGAGTCTTCCACTCAAAACTCTTTCACTATAGAATCAAATCATCATAGACAAACCATGAAACTCATATCTCAACCTTTGTTTTCGACATTTCTCATTAAAAATGAAGAAAAAACAGCAATTTTGCGTAATACTGCTGGACAAAGTAGAAGCTCAATTAGCGTGGCTAACGCTAACCATTCATCCACGTATCACACAGTTAGCCAAAATATTCCGTTTTTGTTTCACTCAATGTCCTCTATAACAACTTCTTTTCAAACTATATCAAAGGCTGTTTCTTCAATCAATGCTACGTTCGTTCAATACAAGTTTTGACAATGCCATCAGTATCCACTGCCAAGACAAATGCCAACGTAGCTCCTTCAACTTATGCTACGTCCTTTCCATACAACTTTTTGACGATTCCGTCAGTATCCACAGCCAAGATAAATGCCAACGTTAGTTCCGTTAAAATGTCATCATCGATTACGACAACACAACCACCAATGACAAGAGAAAATTCCATTCTTCTTATTATTTTCAAAATCTCACGAAGCATCGATGTAACCACCAACGCATTTAAATTAAACCTGGAAAGAAGATTATTTGACGTGTACACAAAAGGAAGACTGACTGAAAAACGAAGAAAAAAACGCAATACCTTTCTCGATTCACGAGTAACGGTAGGTTATTAATATCAGTCGGCAACATTACATTTGAGAATACTGTATATATATCTTTACCCATCACCTTGAGGTTGTTGCAATCTTTTACAATGTTGCAGATTCGAAGTATCACAAGAAAAGAAGCGGAAGTAGACGTGAGGTATGTCGTCATTGAAAACAATCGGACATTGTTGGCAGTGGATGCAGCAAGACTAATGAATTTTTTTACTAATGAAAAAATGCGAGAACTACTTGGTTATGAGGTGAGAAATTTAGTTTTCTCTAAACCATGAGCCATTTTTTAAGAGTCACTCTCAAATACAAATGAAACTAATTATTGCCCATGTAAAAATTTGTTTACTTTTGGTCTGAAAATAAGAATATCGCAAAATAAGATCGGAAATTTTTCTAAAATACCAGATATGTAACGAAGAATATTTTTTTGTATGCTAAATGTGATTGGTTCATTCATAGTCACATGACGTAAAATAAATGCAATATGTCCTTCAGGGAAACAAGAGAAAAATTGTTGCCCGCCAGGAAGACAAGTGAAATTTTTTCCCACACATTTTAATATCATAGCAAATAGGCAACCATTTAGGAGAAAAAACTAAAAAAAATCATTCCTCGAGCTTATTAAGCGACGAAATTCATTTATTCACGGGAAAAATTATTCAGAAAACACTTGGAAATCAACCAAACATGCAGGGTTCAGCCTTATGGCATTATGAAACAAAATTTCACCGGACGAATCTCTCCCGAATGACGTTAATTTTACAATGAAGAGCTGTCAAAATGTATGATACTTTTTCCTATGCAAAAAAAAACTTAATTTACTTCCACTTGTGAAATAGCGAGTTTTGTTTTCCTAGTGTCTCCTGCAATGTTTCCCCGGACTTCGCCTCGGGAAACAATGGGACTTTTGTAAACAAAACTCACTTTTTCCCTCTAGAGCATACATTAAGTGTACAATGTAATATACATAGCTTTATAACTTCTAGTTTTTTCAATTTTCATTAGGTTATAACACGTCCTATACCGGCACCAACAATTTCTCCCGACATTCAATTCGTTTCAATGTTGGTAAAGACGGATGCACAGAAAAATCTTACGCTTGAATCAGTGAAGATGGAGTTCGAGAAAAATTTAGCAAGATTTTACAAAGTGCTCGTCAATATTCCTGAAAGCAATGTGGTTGAAACCAAGGTAAATATGACGACAACATATACGGGTTACATGCCGAATTAACACAATTTTCGACATATTTTGCAACGAAAACAAACATGTACCGAATCTTTTTGGAGATTTATTTTTCATCAGCATTTTGAAAGTTGTCAGATGTACATTTTATGATTTTATGATGTTTTGTTTCTCATAAAAATAATTTCAATATTCTTACACTCGCATAAAATTTTGAAAATCATTTGGGAATCCCACGATTCACACGCACACATCATTTGGAAATCCTACGATTCACACGCACACATCATTTGGAAATCCACGATTCACACGCACATCATCTGGGAATCACACGATTCACACACACACATCATTTGGGAATCCCACGATTCACACGCACACATCATTTGTGAATCACACGATTCACACGCACACATCATTTGGGAATCCTACGATTCACACGCACACATCATTTGGGAATCACACGATTCACACGCACACATCATTTGGGAATCCCACGATTCACACGCACACATCATTTGGGAATCCCACGATTCACACGCACACATCATTTGGAAAAAGACATAACTTCAGGAGTTGATGTCTTGAAAACTTCCATCACTTTAGGACTCACACACTTTCCTTCCCTATTAACTTAAGGAATTCACTGACGTTCTAGAATTTTCCATTACTCAAGGAATCACAGATTTTTCCTTTCCTATTAACTTAAGGAATTCACTGACGTTCTAGAATTTTCCATTACTCAAGGAATCACAGATTTTTCCTTTCCTATTAACTTAAGGAATTCACTGACGTTTTAGAATTTTCCATTACTCAAGGAATCACAGATTTTTCCTTTCCTATTAACTTAAGGAATTCACTGATGTTCTAGAATTTTCATTACTCAAGGAATCACAGATTTTTCCTTTCCGTTAAAAAGTAGCTTGCAGTCCAGATACTACATGTAAATTTTAGATTACCAGCATCAACTTTAACTTAAAAATTGTTGGTTTTACAAGCAATGGACACAAAATAGTTGATTTTCAGAGAAAGGAGTAAAAATAAGCTAACTACGCCACTGCTCTTAGCTTGCATCTCAATTTTTCACAAGAAAGTGAATGTTTATCATATTCAAGCTGAAAAACGATTCTATTCTTCAATAGAATTGTTAGCGATGTTTCTCCGCACTGTTTCCTGTCTCGATTATTTTTTTGTTACTAATTTGCTTGATATTTGATGGTTTTTAGATAACTCATCTGTACCACGATGAATTTAATAGAACGTACATTGAGTTTTCGATCAGTGTAAACAACATTCCCGTACAGCGTGAACAGATCCTGAAAGCTTTTGGCCTTACTCCCGATCAATTATCTTCGGCTTTGTCCCAAAGGGTATGTCTTTTACATCATAAATCATACGCATTGATGCATGAATTTTTTAAATAAATTACACGGTTTCACTGATTGGCTATCAGCAAAGATTCTATGCTAGTACACAAAAACATTAATATTAAACATTAATATTAAAACATTAATAAGATGACTACCACTAAGGTTGTCAAAACGTCAGTCAACAACAACAAAAACAGTCCTTCTCAGGACTATACCAACCTGGACGATGTGCATTTACAAACATGAAACATTAATATTGTTAATTAATAAGCCCTTAATGACCGAGCGCGAGGTCTTTACGGATAAATAACGGGCCGAGGTGTTTTACTCCTCATTATATGCAAACTGAAATCTAGTTGCTGGGCCCTAGTTACACTGGAAAATAAATGTTGAACTAATGATTACCCTGCACTTTACAAAAAAATGTTCGCATTTCATACTAAATTTCAAGAATTTTTATTACTGCTCATTTTACATGTTTGTAAATGATGATCGTCCAGGTTAATAAAGTCCTAAGAAGGACTGTTTTTGTTGTTGTTGACTGACGTTTCGACAACCTTAGCGGTAGTCATCTTCAGAGTCAAATGAGGAGTAAACGTCAGGTTAGCCGTATTTGTTATCTGGTTCTTACGTCATTGTATCATCATTTACAAACATGTAACGATACTCCCGGGCTCAAATCATTTACTTTACTGCTCATTTTCTTAAAAAATTCAGCATGGCAGGAACTTGTTTCGCCATACCCTCTTAAATGATATGTGTACTCACTGATTTTATTTTATCGCTGCGCAAATTTGTTAGCACTGTACATTATAAAATAAAACAATAAAACGCGTGCGATGATTGGTCTAGAGCCGTGTTTGTATTATCAAGTGCAAAACACATCTGAGCTCAACCAATCAAATCAATCAAAACAATCAATCAGTCAAAGAGAATTTGCAAATCGGTCACGAATACATTTTAGAGGAAAAATTAAATGTCTTTTTCCCATTATTGTTGTTTTATAAAAGAAATAAAAGATGTTTTTCGTATTCGCAATGGCTTATGCAAACCTCGTAGACGTTTGTGAGAACTCTCGAGCATGTACAACAAGGTCTCCTCTGTTTATATAAGCCAGTGCAAACACAGTAAAGATGTTTTATTTCTTAATTAAAATTACATATGTTGCATTTTATTAATTTTCACAGGTTTTGGTCCTACCATATATTCCAGAAAATTTACAGCCTACTGAGAAAGATAAAATTGTTCAAAACATGCAGATCAACAATGTCTCAAATTTAACAACAGTGAAGCAAGATATATCAAATAAACTTGCAAGGGTGTATGTCCAAGCGCGTTTAGCTTCGACAAGAAGAAAACGGAGAAAAAGAGCTTTAGGGAGCATCGATGCTGTGGTGAGTCACCACACTTGTCTTTGTTGAAGGAAAAAAGATATTAATGAATGCACATAGAAATACAAGGAGCCTGTGATTCATTGTATTCTGCATATATTACATAAATTAAACAGCCTGTGTGTTTAGGTGATGATATTATTATCATAAGAAATGTTTTTCGTTGTGGTCCATAAATTGGTAGTTCAACCACGATGTAATGCTCGATAGAATAAGTTTAAAATAAAATGGGCTTGAATGAGTGAGGTTTAAATGAGGTTTAAATGAGGTTTAAATGAAGTTTAAATAAATGGGTTTAAATGAGTTTAAAATGAAACGTTATTCAAAGCTTGAAGTTCACTTCAACTTTGAATAACGTTTATTTCCCTTCATTTGTATTGTTCAGAAAAAAAAGTTTTATTAATTATTACTAATATGGGATGAGTGAAAACAATTAAATAATGTTAATTACACTTGACCAATATTCAAAAATAACCCTTGCAGGCTAAGATTTGCGAAAAAGACAAGCTAATATCTATGATTTCTGCTTTATAAGAAGTTCAGAAGATCTTGTATATCTTATTGACTTGTTAGGCGAACTCTTCCATCCGTATACAATGTTAATTTAACCAATGTTACGTTAATCTTTATGAGATGAATCCATATTAATTTTGGTACACTGTACAACCTAAGCTTGTTGTGTATTCTGAGCTTGTATGATAATTAATGTATGCTTCTCATATTTAATCCGACACCGTAGCAACAATGGTTTAGAATATCCAATTGTGTTGTTTTAAAATCATCGTAATAGAAAGAATAAATGATTCTATTCTTTGAATGCATTCCTACCCATTAAAGATAAAGGTTTGGCAAATTTTCTTCATTTTAAATTTTAATTTGGTGGTGACCATTCATATTTAAATGTTAGACTTGATTATTGTCCACATCTCATGTTTACTACGTAAAGCTTTCCATGGAGAATGATTATGTTCCATTGATCTAGGTTTGATTTTAAAATGAAACACGTTAAACCGTACAAACCTCGATCATTGCCTTCGTTTGAAACGGGCCTCTAGCATTAGCTTGATTTCATTGATATGCCATTCTTTCGTGTAGAAACTTTGACCATGATGTAAAGCGACATAACAAGAAAGTTTAAAGAGAAATTACGTGTTGTATGAGAAGTAATATAAGACTTCACAACAGACAAATATAATAGACAATACAACGTTCTGTATTTCTTTCTTTCTTGTCTGCACAGTCGTAATCAGCCAGATTATTTCGTTTAGTTGTATGCCAATATTTTTAGTGTCTCTCACTGACACATTGTGAACACAAACCATTCTTAAAGGAATGATTATTATTTACACTACAGGAATATAATATGAAGTTTCAGACGTGCTTACCAACTGCCAGTTTGCCTTTACCAAAACGCCTCCGAATCTAAAAGCATATAGATATGTGTCTTAACTTCCGCTAAAACAAGCGCTTTGTGCTCGTATAAAATTATCAATTATGAATTTTTTTGAAAAATTAAAATAATCGTTTATTCCTTAGATAATTGAACTCAAAAGACTTCAGGATTCAACTGTTGACGTCATTTATTACATCACTGATGCAGGAACCATTTTGAATGCGACTTACGCAACTGTAGTTTTGAAGAATCTCAATATTGCTGCGATGTCATCCATAACTGCTCCTTACACTGTGAACTCGATCCCAGCCCCTCTAAACTCTACGCTCATCGCTACTGCTTCTATCGATGATGACTATCCATCTTGGTTTCTTCCTGTCGTCATTTCTAGTTGTTTCGTGTTCATTTTAATTGTTCTTTTCCTCATATTGTGTTGGAGATGGAAGAAAGGAGCGCCTTCAAAGAAAGTAATACCAATAATTGAAAATACCGTTCATGGACATGAGACAATACCCAAAGTAAGTCAAGCTTTAAACTCTTAGTGAATGATATTTTATGCTATGATATGTCTTGGTAATATACAAGAAAAAGTTTCTCAATTTTGATTGGTTTAGAGCAATGTGATTTTCACTAAATAACATCGTGAAAAAGAAAGACCAGCGGAAACTTTTTTAAAAAAATGCTCCTTACTGTTTGGTCGAGCAAAGAAGTTGTCGTAGATCCAATCATAATAAAACATTTCAAAGGCTGGAAAGTTAAATAATTAAGTTAATTAAATTAAATAATTAAACAAGTCTAGTCTTTGTTGTTGTGATTTACGTTACAACTAAGCTCGGTTGTTGTTCTACAGATGATTTATGCAAGTGATCCAAAGCCACAAACTTCCAGTTTACGTCATCCGCCATCTTTACGTATCAACACGTCACTTACAACAGAAAAAAATGGCGACGAAAACCGTCTACAACTTCGACCAATCATCGAAAAGCCCCTTCTTAGAGAGGATTCTTTACGAAGGAAAGTTGGAAGTCGGGAAAGCATAAGCACAAGGTTTGACTTTACTTTATTTGAAAAATTGTAATTGATACTGAACTGTGTTTTGGGTCTCCTCGCTTCTGCAAAACATTGTATTATGGTCAATAGCAAAACCCCTTTATACATTAAGGATTATGTTTGTTGTCATATGTCTTGTTATAGGTTGTATTATACTACTTATTGTTATGTATGTTAATGATATAGCTATATTGATATGTATTTTAATACTTTAAAACAACGTAATGGATTCTGTATTGAGGAATACAAAACTTAGTCAATAGAGCACTTTCAATTACGTGCAATAGTACTTGCGGTAAAAAGCTAAGAAATCTTTTGAAAAATTTTTTAAAACGCTTGGCCTTGCGTCAGTAATGTTCAAAAAATCCACTACTTCGTAGATCGCAATTGAGAAGAAATCTTTACAGTGGTTCTTGTGGGGTTTTTGTGGTTTGAAATTAAGATTGTAATTTCTAAAAAACAATAACGTGGCTGTCACAACGTTCTCTTAAAGTTAAGACAATTAAAGTCCATCTTTGTATAATAATTTTCAACTATATCATGTTGGGTACTATTATTTACATCATGTTGCACATTTCATGATTATTTCAACTATATTTAATGAAACAGATTGAGCAATCAATGAATCCAATGATTAATTAAAACAACAACCATACACACCATAGGAGCTATCATTTCTGGGAAGGGGGCGGTAAATATTTTACCCAACTCACAATGAAAGTTCCAACATATTTTTAGCCGACTAACGTTTAAAAATTTCCCAACCTTTTAATCTTCAAAATTTTTAGCGAAGAGCAGCTGCCCCCTGCCCCCCTGTCGTGCACGCCTAATGATACGACTACGTACACTACTGTCTTGTATTTGAAATAGAAGTAATCCAGTGTTTAAAGAAGAAGTGAGTGAAGTAGAAAGTACAGATGAAGTGAGCAGTACAGACCGGACGCACTCTTTTACTCAAGATAAAAAGCTTGAGACTCCACGAAAAACAATGAACCCTCCGTCCATCTTGGAGACTGTCGCCTCTGACAGGGATGGAGATAGTGAAAGTGACGAAGAAGTCAAAACTTCTGGAAAAAGCAGTAATTCAAATAGAAAGGACAATAAGGTAGATGTACAAATACTCGATACTTTGAAATGAGTGTTTTATTTGTGACATTTCTTAGTAGATGCAATGACACTTATAAATTAATTGTATTATGTGCTTTGGTGAGGTTTATCTACAAGTTATTACATCACCCAGATCTTCTAATTGATTGGATGAACTTACAATTTTCTATCGTCATTTATAGATCTTCTGTTTTATTGCATGAAGTTGCTATTTCCAATTTTTACATATTTGACATGTTTTTATTTTTCATTTTGCTAGTACTCTGCAGGAGTCTTCGCGCCTATTGCGATCATGAGTGACACCGGTTCCACGGAAAAGCAGCCCCCGGTTAGATTTAGAACAAGCGTTCAACCCACGTCCATTTTGCCTACACTGGACCTAAGACAAACATCTCTTGTCGGAAGGATCATTGAAGAGGTACTATCATGTCAAAGTTAAGATAAAACTGTCTTAAAAAAACTCGTTTAAGATTGAGTCAACATAGTTAAAATTTCCCCTTTTCAAATTTACGTCAGTTAAATCCATAACATATGTGAGTTTGTCCATCACTGTTCATAATTTAAAGAATCGATTTACTCTGAAGTGCTTCCATGCAGTATTTTGCGTTTTCATCCAAATTTTAAATCTATCATTTCACTGTTTATTCGTGGCAATAGCATAAATTACAGGCCACACCTGCGCGATTTTTGCAATGTTGCAATAAATTGGCAATGACTTCAATTCAACGCAAAGAGTCTCATATCGGACACAATACGGCTAATACTGTTGTTTACAATAGTTTCCTTGCTTTGTTGTAGATTTGTGTGATTTGTAAACATTAATGGCGTCGGCAAACATGCCTATAACCTGATGTGATAGTACAAATTATACCCGAATAAATTTTTGCCAATATGACGATGATTATCAGCGTTGTTAATGATTTTAATTGAAAACTGATAAACTTTTGTTATTACGTGTGTTTACGCTCTTTAGGAGGACTCCATTCAGCAAGAGATAAAAACCAAGGTAGGCAATAACGAATTTGATTTATGTGACAGCTTTTATGTAATATTCGATTAATTAGAATATTACTTTTTGCTTGTGGATAGATTATTTTCAATGAATAAATGCTATAGAGTTTAGTTATAGAGTTCAAATCATCGCAAGGCAACATAGTATTTTAAGCTGTTGCACAGCTGAGCAAACTCAGCTTATTTTACGTCAACGAAAATATGAAAATTCTATTCAAAAATATTACTTCATTAGATTTGCCACAGCATGTCACTTTGCCCATGTTTTTTTTCATATTTTGTCAAAATTTCCGAAAATTGAGAAAGTTAATGAAATAAACGGCGTCTCTCCTAAAAATGAAGTTGTTTTTTTGATTGCAGGCCGACATTGAAAGATGGCGAAACAAACAAAGACAACGTGAGAAGTGGTTAGGAGAATCTAGATCTAAATCAAGAACAAAAAAGAAAAACTTCATGGGAAAGAAATCCTGGGGACGAGCTCAACGAGAAATCGGTGCCGTGCTTGATCCGTACGGCATGCAGCCTATTGTCAGGTGGGAATGAGTGATTTAATTTAATACACTGTTATGCAGTCGTGAGATAACGCTCTTGCTTAATTAGTCCATGTAGAAAACGCTAAACACAATCTAAAGAATATTGATGAACGTGAAGTATTATGAAATGTGCTATCCTATGTGGCCTTTAAGTATTTATAATGAAAAGAAAAAACGACTTTCGAGTTTGATTCGACCATGAGAATTACTGTAGCTACGTGAATTCTTGTTTGATTTAAAATAATGGAGGGAGTGCTGGATAAAATTCTTGTCTAAAATTCATTCTATGATCTATAAATAAAATTTTCAAACGTAACTAGCCATTATTGCGTATACAACTATTTAGCAAGATGTAAACTACGACGATTTATAAACTAGGTTCATAATTTACATTCAGATACATAGCTAATTTATTAGTTGTTCAGTCAAATTTCTGATCCGATTGGACTGTCTTACAGAAATTCACGTCGCAAGTCACGTCGTAAATACAACATGAAAATGGTCACAACCGATGACGAAGGTAGCGTCGAACTGCAAGGATTCAAGAAATTATCTGATGTTGAAGAAAAGGTGACGAAAACTATCTCAAAAAGATTCTTACGGCTAAGTTATGTATATGCAGTCGAAATGTAATGCCTCAAATAGTTTCATTTGTTGTTGTAAAGCTTAGCGCAATTAAAACGCACACAACATGTTCACTCAACATGCGTTCAACATTGTAGAGTCAACATGTTGAGAGCCATTGCACACCCTGTTGAGTGGTGTTGAGTTGTGTTGAGTTGTGTTGAGTTGTGTTGAGTTGTGTTGAGTTGTGTTGAGTTGTGTTGTTGTATTGAATTGTGTTGAGTTGTGTTGAGTGGTGTTGAGTTGTGTTGAGTTGTGTTGAGTTGTGTTGAGTTGTGTTGAGTTGTGTTGAGTTGTGTTGAATTGTGTTGAGTTGTGTTGAATTGTGTTGAGTTGTGTTGAGTTGTGTTGAATTGTGTTGAGTTGTGTTGAATTGTGTTGAGTTGTGTTGAGTTGTGTTGAGTTGTGTTGAATTGTGTTGAGTTGTGTTGAGTTGTGTTGAGTTGTGTTGAGTTGTGTTGAATTGTGTTGAGTTGTGTTGAATTGTGTTGAGTTGTGTTGAGTTGCGTTGCGTTGTGTTGAGTTGTGTTGAGTTGTGTTGAGCTGTGTTGAGTTGTGTTTGTGTTGAGTAGTGTTGAGTTGTGTTGAGTTGTGCTGAGTTGTGTTGAGTTGTGTTGAGCTGTGTTGAGTTGCTTTGAATTGTGTTGAGTTTTGTTGTGTTGTGTTGTGTTGTGTTTAGCGTTGTTGAGCGTTAAACTTCTTCAAACTTTTGACTCAACATTTTCTTTGTTCAAAGCTCATCGATGCGTGCCTAAACATTGTTTAGTGCGTTTGAACAGCTCAGTTAACAATGTTGAGCTAACGCATACAACATAGCTTAACTAAATTTAATTATTGTAGTCTACAACTGCTGAGCCCGAATCTGATTCTGATGGTAACATTAGTAAAGCCAGGGAAAGATTAATTACACTCATTGACGAGGCTTTCACATCAATCAAATCATCGTCAAATAAGCACACGTCAGATGTAATCGACAAGGTTGATGGAGAGAAGAAAAATGATTTACCAAATCCATCATTAAATCAACCCTTAGTTGACTTTACTCCTGCACTTACCGAACCACCTCCTTCTCATGGTCGTGCATCGGTTTCACCAGCAAGACATCGAAGACGATTTATGAACCCTCAAAGTGTTCATGAGCCATACCATCACGGTAATATGGGAGGTGTTTCTCGCTCCAATCCTCCTCCTCTTCTACCGGTGGCAACAAAAAATCCCCTCGTTATATGGGATCCTGTTGATGAGCAAAGGTTTGTTTTGATAAAGTTGTCTGTTGTCAGTTATGCTTGAGAAGGATGTGTTTACACTAATTAATTTTTATTATTTCGCTTCAATGTAGGGCGCTTAGCCAATCAGCATACAGGCCTAGGTCTGAAAGAAATCCATACACATATACAGATGCTTCTGGTCAACTCTATTTCACGCCTGTACAACAGACTACTGATGGAATGGTATGAAATAATATTCATTACCGAAAGATCAAATGTCCCTGTTTTCTCCTTATTTTACATTCAAGAGCACTTTGTATGAGCCAACCTTGTGTTGACCGTATTGTATTCTTGAAAAGAATGTTGTGGCACAAATTAGGCTGCTGTCTTTGTTCTTAATTTGATTTGTTACATCTTTTCATGACATAAAGGTTCGTTAATTCAAAAGTATTTATGCAATGGTTAAAAATATGTTAAGCTTTTTATTTTGTCTCGCACGTTCAATTGCTTTGACTAAAACAGTAAATAAATGAACTGTTAATTACTACTGAATTATTTTTTAAGATGAACCTCATGATCGAATATTGATAAAATGTTTTGATAAATCAAAAATTTATCATATAGTGAAAATTCATGAAGAAATCATTAGATTTAGTTTTACCTTTTTGAAAAGTTTCAACAAAACATTACTACAACTTAAATTCGTTAAAAAATGTCTCGAGGTCTTTAGCCCTTTTATTTATACCATTTTCAAGAGAATATCAAATCACTTTCATCTTACAACATGATGTTTCCCCCTATTAAACAAAGATTTGATGGAAAATTCAATATTGCCTAAGACGTTGAAACTTTCTTCATGATCTTTTCTCAATGAACACATGGGCAAAACGAAATTAAATTGATTCGTTTTCATTGAATGAAATTGATAAAAAACGCGATATTCTCCAACATACAAACATAAATTACTTCCTTACTATCCAAAATTTTATTATGCATATATATTACAATAATAATTGTGCCTACCTGTGTAGTGTACTCAACATTACTGTGCTTCTGAGTAGACTTTCAAAGATATTTTTTGTTCTCTACAGGGTGGTCTTATTTGGTCTCCTTACGCTACTGAATACGCTATGGAGAATTTTTATAGAGATGTAAGTAAGTCTTGCATGATTGTCACAAAATTGAGAAATTAAATGTTTTATTTGGTTTTTAAAGAGCACAAGAGATTCAACATCTTTGATTTCAAACCATGAAATATTTCTTTTATTCATTAGAATTTTATGTAATTCATAATTTAGTACATAGCAAGCAACTGGTATTTGGTATTTTTTGCGACACCTTAGTAATTCAATTTTATTTTGCATTGAGGTCACTGTCAACGAATCTCTTCTTATATTTCAACGGCAAAATACTTTACTAATGATTAAAGCGCATACCTTTTCCGCTATTTAGAACAGTTTTACGGCTGACTTAGTATGTATGACCTTTTTAGTTCTGCACGCATTTGAATGATTTTCAGAATGAAAAGTTGCCTCTCCATTGTAGATTTTTTCGATAAAAATTATTCTGAGAAATGCTATTCGTTATCAATTGTATTGTCCGCAGGCAACTGCTTAACTTTAACTACTGTCGACTTTACAGTGAAAATAAAAACACATGAAGAAATAAACACATGTCTTTATGTTTCCGTTTGTATCACAATGAAATATACGCGCTGCGACCGCCATCTTTATTGATACGTCATTTGCAATAAACACATGCCTATTTTCCCGCTGGTTTCTTACAGAGAGAAATTCCCACAACATTTGGTTCAACAACCGCTACTTTAGTGGATGTGCCAAACGATGAAGAGCCTGGGACGAAAACAGGTCAATCTGCGGAACCACTTGTCCAAGCAATTAAAAAGGAACTTTTTCGTTTAGCTTCTGGAAAAACTCCTGTTAAACACTTGTAGTTTGAAAATATTTAGTTAATTTACACATTTGTTATAAGTTAAATACTTGAATCATAGTTGCATATGTAATTTTTGCACTTTATATAAGATTAATTTTGAATCAGTTTACAAACGTTCGATCCTACAATGATACTAAATACTTTCAGCTTATGATCGTAGGATCCATTGTAAGAAAAAATACCTTGCAGCCATAGGCTCAATTTAAATTCAAAATATAAAACATAACAAAGCCATTAGTTATAGAAATTTTAATAATGATGATATTATAAAATTTTGATGGTCCGAACAAATTTATTTGGGGGTATTGGCAACGTACATTGCTGAATGTCATGATCGCCAATGTATATGAAAACCAATAAATTATTTGTTAACACATTTTAAAAAAGTGTCAATCTATTCGCACTGGGAATGCTGGCCTGAAAATTTCAGTCTTGCTAGGGTATATACAGTGCTGTAGAACTAAATTTATCAGAGGGGGGGGGCTCTCTTGACGAAGTTGAAGTCATGAAATTATGAAAAACTACCCATTTCAAAGGTAGAAGGAGGGCTCCTCCCCCAAGCGCCCCACCCCCCACACTTCTACAGCACTGGGTATATTTCATAAGCTAGAAACGTTTCGTTTCGGGGGAGTGAGCAAATATAGAAAAACTTGTAATGCAAGACTAATTAAAGGCAGGCTGGATATGTAACTTGTTGTATCTGTCATTATATATAGTTCAAATTTTGCAGTTTATATAAAAATGTTTCAGGCACACAACATTTTTCATTCGTAATTGTACAATGTCACGTGTAAGGAAAAGAGCAAACAATGAAGTGTCTGTGAAGTGATTTGTGAATATTCATGGCAGCAATCATTCCCATTGGCAGTAGATTGTAGATGCATGGAAACAAAAAATTGGTATTTCACGAAGACAAAATGAAACTAACTTTGATATAATTCACTATTCAAAAATCGTTTTATCGATTTCTTAAAGAATTATGTAAATATTTGCTCTTTATATCTATTTGCATCATAACTAATAATATAAATGTTTGTTTTCTCTATCGTTTCTTATATTTCTTGACACAGGAATACACTCTATAACTCTAAGTTCCTTTTTTCTTTCATCCAACGATTTCACATGGTCTTCCAGGCAATCGAGAGCAAATATAAGAGCGCTTTCTTTTTATATTTGCAGCAAGATTCCGTACTTTTGTCTCCATCTTCCGCAAAGACCGAAGGAATTCAAACTTGTCTTGGTTTTTATTCACTTTCATACCTGAGGGGTCGTCATGACTTAGTGGGAACGATTCGCGCAGCGGCAAAGCCTTTACAAGATTGCCTACAGCCTCGTAGTAACCGTTTGCTTGGAGGTCATGTCTTCGCTGCAATGCCTTTGCTTCAACTTCAAAATGAAGAAGAGTGATTCCTAAAAAGGCGACTAACAACCGAGAATTCATTATTTCCCTTTTCAAAAAATGAATTACCAGAAACTCCTTATCTGTTTTGTTCTTCTCTGTCGAAACACAGAATGAACACGCTCAAATTTGGAATTGAATTTCGCCCCTTTAAATACATTATCAATTGAGCATTATCTTCCCTGATTATTTTCTCATGAATCAGGAATGAAGTATTTATAGATAAGCAAGCGCTATATAATTTCGATAATGAACACAAAAGGTATGATAACTCAATGCGGAGGAAGTTTGAATGAACTTTGCATACGCACGATCATCATTTCGCCATGAGAAGCCAGAAAATGGCTCGTTTGACGATAAGAAACAAGACCGTGCTGGCGCATCGATAAAAAAGAATAATAAGCAGCTGATTTTCAAGTCATAATACAATACGCTTCAGCATTTACAAGCGATTCCAACAAATGAAATTTTGCAGCTGTTTCCTCTATTTTATGTAAAACCCCAGCCCTCGTTTCATAGTCTCGAGCTCTCATTTTGGCCTAACACTTTTATACATTGTTGCCTTGTATGCTAATTTTGCTGAGGTTGCACTGGGCTAAGCATTTTGTAACGAAATATAAAAGAACCCAATCGGCCATTTACTTCGCAAGTTTTTTGGTCCATTGAGCTTTGGATGGTTTCCTCAATGTTGTCATACGGCAACGCTGGGAGACAAAAAGTTGAAATGCAACGGTAAAGTTATTTCGTGCTGCATTCCTTGTGGTTCATGCCCCAAATACCAGAGCTATGTGTGTGTCAGTTTCATAAAGCCAATCAGAAAATTATATGGTCACATTAATGCTTTATTTTTCACAGCAAGAGACTTATCAATGAACTGAGCAGTAAATAGAAAGAAAGTTAAATTTGTGCTCATTAATTGTTCACACCAAAGCTCCGTGGATGTAAGGAGAAATGTAAACAAAAATCTTCGTTGCTATGAATTTAAATCCTGTAAAAAATTATTTGAAAGTCTACTCGAAATTACAAAAACATGATGAGTGCTGACGATGTAGCTACAAAAACGTTATCAGCAAAAAGATTCTGCTTCTGTTTGTAGCATTTTTGATTCTTATGCTCATCCAATTTAAAAGATAATGTTTTATCCACAATCGACTAAAAAAAATTAACGGTTGAGATTTCAAATCTAGCTGCATCCACGTAGCCTTTTTGTACTACATAATGTTACCTAATTTAAAATTATGCAGGTAATGTATGTCCAAGATCAAACGGTTTGATAAAAATAATCATAAATTACGTGCAAGTACTATAGTTACAGTTTATCTACATCCACGAAAAAACAAGAGTTAAAATTCAACAATTCTTGTAAACAATCAAAACATTACCAGGTGAATTGTAAAGATTTGTATATGTGGTCGTCTCAAATGAGTTAATTTTATTACACAAATACATTGTTGATAATTAGGAATGAAACTAGCAGAGAGCTTGTGAACAGTAAATCTTTCATTTTTGTTCAGTAGAGAGCTTGTGAACAGTAAATCTTTCATTTTTGTTCAGTAGAGAGCTTGTGAACAGTAAATCTTTCATTTTTGTTCAGTAGAGAACTTGTGAACAGTAAATCTTTCATTTTTGTTCAGTAGAGAGCTTGTGAACAGTAAATCTTTCATTTTTGTTCAGTATCTTCTTATTTCATGCTGTTCACGGTACGTAACCAATACGTTTCTTTGAGACCTCTTATGTAGCTACTATCTGTCTTTTCGTGGAAACTGTTGCTTAAAATAGCTAAAATAGTGCAAGATATCCTACTTTTCTTTCTAAAGATGTCTAAAGATAAAGAAACTTCTCTTGGACGGAATATTTGATTATTGTTCAAATGAGAAATAAATTTACGATATCTATACAGGGCGAGCATTTTGATTTTGCACGTATCATTTCAAGTTTATATTTTGAAACTTTAAGAAAAGTTGTCTTAATCGAATCTATTGAGAGTCACTTCCGGTAAATAACGTGCTTATAGAAACATTTTTTGATGGATTATTATAGCTAAGACAAAAGTTAACAAAGTATCTAATGTAATAAGTACAAACTCTGAAGACAACTTTTACATCGTTCTTCTGTTTTTCTCTTTAATACGTAATAGAATAGTAAAGTAAATGGTTTGAACCCGGGAGTATCGTTACATGTTTGTAAATGTCGATCGTCCAGGTTGGTATAGTCCTTGAGAAGGACTGTTTTTGTTGTTGTTGACTGACGTTTCGACAAACATGTAATAGAATAGTGTCGACAATTCTTTTTAATGGGACGTTCGTAGAGTGGCTCAATATCAAGAGAGAGAAGTTGTTAACATTCATTTGTTCAAGGCTTGTGGATTAAGAAGAGATGATAAAAACTTTCCAACTTTATAATGTATAGTGTTCGTTGCGTCTATGATATGTCTAAATGGTGCCAGATTGTGATAAGTTTAGTGGATTTTAGATAGACCATGTGCACGTGCAAAGTGAGCTGATTCCATCGTCTCTTTCAAGTGAAAGTTTCCATCGTCTCTTCTTAATCCACAAGCCTTAAACAAATTCACACTTTCTGACTCGTTTGAGGAGGAGAGCAACATTCGCAATAAGCCACATCAACAATTTATTGAAAGTCATCAATTTGTCTCATTTGATGTCGAGTAACTAACGTCCCATTAAAAAAAATTACGTCTTTACCAACTGAAAGAACTTTGTACGATAAATGACAGTAAGGACCTCGTTTAAACGAGAGAACAATAAGCCATTATTAAACAATGGCAAGATGTTTTTGCACAGACAAAGCCCGTATGAAGCAACGTTTGCACTAAAAAGCAGAGAAATAAGAAAAAAACATTGCAAACGTAACTCATAACATGAATTAAAAGATTTTATTATAATACATATGTGAAGCAACGACATATTGAATTATTACAAATTAACAAATACATTGGCAAATATTTATTTCAGGACATATATAGCTCAAAGCACTTTCATTTTAAAGTTCACCCGCTAAAATTAATTCATTTCAACACGTCGCATCAACAACCCAGTTATAGAAAAATAACATCATCACGCAGCACAAATGTCTTAGTGTTTAAATTGATAAAATCTTTATTTTGGATCCCATTCATAGATCCACGTATACGTTTCGGCCCAAGCAGTCTCTCCCTCATTACTAGCCCCGTTTGCACTTTTCAAGAACTCGACAGGTTTGGAAGCTTCTGGTTGGTCAATAGGTGGAAATGTATTCGGACATCCATATTTTCCGTTCGCTGTTTCCCAATTTCGCCAAAATAGTCGGAAATAATTCCGGAAGACGATGGGATCATCTATGAAGAATTTATACGCAACGATTTCTTGCATACCTTGGGTTTGTTTACGAATGAGTCCAGATTGAAAACCATTATAATTTCCTTGGTTGAAGTAGAAAGCAGACAAAAAAAAGTCTTCAGTGCCAGAAGATAAAAACGTCACCTTTTCGTCGTCAATGTTGGCGCGCATACAACCTTCCATAAAGACGTCAGTGGCACATCTGACGTCAAAAGTGACGAGGAACAGCATTCCCGCCTTGCCTTTAGTCCTAGCGAGATCCATGAATTGCAACGCAGGGACTATTTCGCTTTTTTTGTAAAGTCGAAGTCTTGTGTCGTTTGGCAATTTAAAGACTCCAACAGTTAAAGGGGTGCCTATCATTCCGCGAATGATATACCTGCGAGAAGGTAAATAATGCCAAATTGAAGAAAATCGCTAAGATAAAATGTAAACATTCTGATCACAGCAAAAAAATGTTAAGAACCAAAAACCCAGCTATTACCATGATAAAAGTCAATCATCGTTAGCTTTGCGTGTTAATAACTTCCACAAGGATCAACATTATGTAGTACACTTCATAAAGAGATGTTGACCATTCAAAGTTAAATTTACTTGTGACATTTATAATGGCAGTTTGTTTTTTTGAGCGCGGGACCGCACTCATAATTTTGACCAATCACATCAATCAGTAAATGCGTAAATGCATATTTGTGACTGGCTAAGCTACGTGGAAACGCGCTCAACATGTTGACTCAACATGCACTCAACATTGTCTTGCTCTTGTTGTGTGAGGTTTAGCAATGTGTGCAAACGCTCTCAACATGTTGAGCCTATGAAGTAAAATATTCCACGGTGCCTAGCAATAGCGCCCTTTTTAAAACAGTATTCGCTGTAGAGTGCGGATGGATGAGC
Source organism: Xenia sp. Carnegie-2017 (assembly GCF_021976095.1). Lineage (NCBI taxonomy): Eukaryota > Metazoa > Cnidaria > Anthozoa > Malacalcyonacea > Xeniidae > Xenia > Xenia sp. Carnegie-2017. The sequence goes on from NW_025813493.1 coordinate 6,107,298, forward strand.
TCAAAATTGTTGTGTCAGCTGTTTAAGCCATAGTTTAAAAGTCCAAGCTAAGTTGCGGAACAAAGAAAATGTCGAACACTATGGAGTTGAAAGTTAGAACAAGTTCAAACTCTCAACAACGCTCAAAACCTCTCAACATCACTCAACCGAGTTGGCACACACTCTCAACAACGCTCAACACCTCTCAACATCACTCAACCGAGTTGGTACATACTCTCAACAACGCTCAACACCTCTCAACATCACTCAACCTAGTTGGCACATACTCTCAATATGTTGAGTCTACATATAATGTTGGGTCTTTGAATGTGTTAGCATGTCGCTAGTACATTTCCTTATTTATCGCGCAAATTGAAGAGATTCATTGCACTTTTGGCTTTTTTTTCCTTTTCAACTGTACACAAATAAATATAGCAAAAAGAAAGTGGTAAAATGACTTACTAACAAAACATCGCTATTATGTCATTGAAAAACAATGTCGTTCGCTCAATAACACACTATTGCAAGCGCATGCTAACGCTAATCTGAAGATATGATTTGCCAAAGTGAGGACTTAAATACATCAATAATTTTATTGGTAGATACGTAGAATATAGGTACACAATAGGGAGAGAGTTTTAGTCTGACGTTAACCGGAAAGTTACGTGATAAAAATTTCGCAGTTTGCTCTGCGGTTCAGGCTTAAGCAGCAAGACTTTTCTTGCAGTGATTTACGGCAAGTTTTGGCTAGAGAGCACTTTAGCGGACACCAGTAGCCATTTTGCGGTAACCATGAAGACTGTGATGGGCACTTATTGCAGTAAATAAAGGGAAAATGCCCATCAGCAACAATACCTTGCTGCATTCCACGCTTTTAACGAGTGAGAAAGCAAAAGCAACGCTATTAGTGGATTGCAACCATCCCCCTGAGAGTAAGAGAGCAATGGAATGCTCGCCATGTTGAATGAAATTTGCATTGTAAATAAGGAAAATCCTTTGTTAAAATCATCCAACATGGCGGCTATGACGTAGCGTAGCTTGCAAGCCAAGATAGAAGTTACCTTCAAGGTTAGATCATGGTTTATGACTTTCAAAATTTGAACTTCAATCTAAGCTATTAACTTATTGAACTTGCATGCCTTTTTGATTAGTCTGAGCCTGCGTCAAGTTGGGGCTGATCAGCGGACATAAGATGTCCGCTAAACTTCACTTGACCCAATATTGTTAAAGAAAACATGAATTTTAGCTCGGGGCAATGCAAATTGTAAAATACAAATGTAAAACTCTCTTATGATTCTAGAAAGCTGGAGATGAAGATTCCTTCCAGAAATACTGAAAAATAAACAATTACTAAATGGTTTCGTGTTTGGCTCGCCTTATTTAAACACGCAGGAATTAAGCGAGAGTTAAGAAATGCGCGCGCATGATCCAAACACGGCATCGACGAATCAGAGCACACGCATTTTGCTTGTGTTATTCGATATTTTTACTTACCAAATATACCCATTGCGTACATTGTTGGTCACTGTCACCTTGATTCCTTTTTTAAATGGTATCTTAAAAGTATTATAGAACCCACTCCCCTGGGCCAGACGGCCAAACATTCGATTGCCACGTGGTGATTTGCCTTCTTCGAATGCATCAGGAGGAGCTGCATGAGCCTGCGCTACATTGTAATCAATAGAAGCTTCTTCTTCATAATCAACATAAATACGTATTCTGCTATCATGATCGAAAGGATTTGGAAGTTCATTCGAGCTAGTGAACCATTGTTCTGTGATAAAACCAGGTCGATCAAAAGAGCTTTCATACAAGGTCACTTCTTTTCCAATTTCTGCGTAGAAGAAAGCTTTAATTGCCGAAGAGAACGAAGTCGGTTTTACCTCATTAATGTCGAAGAAACAGAAACAATTTCTTCCAAACATAAGCAGGCATGATACAATTAGAACAAGCTTTTTAAAAACCATTCTGTTTTGTAAGTTTCCTGACCTGAAAATCAATGCAAGTATGAAAATCTGTTAGTTTGGAATCATTAGAGCTTTTTTGAAAGACTTCTAAAAAGTTATATAACCCCCCCCTCCCCCTCCCCCCTTACTCTCCCATTTTGTCAACATAAATATCACTGACATCAATTTCATGTTCATTTCTGAATGCTACGTATATCATGTTAAGTAAATGGTTTGAACCCAGTAGCATCATTACATGTTTGTAAATGTAGATTGTCCAGGTTGGTATAGTCCTGAGAAGGACTGTTTTCGTTATTGTTGACTGACGTTTCGACAACCTTAGCGGCAGTCATCTACAGACTCCATTTTGATTCTGAAGATGACTACCGCTAAGGTTGTCGAAACGTCAGTCAACAACAACAAAAACAGTCCTTCTCAGGACTATACCAACCTGGACGATCTACATCTACAAACATGTATTTCACGTTGTTAGCCAAGATTAATACACTAAGCTTCCTTCTCACACACAACTGGGAGCTGCTGCAACCAATCTGCCACAAGCTTGACATTTGCTACATTCATAAAAACAGTTAATACAGCTACAATTACATGGGCTTAGTGGCCCTCCTCCTAAGAGTGGCAGCCAAAACTCAACAGTCTTAGTTACCAATATACATATGTCTATAGTGTATAGTGTTCCATCCAAATGGGTCGGTGGGACTCTGGTCATGCTGTGCAGATGCAACAAAATGTGTTTAATATAACTTAAACAAATCACCACACCAATTCACAATCGGGCTCCCAAGGGTATATGAGAAAACATCTTATGCTACAATTAAAAAGGTACAATTAAAAGTACTTAAAAGTCTGTCTTTAGCATGCTTTGTTGCACATTGGGCAATATTTTTTTGCTATTCTGCTGCAATATTTCTGCAAAATGGGCCATACTCTTTAGTTTGAGTAAAATATCAATCATACTGCGTTTGTATTGTTTTGAATAATTATCTTGATGGAGAATCACAAAAATATACTCAAAACAAAATATGATTCCTATCAATAGTTTTAGAAACAAAATTTAAATGTTTTAAAGAGAAACAACGATTTCTTATTTGAAATAGAAATGCATTTAACGATAGAATATTGCATTAAAGTCATAAAATGATAAACTATTCAGTAATGCTTACATGATGACATCAACAGTGCTAAATATGACTGTTGCCATAGTACATACAATATTTTCAATTTTGAAACATCATTTGTCTTATTAAACTCTATGATTTAATCTATCATTTAGCCGTAAACTCGTCGTTGGTGAGCGTCGATTTAGAAAGCAGTATTTACAAAATTTCACAACTTCATACTTAACGTATATCGATAAAAATATCTCGAATATCTACGAAGGTCTTTTCAACAAAAACATTCAACAAAATATAAGCAGTACTTGCATGTATAAAGTAATGGTTCACAAAAATGAGAAATCATTCAGATTAATACAAAATATATACAACGAAAACGACTTAAAATCTTAATAGGAAAATACTTCAACGTAAGTTGAATGTGTGACATCTTGAATGTATATAAGTATATATAAACAACATTGAATATGAATCTTACCAATGCTAGGGAATACTGTGAATGATGATCTCCAATGATATAGATTATCGTGATAACAAAGAGAAATTTATTTGAGCCAATTCAACATAAACCAGTTGTTTATAATCAGTCAATAATTGTTGAAATTATTTGATGCGACATGGATAAGCTTGAACATCGATCATAAGACACAACATCTTTCAGAGGACTGTCATGTGACGAGAATTCCCTGAGCATGTGACCAATGCATGTGACGTTCAATTTAAAAACCGCAATGATGCAATCAACAAAGCCGAGTCGACCGACCTAATATGCTGAAACTAAGGCAGCGTAAGTCACCCACCAGCTTCGAATCCAATTCTTACTCACCAAACGCCTAGTATTTATATCAGTGTTTATACCAGTGATTTTTACTGACAACGCACTGTGCAACGCAGTTTTCTGAGTAGCCTGTTCGCAGGCACCACCGCCACTGTGTCAATCACTTACATTTCACTGGCAGGCAGGTGTACCAAGTTTTCCTGACAAAAGTAAACAAAAGTAAACAATCTAACTCGTCTATTTTGGCAGATAGTAGTGTTTCACATCAACAGCAGTGACGATTCAGATTCATGTTTGCATCTAATTTCACCATATCAAAAATTTGTTTTGCCATTCACTCTTCAATATAATTTATGAGTACCATTTTTTTATCAGAATCAATCCAATACAAAGCTCTTTAACCGACATCGATTGCTTTCCATATTTCAACATGAATTTGCCCTTGATTTATAAAGTTAACTGACAAGAAGTGTGGTCTCCTCATTCTCCACAATTCTCCTCACGATAAAAACCAGTAAAATTAAAGCGTGTACATGTTGCTTTACTTAATGAACACGTGTTTAAATAAGTTTTCTTCTATGTGGCACAGATGGCTAGTATTTTGACGGATATATTTTTGTACAAACTGAACAACAACATCGAGTTTTGCTTTAGTTGAAGAACTTACAAGCCTACATCGTTATCCGCACTACATTCGACAAGTCCCGACTCTCTCAGAAGAGCTCGATTATCGAGAAATCAGTAAGTGTTTCACCTTAGGCAAAAATTTAAACAAACTATCGTCTCACATATATGAAATACAAAAAAGCATGTCACTTAAGTTATGACTGAACGTTATGTGCAAGACATTGCCTAATATCAAATCATCGTTCACAACTATCACATCGACATCACAAAGACAAACACTGCTAAAGACAATAATTGGTTGAGCTCCTCGGTTCGGTTTACACCATTGCTTTAGCCTCTTTCAATTTCTTTCTAATCGCAGTAATTATGCGGTTATTTCATCATTCCTATTGATCATAAAATACAACCTTTCTGTTTTACTGGCTGCCAATGAGATAGTTACTTCTATGCTGTGGGCTGTGGTCTTGATTAAGTACCTAGATCATTCAGCTCTCGGACTGCGGTCACGTGTTCGTCGACAAAGGCAAGCAAAGCGTGCGAGTCAGGGAGAGAAGGGCACAGGGCTGCAGACTAGCCCCGTACGCTTACGGGTCAAGTTACGCCACTGAACAACTGAAAACATTTATTTGCGATAATCTTGTGGTTTACGATTGCCATAGCAACCATCACGAAACTAAACGATACCAACTTCATTCAAAAACAGTTAAGAAAATACAACGTCATACAGGAACACAACAATCAAACATGGAAATCTTAAAGAATTTATATCAACACAGTACATTAAGAAAAAACATTAAAATTTTTAGTTAATTTATGTAGCACGATAAATTTTATGCAGCGACGTCCCATTACTTGCCGCCTTCACGAGTCCCGAAAAACAAAACAGAAAATTTACTTGTTATTCCACTCATAAAGCCAGACATACGTTAAAACGCTTGTCATTTCCGGAATGCCTTCCCCTTCTAGATTGCGAGGTTTTCCACAACCACCTTCGTTGTCTTCATCATTTCTCCAGGAAAGACGAAAATAATTTCTGAACACAATGCCATCATCCAGAAAAAATTTAAACGCGAGCATTTTTTTTACGGGGTCTTCTTTCTGTGGAATTAATGTTACTCCGGAGTCGAATTCGGTATAGATACCTTCGTCAAAGTGGAAGGCGGAAAGGAAGAAATCATCGGTGCCAGAAGATAATAACACTGTCTCGTTCTTGTTATCAATGTTAGAGCGAACACAGCCATGCATAAATGCTTGCGTTTTGCTATTCATCGAGAGAGTAACTAAAAACAACATTCCCGACTTATCGACAGTCTTCGAGAGTTCCATGTAACGCAATGGACCGATGACCTGGTCTTTTTTAACAAGTCGCAGTCGTGTGTCGTTTGGCATTTTAAAAGTTCCAACCGTCAAAGGGACACCAGTTATTCCGCGAATTATGTACCTATATAAGTAAGCAGGATAGTTGAATAAAGATAGTCAAGGTCAAAGAGGAAAATATGAAAAATTAGTATGAAAATAACTTAAGTTGAGCTCAGTGTCTTAATATTGTTTATACGCATGCGCTGTCTCATCAATACACTCACAATTGTTATTGCAGTGATTGTACATACGTACAATGAAATAGCCCACTTAAAGCCGTGTAGCAATGGTAAAGTACTGCAAGTTTGAAAAGTGAGGCCTTGACAGTTTGGACATGCAACCAGCGCAGAAGGAAGGAAATTTTTTGGAAAAGTGTACGGATTTTATTGGAAAAATGTAAAAAGATGTAAGTTAAGAATCCATGGTACAGTGCCACCCAACCAAACAGTGCCCAGGAGGGGATCAGTACTCATTTGACAAGAGGGGTGCAGAATTTTCCAAAGGGGGTGTGTGCATCGTTATCCTAGCTAAAGTTTCAAGGACCTTGGGCTATTGTGGAATTTTGGATTACGGATGAGTAAACCTTAGATAATGAAAGTGTTATTCACTTTCTAGTGTAATACAATTTGAGAATTTTCATATGGGGTTGTGGGGATGCTAGAAAATCTTGCGGTGCCCCCAGCACCTCTCCTCAGTAAATCCGCTCCCGACAGCTCTCCCCTCTGCGAAACATTAATGTATCTTATAATAAAGTTGAATTATAAAATACAACATATTTGGGGTTCCACAGCAAATAAAAAAACTAATAGTGGTAAAGGAAACTTGAAAGACATCATTAAAAACTTTTAATGCACTATAATACCTTCTCTTCTCATAGTAATGGTTATGTCCTTACCAAAGTAATCCAGTTCGATAACGGTTCGTCACTGTAACTTTCAATCCATTTCGAAATGGAATTCTAAATGTATTGAAGTAACCGCCGTTGAAAGCCAGGCGACCAAATGTTCGATCAGCACGTGGTTTACCATCTCCCCCATTTGAAGGAACTGCGTGAGCCATAAATAGGTCGTAGTCAAGCGATGGATTTTTTTCGCCATCGATGTAAATTCGTATGTTAGCTCCAGCAGATATGTCGCCAGTAAACCATTGCTCAGAGATGTAACCAAAGCGATGATACGTGTGCTCGTATAAAGTTACCTCTTCGCCCATATTATTATACAGAAAACCTTTAATCGCGGAGGAGAAGCTTTGTGCCCGGCCATCAAGTTCGATAAAACAAAAACAAATTCTTCCAAGGAAAAGTAGAGATGAAACGGTGAAAATACATTGCTTCACACCCATATTAATGTGGGATTTTTTTCTAAAAATAAGAGATTAAGAAAATTTGTTACAAACAAAATGTAACAAATTTTAATTTTGCGAGACTTCAGCAATTAGAACTTTATTGCACACATGTTGCCATAATTCAAGAATCACAAAATGAAATAAAACTTAAGTGAAGAAAAATTCATACAATAAAGGGTTAGTTAGCATGTTTATTAAGGAAGGCCAACCCTCGCTTCTTCAGGGACGGCGATAGATCGATAATTGGAGGGGGAGGCTAATATATGCATTTCTCGCATTTGATTGGCTGCCATTCTGCGATTTCTCGCATTTGATTGGCTGGGTGTCATTTCATATCATGTCAGCGGCAATATGTATAAAACAACAATTTCAACGCATGCGATCTGCTAAAAAATTTTGCTTATTATAAAACTTCGTGTTTTTCGGAGTAAGGATGTGTGAACATACGTACAGATGTTCACAACGGTTTTGTTTGACAATATTTAACAATATATTTGACACATTAAAACTAAATACGTCACACCTAAATCACACATCACAACTAAAAATAAAATATTTCACTTCACACTAATTCACAATGGCAATACACATTTCCTGTACACACAATACAATGACGTAAGAACCAGATAACAAATACGGCTAGCCTGACGTTTACTCCTCATTTGACTCTGAAGATGACTACCGCTAAGGTTGTCGAAACGTCAGTCAACAACAACAAAAACAGTCCTTCTCAGGACTTTATTAACCTGGACGATCATCATTTACAAACATATATATTTGACCATATAAAAGTTTAAGATATAGCAAAAGAAATAAAACTTTATAACAATGTAAAACCTACTCAATATTAATACAGACAGACTTTATACTGGATATAAAAGGTCTAATCAATCAATGTTAACATTGCTTTATTAAAGTCTGGCCAATATAAAATATTTTGCTTATTGGTAGAGCTCAACTATTAAAACACAAACAATTTAATGAATAATTTTACTATTTAAATCTGTGAATGCTCTGCCTTTCTTTATTCCAACTTTAATTTGATTTCTGGATTTATGTTGACATATATTTAATAGCAATGTTTTTCTGGTCTTCAGCAAAAATCCTGTGAGGTCAAAACCTAGCAGTATGCTACCATGCTGGCAGATTTTTCAAGCCTTGTTTACAGAGTTTCTTTAATACATTTTTTTTGCTCTGTTGTCGAAATGATTGTTAAAGTAAATGGTTTGAACCCGGAAGTATCGTACCGCTAGGAAGCCATAGTCATCTTATTATTCAATTTGACTACTGCTAAGGTGACACCCATTTGACTCTGAAGATGACTAGTGCTAAGGTTGTTGAAATGTCAGTCAACATCAACAACAACAGTCCTTCTCAGGACTCTACTAACCTGGACAATCTACATCTACAAACATGTAACAATACTCCCGAGTTCAAACCATCTACTTCAGTAATTAATATTCTTGCTGATAGCACTAATTGACAAGTTCATCCTCAATAAATATATCAATCTTTTAAATATTACACATAACTATCTACTTAAATATGTTCACATAACATAAAAGTTCTACATATTTTAAACACTTTAAAGACCTTGAACTTTAAAATGCTAGAATGCTAAAAAAAAAGTATTAAAGGTAGACTACAGGCTGGCCATATGTATGCAATTTGTGTTGTGAGAAGTCAGTTGTTTTAAAGTAGCTGCAAGTACTTTCATAAATGCCTTGAAAAGCCAATTGTTTTGACCAATGGGAATAATATAATGTTGCTTGTTAAAGATAGGATGACATTGAAAACGTTGAAATGATCAATAATTGCATTGAGTGACAAGCAAATGAAGTGCAAGACAAATTCGACAAAAATTCAAAGCACAATGCTGATTTCGATCACGAGATTTGCCAAATCTGTCGGGATCGTTTTGAGGAAAAAAATACAGAATTTTAACTTTATAAAAGCTCATTCGTTAATTTTACTTAAAAATACCACCTCTCTCTGCCAAAAACATCAAATATAGAGAAAATAACAAAGAAAAATGACAGAATTCTGTTTAAATATTATTACAATAACTATTCTCACAGTGCTGCAGTATGATGTATTGGTGAGGTGCCTCGCAAGGGCATTTTATTATTATCCCCATTTGGGATAGCTAGAGCTATTGCTTTGCTGTAACTTAAAGCAATAATATTATTTGCTAAAATTTACAATAAAAACACAACGCAACATCAACCATTAGCTGCGTCATAAAGCACCGGAATTAGCAAAATAAATAGCAAATTATCGTTAAAGTTCACAGAAATTTAAACGCTTACCTACGACTGAAATGTTGAACATATAGTTCCAATTCAAGGTTATTTTCCCAGGAATAAAAAGGTCACTCACATTTCACAGAAGCGAAGAAAGTCGAAAGTCGTTCAGTTCAGTGAAATGACTAAAATCACCTAAATCATCATAATGTCATGTGATCCCAAATGAAATTAACATTTAACTGCATGTTTCCATCGTTGGGAAACTGCTGCCGACATTTTCACAAGCTGTCAGGAAGGCATTTCTTTTTGAAATGAAGTTGGCTGTTTTCCTTTGGTAATTGTTATAAAAATGCAATGTACACTTTGATGCTTTTGTCTTATTTTCACCAATAAAGAGTGCCATTATAACTACCTAAGCGCGTCCTCTGCACATTTTTGTGAAAGAATGTACTATTTCTTACTAGCTAATTCGTCTTACTTAGCACATGACGTAATCATGATGTTGTCTAGAAGTCATTTGAAAGTAAATTTATGACAATGTTAAGAAAACGCGAATTTTTAAGACTGCGTTTGTTGAACGTCGGAGTTGCACCGAGTCAGCGCTGTACTAAGTCGCTCAATTTGAAAGACTTGTCAATAACTTGACGCTGTTAAAACGTGTTTGTTGGCTACCGTTTCTACAACGTGAAGTTCAAACATCAAGTACTGTGTGTTAGCCTCCAAAGTCATTTAATAAAGAAGCAACGAGGTTTGATGAGATGCATAGGTACATGTATGGATTTGGCCTGTATGATTGCTATATACATGCCGTTCTATGTGTATAAAATTACCCTTCGACTTACATTACATAAAGTACTGAGTGTTTAAAAAAACTTTGAAATTCCATTTTAATATTTTCCAAAATTACATTTTCATATTTTTCAAAATTACACTTTTAAATATATTTAGTAATACACCAAGATCACTTTTCGCTTTTATTCTTGTCTGCTCCCCTTTAGTACTACAATAACAGTTGAAATTTCCCATAAAATAACAAGAAGATTGCGCATTGTGAGTGACTCAATTAAAAAAATGGTCTGTTAAATAGCAATAAAATACAATGGCAAGTGATTGATGCATAAGTGGTGTTAAATTGGCTCCCATAAAACTTCAAATCCCAATGTAAATGCATTTTGCAAACAGATTACGTGCTTAAGAAAATAGAAGCCGTGTTTTGTCAAGTATTTTTACTTTCTTCAACTCTCGCCAAGCAATCTCGATTTGTATGGTGGTATCTCAGAGTTCTTCAATGAAATGTCCGACTTCTGAATGGAATTGTAATTTTTTATTTCTTTAGGAACGATTTTCCTGGGATATGAAGGCTTTTTATCCATCATTTGCTCAATAATTTCTCTTGCATTTGGGTGCGGTCTCAGTAGTCTAGGTGGACGGTTGCGGTCTTTCTTTAAAGCTCTAAAAGCTTCGTGATAAAGAAAATAGTTGAATAATCCCTGCAAAGGCTTGAAAATCGCCTGAAAAGAAAGTGAAAATGTAATAATTTTCAGAAATTTTGGAATGGAGAATATTTCCAGAAACATCATATTGGATTTTCTACGAAACTCAAGCTTTTTTAAAACTTACGACATATAAAGTCGGTTTAAATTCAATAAATAATTATTAATAGCTAAAGTATAGATTTTGCATTATATAATTGACTACTCAAAACAAAAAATATTCTCTTAAAATTTCCATAACTATTTGTAAATATATGCTAAATTTCATTCAACATCAATTTGAAATGTAAACATTGCTCGGCCAAAACTCTTAATTAGTCTTAAATATTCGTCCATAACAATGGGTGAGTAGCAAGCCAGCAAGTTCTTTCGTGTTGTGTAAATTTTAGATTATTGTCAATATTCATTTCTTAAGATATATGCAGTATTGTTTTTGCCGTACACCCAGTGGCGAGTTACTAATTACGAGGCCTGTAGGCTAAGACAAAGTTAAGGGCCTTTAAGCGATGTCTATTCCTCCCACTAAGTTCAGTTTTCCTTTGCTTTGCATTTCCTGTTAGTAACCCCATAGGGTAAAAATGAGAAAAGCTCATTTTAAAGTGAAAACGAAACTTCGAAAATCATTGACATGGTCAGGGAAATAGGAAAAGCCTTCATGAGTTCTGAACATTGCGCATTTGAACAGTATAGAGTACGAAAGCCATTTTTCCTCTGCATTCATATGCATGTAAGGTTTTCAGCAGCATGAATGATCTAAGTTAAGCACATTTAGCTAACTCGGAATAGCAAAAACGTTCAAATCCTAATTATGTCCAAAATCAACGGGCCTTTCGAATACCCGGTCTTGTAGGCTTAAGCCTACTCACTACTCAGCCTACTGGATAATTTGCCCCTTCGCGTATAGCAAAACAGAAAATATTTGTATAGCACAACCAAACTCACGGGCTGGCTACTTCAACCATAAACCTGTTTATTACTAAAATATAATAAAAAGTTTTCTGTAGTTTCATGTATGTATTTTTTGGTATATATTTACACATATTAGGAAGTTTTAAATAAAAAAATTACATATTTTTGTTTTATCTTATTTGGAAAAAAGACTGATGTTTTTGAACAGAACATTGACACATAAAGAGCCTAATTCTCTCTTTAATCTTTAAATTCGTGAAGCCTTTATCACTGACGTACATTAAACTATATGCAAATTACTAATATGATTCATTTTAATTGTGATATTATATATGATACATGACGTTTTCGAAGGTAATGTTGAAATGACTACTGAGCAAAAATTTAGCAATAATTGCTGGTTTTACTGGTCTTGGAAATAAAATTTGAGCATACAAGCTTATACTCTCATTATGTAAACTTTAAAACACGAACATTTCTTAATAAATCCATTTTTTTAAAGTGACTGAACACCAAAATATATGCATAACCGAACTAAATTAACGGTTGGCTGTGTCACAGAGTCAAATGGATTATGTAACCGATTTCAAATTGCTGTTTTATTGTAGTGCTATTGTATTTTGCTTATGAGTAAATTGTGACTTTCTGCCGAGATAGTTTTATGAACTTTGAGGAGCATACATTATTTAAGAAATAAAACATGTTTCCTGTGTTTGCACAGGCTTATGCAAACCGAGGAGACCTTCGGGAGAACTCGAGAGCAGATCAGTGCAAGCCCGAGACCGAAGGTCGAGGGTCACCTGCTCGAGAGTTCTCATAAACGTCTCCGAGGTTTTCATAAGCCACTTCAAACACAAAACATCTTTTATTTCGTTTATAAAATAACAATTATGCGAAAAATACAAATATTTAAATTTTTCCCCTAAAATGTATTCATGATCAATTAGCAAATTCTCTCTGACTGATTTATTGTTTTGATTGGTGGAGCTCAGATATGTTTTGCACAGGCTAATGCAAACACGTCTCTAGACCAATCACCGCACGAGTTTCATTGTTTTTATTTCATAAATAAGTATGACAGAAAGACGACAGATTGAAATTCCCTTTCTACATGGGAAGGGGAATGGCAGGGAAGATGATGATCATGTAAGACACCGATGGATGGGGTGAGGGATGATATTATGATATCACGAACGCGTTTCGTTGTTTTTGTTTTGTAATGTAAATTTTGTAATAAAGAAGTAATTATGTAAATAACCCGTAAATAGCACTTACATCAAGATACCAAAGGAAAATAAGAAATGTAGATCTTCTCTCAGTAGTCAAGAAAGTCACAATGGCCACGACATAAGGAAACCAGCTTTTAATGAAATTACAACATAAATGTTACCAAAAGTATATTTTCTTATCAAATTTGTCAAGCAATGAAATAGACATCAATAGTGGTCAGACCCTTATGTACTTTAAGAGGGCATGTCAGAATATTTTTTCCATTCGCTTAATATTTGACGTTTTCTGACCAGCATTAATGAACGAGTGTCACGGTAATGTTTTGCGCGCTTGTGTTTACCTCTGTTAATAAAATTCCGCCATAGAACGCAGTGCTGCATAATTCATTAACTACAATATTGTAACACAGTGCTGCATAATTAATTAACTACAATATTGCAACATAGTGCTGCATAATTAATTAGCTACAACTGCGTCGCGTTAGGAAGATGAAGACGATTTAAACTATTACAGATCACCAGTTCAACAGCCTCATCATGAAGAACAGGCTGTAGTGCAAACTGCTACAAACCAACCTAATGTGGTGCCATTTAAGGGTGCCCCGAAAATGGCTGCTTGTGCATGGTTAAGCGCGCAAAGCATTACTGTGACACTCATTCTTTGACGACACTTACAACTTACAAGAAGAAAAACTATGTAGAATTTTGAATGTTTTTTCTTGCTGTTGAGCTTCATTCTGCATTATTGATTTCTTAAGAGAAGTGCAATTTGCACTCATCCCTTCTTAAACCAATACGCATGCGTATGAATACTCTGATAAACATGTCAAAAATGTGCACAATAAAACCAGCATTACAAACTATTCACGTATACTGCAGTGACATCACCTGAGAGGGCAACAATATTTATATATTCATGTTTTAATTCCTCAGAAACAATTGATTTCAAAGGAGCTTACTTAATACGCAAAAACGTGTATATATGAATAAAATCCCTCTCACTTATCGAGCTGGCAACGACACTACGTATGTATAAGTGGTGTGCAACCACTTCCCTGAGAGTAGAAAAGAACATTGGAATTTTCGCTATGTTGCAACGAACTTGCATTGTAATTTGTAAAAAGAAAAATGTATTGTCAAGTGATCCAACATGGCGGCCATGACGAAACTTGAACAGAAAGCATGGACAAATAATGTTCAATGATAAGGTCTTACCAAAACGCAAATGCAGCCATAATTAAAGAAAATTTTTGGGCAATCCTCTTTAGGTTTTCTCTTTCATCACTGGTGAAAATTCCAGTTCCTCTAAGTCGACGTCTTACTGTAAAAATTCAGATGAAAATAGCATTAGCAATCATAAACAAATCGAAAAGTAATTGAGCATCCTTTTTCTCAAACTGTCTAAAAAAAATTATCTACAATTGCTTGATTTTAATGGTATTTAGTTTAACAACATCTTAGATTTAAATCAAATGCTTTTAATTGTATTTGTATCATCATTGACAGTTGGTAGTCAAATTTCATTTCAAAAAGTTGTCTTTTTCGTGAATATTTTTTCGGGCGAGTTACCAACTCCAAAATACCACGTTTTTAGGTTTTAATGTGGTAAAATCTTACGAAACCAGAAGAAAAGGCTTTTGCTAAATGTGCATTATGCTCAGGAGACAAGGATTTAGCCATTGATTATGTTGATACAATGATCTCTGAATGAAACACGACACAGTTCGTGCAGTCACAGAACAAAAGGCTCATTTAAATCAGTGGCGTAAACGCTATATGCTCTGGGTGTGGGTCGACTATTAATATGTATATTACATGGATCGTGCATTCCCAATATCGTTAGTGCAAAAATTTGAAGCCGAAAGTAGACAGCTATAATTAGATGCTCCGCCATATTGAACTATCCCACTCAAAATGATAATCTATAGTAAAGAACCGCCATAAGCGCATTGCACTTATATACCCTAAAAAATCTTTCAACGTGAAGCTAGAAGCATTCTCTTGTGATAGTATCTCTCGAATGGTGTTACAAAAATTTTGGAATAAATCCTTTCTTAATAGTACAACTGCTTCCTACACTTAATCTTATTAATGCTAATACGTAGCAGTTTTGTCAATGCACCATAAGCGATGCTTCTCGCAATTTTTCATAGCAGAAAATAATATACTTTGTATGTCAACCTCGTGAAGTGGGACTGTTGGACTTGGAAGTGCGCCTTCCGACTTCAAATTTAATTAGTGATGTGCGAACCATGTAAAATACATATTAATGCAGAGCCACGGGCACTTAAGCAATCAGCTTGCAAAGGAGCACAATGAAGGGTGTTGCTTATGAAAATTATGATAAACAGTAGGTTTATGTTTGAGCAAATGGAAGCACTGGATATTTCTCATTGAAGAAAAATTCGTCAATTTCTCCTCTTAATAGTAAATTAAAAGTTCTACTCAGTATTTTTCCGTAGATAAACTAAAAACCAGTTAATATTGTGTTCTATTAACGATTTTTATGAAAATGTTTGTTGTCAGATTTAGGTGGAGGGCACCCCATCCTTGAAAGACAGCGGGAAACCTAGCTCGTTCAAACTTAAGCAACTGATTTAAATAAATGTCCTTGAAGGACCACGGGAGGCCTAGCTCGTTTAAACTTAAGCAACTGATTTAAGTAAATGTCCTTGAAGGACAACGGGAAGCCTAGCTCATTTAAACGTAAGCAACTGATTTAAATAAATCTCAGATGGTGTACTTTGGCGAAATGTTTAGCGAAAACCAATAAAGCCGATTAATTTAAATTCAAACTACTTTGTAACCATGGTATTTGTTAAAAATTTTCAAACAATGTTATATTACCAACGATCGACTAATAAATTTTTCATATTCTGAAACTGTTACTGATTTAATTCATTGTTTACTAAACATGCGATTATGAATAATGGAAAAACTCTTCGTTCATGTCCATGAAATGCATCTATTTTGTAATAATTTACAATCAATGCATTCATTATCATTAGTTTCCTTTAATGTAAGGAGAGGAATAATTAAAAACTTGTAAGAAAACTGAGGAAGGTTTTACCTTTTTTGTACGTGATAAAGAATAGAACTGGATTTGCATGAAAAACGAACAATAAAATTATGCTCAGCAGCATCATCGAGGCGATTTTCCTGTTACGAATGTTGTCACAACTAGAAAATTTAGATATAAGGTTAAGATACGATAGCTAATTGAGGCGGCTTTTCAGTTACTAAATTTTGTCTAAGCTTTCTCTTCGACCTTAGATCAAATGTTTACAGTGAGCAAGGCTTAAAAAGTTCTTTAGTAGCTTTTACCACATAATGCTTTATTGAATACATGTAAACTGAGAGAAATGAAAGCTAAGAACCAATGGGAACCTCACAGTAAACAATGGCCTTTTTATAGGGTTTTAAAAAACTTTTTAAGGTCTATCTTTCACTGTTACGATAAAATTTTACAACCATGAATTCCAGTATACTTTAGCAGCACACGTTTACAGTACATGCTGCTAAAATAGTATAAAAGCAAATAAGAATAAAAGTTCAAATGAAAGATTAAGCTTTTGTAACTGAATTATCAAAATGCGAGGCTTTAAAGTATTGCTTGCATAATTTCAAAATTCTTATGGTAGATAATAAAAATTCTATTCATGACTAACTGAATTGTAGTTGTTGTAGAAACATACTCACAAAAAGGACAAAAACGTACAATATGTATCAAAAATGGATAAGAAGATCGGTGCTTCCATCCTTTATTAAAGAACTGTTAGATTCTGAGCGACTCTGATTTGATTGTATAGCCATGATACAGAGGTTTTGTAAGCTCAAATGATGTTAGTTTCATAAAACTATTGCTCAAGGTGTATATAAGTGTATGTGATGAAAAAGTAAAATTCATGACATCCATTAAACAGCCTCATTTGTGCACATAAGCCATTTTATAAATTTGTTGTACTTAATGATTTATTATCCTCAAATTCAATCCCATGATTTATTCAAAATGTGCTTAAAGTCCTTAAGTGAAATATACATATTAATGAAGACTTGCCTGGAATGGAAAGGAAGAATGGAAAATAAGGTCATAACATTATGCTTACGTTTCATACCAAAATCCCCAATTTAATGATAAAATAACAGCAATAATATCAATTGGTGACAGCCATGCCAAAATATGATAAGAAATCACTGGCCTAAAAAGAATTGAAAAAATACACAATTCACACTATAGAATATCGTTATCACAATTCATTGGACTTAGTTTTTTTATAATTCGAGTTCTTCCATCTGTTATAGCAATAAACATCATGCATGCATCTTGAAGATTATTCTAATCTTTATTAACTGGAGCTCCTTGTGACTAGTTTTCAAAAGAAAACTTACCAGTTTATTTCGTACATCTGCAAACACACATCGACTGCGAAACTAAAAGTCCACATTACGCTTGCTATGCGCCCAACAAATAAAATAGCCTACAAGAAAAAAATTGCTATATTAGAGCAAAGTGCAGTTAGACCAACTGCATAAGTTCCTTTCTTAGCAAAATCCAAAAATCTCATAAATTACTGCATATTATAGGCTTTATAAAGTGAAATTTGCAAGTAGCTACTTTTTTTACTGGCTAGAAGAAATACTCAGTTGTTTGTAAGCAATTTGATATATTTATGTCCATTTTACGTTAGTGTGGGAGTTGAAATTTTTTACTTTAAAAGTGTGCAAACATTTTTGACTGCCATGATTTCTCATTTGATGTAATAGGTTTCATGGAAGTTGCCATTGTAGTTTCTATTGTAGAATGCAGGGGCAGATTATCCAGTAGGCTTAAGCTAAAGTTAATCTAGTAGGGTTAAGCTTAATCAGGCTTAAGCTTACAGGCCCGGTCTTTCAAGAGGCCCGTTGTATCTTGATACAACTTGGATTTAGACGTTTTTGCTATTCTGAGATAGCTAAATGTGCTTAACTTAGATCATTTATGCTGTTGAAAACCTTACGAGCAATCAAATGCAGAGGAAAAATGGCTTTTGTAGTATCTTCTGTTGAAATGCGCAATATTCAGAACTCATGAAGTAGTCGGTTTTTCCCAGTTTCCCTGACCATGTCAAGGATTTTCAAAACTTCGTTTCAGCTTTGAAATTAACTTTCCCCCGTTTTTTACCCTATGAGGTTACAAACAGGAAACGTAAAAGCAAAGGAAAGCTGAACTCAATATAGGAATATATATCACTTAAAGGTCCACAACTTTATCTTAGCCTACACGCCCTGTAATTAGTAATCCCCCACTGGCAGAATGTGTACTCTTTTTGACGTTTATTTAGCAAACATGCATGGCATTACAAAGGTTCGAACATATATGTCAAAAATCGCCACTTTTGACGGCTATAAAATCACTCTGAGAAGACCAATTTTAATTCTGTTTGCATCAGAATGATTTTGAGAGCAAGTATTTTGAATAAGCCAGTAAAAAAAATTTACGAAAATTTCACTGCAATAGTACTTTAAAATTCACTTGCCTCCAGTGTTGCGCATATGGCATATATCAAACGAAAGTTGCTTGTCATGTTTGATTCATCAGATATTTTTGGCATGCCATAAACGAGTGACATGACTGCCAGTACAATCGTTCCTGGAGTACAAAAGATAAAGGGTTTTAATAGATCAAATATTAAGACAGGTCATTTAGTCTTACCGTGCTAAAACTTTTTGTACCATATAAACTCTTGAGAAAGAAGGCTCTATACTCACCATGGCCATAAGTACAGGGGGGAGGGCTGGGTGGAAAACCACCCACCATTTTTATTATGCTGCACTTTTTTTTATGCTGACATTTAAACGTAATTTCACTTAATTATCAACTAATCCTATTTTCTTGAATTTTATAACAATTAAAAATAAGCATCACGGTAGTACTTTGCGCGCTTGTGTTTATATTGATTTTTATTATTTTATGCAGAAGCAAGAAAATCACATCAAACTACATACGGATGAAGCGCATGATACTTCCAATATTTATCAGTTCCTGAATGACGAGTGCTGTCTATACATTCGTGATCCTCTTGTTCTGTAGAACAAGTCACAGAAATGACAAAATTTTATTCAAACTTGTCGTTTATTTTTGTAAGTGGTACTAAATATTTGATAGATTGCAAGATATTGAAACGTTCGATGGGCAAAAAGTAAACGTATTGCAAATGGGGAAAATACATGTAGCTCAACACGAAATGGCTCAGAAATTTGGTAATTGCAAACATCAGCATAGAATTGACTTACTAGATGTTGCAAAATTGTACGTGTGTTACTGTTTTTTCGATATCAGAAAATGGTAGTGGAAGAAATATTTTTACAGTTTGTTATGATATGCACATGGAAGACTGTTTGAATAAAAACACAGACATTTTTACGTCTATAATCGATTGCTCGTTTTTAAACAATCGTGTGATACAAACTTTCTAACTAAATCAGACTTTAAATATAAATATCAAAGCCCAGCAAAGTGCTTTTAAAGGAGCCATTTAATGCATAAAAAGAAATGTTTATTTAAAAGTGTAACGTTTCGTCTTGACTCTCAAGAGATCATCAGACAATATTAAATTACAAGTATAGAGTGATATATATATAATAGCTATTTACATAATATTAAATTACATGGTGTGATGAAAACGTGTTAGTAAATATTGGATAAGATGGTATAATTATCTTGTCCAATATTTACTAACACGTTTTCATCCCACCATGTAATTTAATATTATGTAAATAGCTATTATATATATATCCCTCTATACTTGTAATTTAATATTGTCTGATGATCTCTTGAGAGTCAAGACGAAACGTTACACTTTTAAATAAACATTTCTTTTTATGCATTAAATGGCTCTTTTAAAAGCACTTTGCTGTGTTTGATATTTATATTTAAACTTCGCTTTCCGCCCGGTATATCCCTGGTCACAATTCTAAATCAGACTTATCAAAAGCTGACAAGAATGAAAAAAACTGAGATTACTGTTTATCTATCTCATTATGGCATGTTTAATTTCATTGACATTCAGTCTCGAAATAGGAAGTTTGCATTCACGCGTTTAATAGAGTTAATGGAGTGATAAATATTTTTTAGTTCCTGTTAATTTTCTCGTTGCCAAATAAATGAATAGTTCATCAAAGGTGATGTAGTAAAAAAAGAGACATGTTAACATCATGTTAACAATGCAACAAAGTAGTTTGTAAAATACATGTGATCTATAAAAGTTAATATGCAATAAATATCCGTAGTTACTCACCAACACACGCTATTAAGTCAGACAATGCCATGTAAAAGATAATATTTGGATGAGCAGATGGACTTCGTCGTATTGCATTAAGATATTGCCACATGTATCGAAGTTGCACCACTGCACCAGTTAAACCAAGAACGGATGTTGATATGTAGATAGCATTTAAAACTTTAATATGAACCTCTTGTAAAGTATCACCAGGAACACAATTAGTTAACCAATAAGTCACTAAAGCCATTATTTAAACCAAGATGCATCAAATCATAAAAAATCTTAATGTTACTATAAATTTTACAACTCGCTTTTTTCTTGTTGTTTTGAAAACATATCAGACATACTTTCATTTAGTATTCGTTTGACATAATAGTTTTGTTGCATCATAATTTTGCTGCTTCTTTATTTGTCACCTAATAATTAAGCTCCGTCTGGGCAGATATTCATGCGCACACGGGGCGCACTAACGTGGTTCTCACATGATTTGGACAGATTTGGAATAAGACAAAGAACGGTTACGGCAGCCTATTTATATCCTTAAATATCACTGACAGGTGTTTATTTTATCATTGTGGATAAAGAATGGAAGCGGTTTTATTAAATTGGAAACAATTGGTGAAAGCCAGTTGTGAAGACCAACTAAAGTCAATTTTGATTCATATTGCTATAACGACAAAAATGACCTTCATTTCATGTCTGCAATTTCGTAATTATGTTACTTGATGAAAAATTTTTCCCGTGACAAAACAATAAAAATATTTATAAATGTCATGTGTGCAATAAACATTATGTTTGAGATTATAGCTATAGTTTAAAGATATTTCTTTCTCATGCAAAGATCAGTATTTATTATACCATGTTGAAAATTCAGGATTATTCTGGGGCGGGTGGCTGAATGGTTAATTGCGTGAGCTGTAAGCCAGACGGTGCGGGTTCAATCCCGCTCGTGGCACATCTAGCAATGTGTCTGTAAACCTAGCCCGGGTTGACCAAAGCCATGTGAGGGCAATTTGGTAAAGGAAACTATGTCCTCGAATGGACTGTATCTGCATCTGCAATGTTGCAGCCTTGTCACACTGTGTCACGCTGATATCAGCGTTGTAGTTGCGTGAAGGGTACGAGTGATTGTAGTCTGGTCAGCTGCCTTCACTATAATTTAAGTAACCAGGATGTTCCATTTAGTGTAGAACCCTCATACGTCGAAATCGACGGAGTCCATTATTCTCGTATAAATTCACAATATACATTCATCATATATTGTCACAAGTCGATCGCTTAGTAATGACGACAATATTTATCTTCAACTTTTGTGATAAGTGCTTGATCAAGTGGTATTTCGAAATCAGTAATTGCAATGAACAAGGAGTCAAATTCAAAATATCAAAAGGTCGAGAGACGAAAGTTCATCAACACAAAAATTTATCTTGTAAATAGGAGAATCGTAAAGGTAAAAAAAATATGGATGGAAAGGAATTGCAAAGAGCTACCAGTAAAAATACTTTATTTGCCATTCATACCCTGTTGTAATAGAAGATAAAATAAGACAAAATTCAGCCGTATATCAGAGTGAAGATAGCCAGTCCAAAAATTTTATTCCACATGCATGGGTACAATAATCTTTTTCACGAGCAACCCAAGAAAATTTGCTGAAGAACACGATAACATTTGAAACATTTACATTCTTCTCGAGGGATTTTCTAAATATGTGACATCGTTACGAGGGATTTTGTGCAGAAAATTGTGTATTTAAATTTTCAACAATTTGAATTCATTATTGTTGAAGAGCTACTGCCTGCTCAATCTCAACCTCCCACCTCCCCCCCCTTCCGAATTACCACAAACCTTTACATAACAAACATAAAAAATATTTAAATTGGTGGGCATCATCATTATCGTTCAAGTTTTACGTGTTTGATTACAAAACAGTTGCAAAATCTCACTCATCACTTTAAAAATATGCATTATTCACATGAAATATTCAAAAGTAAATCATACAATCTTGAGAGCCCATTTTATTGAACACTTGGTAAGTAATGACAGCATTAAAGGTAGACGAAAATTATTTTACAAAAGAAATGAAATTAATCAAGAACAGTCACTGTAATATCACATTAATATTTTTCATCGTGCACGTCCAGAAATACGTTACTTCATGTTATATTGATATTTGTACCGTTTGCTGTTGCAGTTTAACTTTTATTTCATTAATATGTTTCACCGTGCACGTCCAGAGATATGATACTTCATGTTATCTTGATATTTGTACCATTTGCTGTTGCAGTTTAACTTTTATTTCTAGTTACTTAGGAATGACAGCACTCACCAAACAATCTTGATTTGTAATTAAATGCTTGAGGATTTTTCAATGAACTAGGAGATTTCTGAAAAGAATTATAACTTCTCCTTTTATTTTGCACGAGGTTCTTGCTACATAGATGTTGAAAAGGCGAAATAATTTCATTGAAATTTAAAGGTGCTTGTATAAATTTAGGTTCTTTCATGATGTCACGTGGTATAACTTTGAACGTGTTACGATAAACAAAGCAGTTAAAAAGTCCATGTAGAGGATTTAAAACAGCCTGAAAGAAATGAAAAGGAAATTTATAAAAGTTTTTAACAATTCCTTTATTGGAAGTATTGTCCTGAGCTTAGTAGCATAGTTAATACAGTGTTATTCTTCCTAATTAGCAAGATTAAAGAAATTGTATGAATAAACTAATGAAATATAAAAGTTTGAAATTGGCATCAAAGTTGCTTTCTTAAAAAAAAGGAATAAAGCAATATGGTTTTCGTATTAGGACACTGCTATCAAACAATATACATCGTGCTCAATTTTCGTTTTAAAAAACAATGTTATAACATTAAAAGCAGATTATTTCACGAGTCTGTCAAGTTTTGAAATCAATGAGCCCTTTAAGGCCTTACACCCAACACTCTTCTGTGCTACAGAGCAGGACTAATTTTAACTAGAAACTTTAACACCCAAGCTTAAGTCTCT
The DNA here is from genome assembly GCF_021976095.1 of Xenia sp. Carnegie-2017. Lineage (NCBI taxonomy): Eukaryota > Metazoa > Cnidaria > Anthozoa > Malacalcyonacea > Xeniidae > Xenia > Xenia sp. Carnegie-2017. Next base: position 6,130,607 of record NW_025813493.1, read on the forward strand.
TTTGTTTAAGAAAAAAAATACCATGACGATGGCTTTGCAATATTTTGTTCATATCAATTGCAATAAAATCGATCTTTGGTTTCCGTTGAACTTCCTAAGCCATTGTTAACGTTTAAAAAATGGAAAAAGAAAATAATCGATAGCGACACCAAAATTTAAATAATGCCAGGTCTTTTTATTTATATCATTTTAATTTCATGACATAGGCCAATCAATAAATGTGTCAAATAGTTGTTCATTTTATAATTTATTAACGTAACAGACAAATAATTCGTTTTCTTGTCAAACCACACTAAAAAATGAATATATTGTTTGTTTTACTTATTTTTCTAATCTTGACGCAGACATGCCTGGGAAAAACTAAGACAAACTTTACGTAAATGCATCCTAGTATGACTTAATCACCTAATTATAATTAGTACAGTCATTTTATTATTCTATTGCAAATGCTTTGACTTGATTGGTTAGATAGACTAGATAACGAGCACGGAAGCAATAGATAATGAGCAGCGAAAAAGCATGGCCACCAACCGAGCCGTTTCGCGTTTTACTAAGTTTTCTGAAAATAAAGTTGATCGTTTTTTTCAAAAAGAAACCACTAAGAAGACTAAAGTTGCCACTAAATACAACTGTAAGATGTCTAAAAGTAAAATGAAAAAAATAAGTAAATAACGGAAGATGCATTGCGCAAGAGTCGTTCGCTTTTTAATATAAGCATGATGCCTATCACACATACACTCGGGTTACTAAAGAACATTGTTTGGTTAAATTTGCGTAATACAGTCGTTGCCAAATAGCACAACATAAAGCCTATCACACATACACTCGAGTTACTAAAGACAATGTTTGGTTAAATTTGCGTAATACAATAGTTGCCAAATAGCACAACAAAAAGTGTATCACACATACACTCGGGTTACTAAAGAACATTGTTTGGTTAAATTTGCGTAATAAAATAAGTTGCCAAATAGCACAAAAAAATTCATGGCAATGCAATCTCAAGTATGGCAATATATTATGTAAGTAAATGATATTTTGGTATGCGCGTGTCATTAGTGACACTCAAGCGTGAGGCGATCCAGGAACAATTTTGATTGGTTCAAAGAATTCGTGTCAGTCACTCGTGTTGCAAATAACTCACGATAGCACAAAAAAATTCGAATCTACCAAAATTCCTTAGGTAGCAATGGCGAAGCAAACTCATTATTTGGGGGCACATCTTCTTATATTCATGTTCTGCCGCATAAGTTCCTTTGAAATACATTGTTTTTAACATGCGTTTATGAATTTGTGCCCCCCCCCTAATTAAGGAGTTTTCTACGCCACTGTTAAGTAGCCAGAGTAACGATGTCAAAAGCTACAAATCCATAAAGCAGCAAACTAAGAAAAACTGTAGAAACCTTTTTTATAAATACCAGTATGATTCTACTAAAACATTTAGAGCACTCGCTCTCTATTTTCATTATCCAATAGTTGATTGGAGCTTTCGCCTTATAAACTATTAACTGATAGATATCTCAATCTCATAAGTGGAACCATTCTATTCATTTAAAACTAATAATGCCTGTTAAGTCATTTATGCACGTCAAAATTTCGTTTGACTCACCTCAACATACCAAAATATAAGAAAAGATGATCTCATTTCACCGTGATGCATTGTCCAGTAATACAAAATGGAAATGACATTTGGAAACCAGCTAAAAAAAGTTAATAAAAAATAAAATTAACGTATTGCAGGTTGACATCTTATATAATTACATTTATACAATAAATACAATAAAAAGCGTGCGCTGATTGGTCTAGAGCTGTGTTTGCATTAGCCTGTGCAAAACATATCTGAGCTCGTTAATCAAATCAATCAAAATAATCAATCAGACAAAGAGAATTTGCAAATCAATCATGCACAATTTTATATGAAAAATTAAAACTTTTACTTTAAAATTGTCTATATTGCATTATTGTTATTTTATAAAAGCTTTCGAGCCGGTGCAACCCTCGACCTTTGGTCTCGGACTTGCACTGATCTGCTCTCGAGTTCTCCCAAGGGTCTCTTCGGTTTGCATAAGTCTGTGCAAACACAGTAAACATCTTTTATTTCTTAATTAAAACTCTATTCTGATGTAAAGATTTTCAAGAACAATTTTCGAAAGTACAAAATATAAATGAATGTAGAAAAAATTTTTCATAGTATGTAAAAGTTGTTTCTAGTAAAGAAAATTAGATCTAAAAATCATCTGTAAAATGACGTTTAAAAGAAATATCCCACCATAAAGCATATGTTCCCATAATTACAAGATATCTTCTAGCGACGATCTTCAAAGCTAATCTTTCGTCATATGAGAATATGCCAGTACCTTTAAGTCGACGTCTAACTGTAAAATTAATTCATTACAAAAATCACCTCCACCAAAATATATACAAAAATTTTGCCGTAAGGGAAAGAAAGGGAAGGGACAGAAAGGAGTGGTAAGGGGTAGAAGGGAAGGGAAGGGATATTAATAAATAAAGCGCGAATTCCTTTAAAAATTTTATACAATATACACTTATTGCAAAGCATACCTTTTTTGTACGTAGCAACAAACAACAATGGATTGACCACGAAGACAATTAATACAGGTATATATGACACGATTAGTCTGGATTCAATGCCATGAGGTTCATCGCAGCTAAAAACGAAAACATATAGTTTCAAATCAAAATTCTTTTAAAATAGTAAATTTTCTCTTTTGTCATCGCAATTTTTATTTGGATAATATTTGTTATTTAAGAAATAAAAGATGTTTACAAAGGTTTTTGCTAATCGAGGAGACCATCGGGAGAACTCGGGAGCTGATCAGCTCATGCTCGAGAGTTCTCACAAACCTCTCCGAGGTTTGCATAAGCCACTGCAAACACGAAAAGCATCTTTTATTTCTTTTGTAAAATAAAGTAATGCGAAAAAGACAAACATTTTAATTTTTCCTCTAAAATGTATTCATGATCGACTTGCAAATTATCTTTGACTAATTAATTATTATGATTTATTTGATTGGTTGAGCTCAAATGTGTTTTGCACAGGCTAATACAAACTCAGCTTTAGACCAATCAGCGCACGCGTTTTATTGTGTTTATTTCATAAAAATACATCATTTGCTTACTTTTTGCAAAGATCAAATTTTACTAATTTACTGTGCAGCTATTATTTTTTTGCCAACTTAATTTTGTACTTTCAGTAAATCTTTCAGCGTAATAGATTAAGAAAATTAATAAAAAGAATGGGAAAGAGAATAAAAGAGCGTATATCTTCTGATAAATTAGAAAATCCAAATGAAAGAACTGTTTGAGTTAAAAATTACTTACATAACAGGCCAATAACCCCAACTGATTGATTCAATGACACCAACAAAGTTCATTGGTATTAACCAAGCCAGAATATGGTATACCACCATAGGGCTGAAAAAGTAAATAAAGCTCATCATGTTTTATTTGACAATATAAATTTTATCAACACAATTTCAGTTGTCTATCAATTAGCTACACTGTGTTCAACAAAAACAGTTCATGTAGAAAAGCTTTATTAACTGCAATTTGATTTTGGAAAATTCACGTTATAATGTTGGATTTACAAGATCTTTAAGTAAATTTTGATTTTGGAAAAATACGAATGACGTGTGCTTACTATTGGATGAATAAAATGGTTCTTTAAAGCAGTTTATTGTCAATAATTCCACGCATTGTTCTGCAACAATATTAGTGTTGCACAAGCAACATTATCCAAAACAAAAACTAAAAACATTCAGAAAGATTGCATGTCTTTATTTCATCATAACAGGCTATAATTATGCCCTCAAAAGCGTTATCCCCACTATCTCCCCCTCCCCCGTGTACAATATGGAAATCTGGCTATTTTCACAAGTATAAATGCAGGTTATAAGATTGTCATGTCTTATAACCTATTTGTAGTCGCGTGAAATTGGACCATCAAACAGAAACAAAAAGCATTTTATTTATGTGATTGAGTTTGACTGCTGCAATTTTAGTTTAACACATACAAACTTACCCACCATGCAGTGCATTTTGTTTAAAGTATTTCAATGACATTATCTGCTGACCTTAGATACGTATGACTGCAAGAAAACCCCTTAAATCTATCAAAAATAGCTTTCAGATACTACATTAAATGCTAACTCACCAATGGATTTTGTAAATCTGCAAACACACGTCTATTGCAAAATTCAAAGTCCATATAGCACTTGCAATAACCGCCATTAATGTTACAATCTATAAGAAAATAATGCTGTACAGTTTTAAGGCAATTTAATGTAATGACTTTATAGTAAATGTGCTTTATATGTTGTAACGAAAAATTAATGTCGTCACTTTACTGTGTAATCAAAACATCATTGCATGGAGTCTGGAAGGATGATCACGCGAGAATCCCTTGCAACACTGGAAGCAGATCCATATAAGAGTACAATAAAATGCAAAAGTAAAACTGAAAGTTTTATTATACAACATAATTTTATCAAGCAAGCTCCCTTAAAAAAGTGGAAGGTTTTCTTAAAGAGTGCGTAAATAGGAAGGTTTGGGATCTCCCAAATCGTCAAAGTCAGAAATTTTCTTGGCTTAATAAATTCTCAGAAAAGAAAGTTTCTAAGGATTATTAATTGTTTTGTCAGAAATTTAAACGTAAATAATTCACCATTATTTTCACAAAACCTTTTTTAAAAATACAATTTTGCTACGGCAATGTGTCTAAGATGGAAATATAATCAAGGATCTTTTAAAATAAAACAAAATACAAAACTCTCACCGCGGCCTGACATCTCTTCAACATGATAGAAAACATTTTTAGGCCAATCCAAAAGTAGTTGAAAGAAGTTATTTACCTCCATAACTGTGCATATTGCATCCAGTGAAATAAATTTTTTCGGTTTGTATGTGTTATCATTAACTTTGATTGGCTTTTGTATAATCAACAACATAACTGCAAGTGCTATCATTCCTGTAACATTAAAAGTAAAAGGAAAATAAATAAGTATTAAAAAAAAGTAATTTAAGGCATGAGAATGTTATTGTACGTCAATTCAACAAGGATATCAAAAACTTTTTTCATAAAAAACTCTATTGAAGCGTTCTAGCTCAGGAGATCACTTCATTTTGTGTGGCGTAGCTTTGCACGTGGCTTTGATGTAATTCTGATACAGTAATAGAACGCAACCCGTATAATTATTTATAAGATAAACACAATGAAACGCGTGCATTGATTGGTCTAGAGCTATGTTTGAATTTGTCTGTGCAAAACACATCCGAGACTAAGCAATCAAATCAATCATAACAATCAGCCAAAGAGAATTTGCAAATCGATAATGAATACATAATAGAGGAAAAATTAAAACGTTTACTTTAAAATTTTCTGTTTCGCGTTATTGTTATTTTATAAAACAAATAAAAGATGTTTTTGTGTTTGCACTGGCTTGTGCAATCCTCGGAGAAGTTTGTGAGAACTCTCGACCAGGTGAAACCCTCGTCCTTCGGTCTCGAGCTTGCACTGATCTGCTCTCGAGTTCTCCCAAAGGTCTCCTCGATATCCATAAGCCTGTGCAAACACAGTAAACATCTTTTATTTCTTAAATGTCAAATGATGGAAGTAAATTTGATGTATTAAATTCTTTCTTAATCTGTGCCGAGTCATTAGACGCGATGAACTATCTTTGCGGAGTAAAATATTAATTTCTCCAAAATATCTTTAATGTAAGAAGAAATAGTTATTCTAAGAATAGCATAGAAAATACATTTCTCACACCTGCATGAGTTTTCTTGCAAGTTTCTATATAAAACAGCATGCACGTGTAAGGAATGTTGGGTAGGGGAACGGTAGCCCTCAGACTGAGACTGTTGCGCACACTAATTCTGTCGGGCATTATAAGTAGCAGATCAGAGATTGCCTGTATTCTAAAAGCTTGATCACACTTAGTGACTTATATCCAAATTCAACCAAATATATATATTAATTAAACAGTAGATAGTGATATATGATACGGGTGACAAGTCTGGAACATTTGTTATTGCTTTATTTCATCTCCTACACTTCAACACCAAACAATTTAAAAATATTCAACAAAGTAAATGCTGTAGGTTTTTTTTAACATGCGCGCAACGCTCACCCGCCGACCTTGGCCATGATAATATGACAAATCGACAATACCGAGCAATTATTTGGCTAATTTCATCTTTTACTACATGATACGGCGACAAAAACTTACCTAAACATGTTATTAAATCAGACAATGCCAAAAAAAAGATAATATTGTGATGAGCTGACGGACTTCGTCTCACTGCGTTACGATATTTCCATAAATGTCGAAGTTGTACTGCAGCACCAGCCAAACCAAAAGTTGATGTTGTTATGTAGATTGCACTTAGAGTTTTCCTTTCATCGTCATTTAAAACGTCGCCGGGAATGCAACGAATAGACCAATCTCGAAGTAAAGCCATACTCTTACACTGGACTTTGACAGCTATAAGCTGTTATAAAAGAAAAATTGATTATTTCTATTTAAAGAGACTTTATCGCACCTACTTTATTTACATATTTATTTGCTATATTACAGTGGCATAGTAGCAAGGAAAAAGAATCTTGAGCAACCACAAATAAGGCGTAAAGTCTTATCATAGACAGTTAAAATACATTGATGTGCAAAAACAAATCATAATTTATTTTGAATCTTTAAAAACGTATAATAAAAGTAGTCAAGCTGCAGCAATATAAATGCGGACATTTTCGTAATATTATCAAGAAATATTATTATCGCATCTAATGTTACTTTGAGAAGAAAAAATTCGTAAAATCGTAGGCATCCAACAAATTGATGGCAAACGATTTTTCATATCTGAAGATTTAATTTATGCGCATAGAAAATACAAATCCCTGATGAAAAATGTGCTAAAAATTTTGACAAATTTATGGTGCTTACCGAAAAACACGTATCAACTTTCCAAAATAAACATTGATTATGAAAGGCTTAACAATGTGGCGACTGGCAATATAAACATGTATATTATCGCTCTATCACTTGTGACAGGATAAACAGACTTGTATTACATTCACATGATTAAAAAGAAACTTGATGATTTTCTTTTGTTTACAAATATGGTATATGTCATCAGTTGGCAGCAATTAACAATGTTGACATGCCTTGGTCCATTCTTTCCCACAACCTAGAACTTGTTGAAATATTAGTTTATTTATCTGTGTAGATTTGCCTGTGCGGTAGGTTGGCATATTGTTTTGAAAGAAGGGGTACATGGGTGGGGGAAGGGGCACACTTAGGAAAGTAGATACTTGTATTGTGCATTGTACGTGTGTTGCATTATGTAATGTTATACATAATATATTAATCCTAACACGGTGTTTAATATGCACATGAAAAACATGTGACTTGGACGAGATTTTAACTCGCACCTTCGGGATACTAGTCCGCCACTCTGCCTGTTGAGCTACCAAGCCCACAGGGATTGGAGATGCGGGTAAAGTTTCAGATATTTAGCTAATTTATGTTGATCTATATCCATGTGTTGTACAAGCTAGTTGTAAGTGTATGATAAGAGTTCGTTGATGAAACTTGTGAGTTTTGAAAGGATTTGTAATAATTTGCGTTTTTCCGCTGGTGTTCAGTCTTGGGATTTAAAGGTTCTCTATCCATCATTTGATAAATAATTTCTCTTGCATTTGGATGTCGTTGTAGTAATCTAAGTTGACGACTGTAGTCAAGCTTCAAAGCTCTGAAGGCGTCACGGTAAACAAAAATAATTAAATAAGCCTTGCAAAGGGTTGACAATTACCTTAAAAGAGAATAAAGAACATCCATTCAATTCAAATTTGTTTTTAGAAAGAAAGAATTTATTAAAAAGTATGGAATAATAATACAGATCATTCAAAACAAACAATTTATTGAAAAACTTCATCAGTAGAAAAACTCTAATTGCATAAAAAACGACAATTGTGCTATTTAAATAATATTTTCATTAATAAAACCTTTAAATTGGCAGCGTACTTTTTAAAGCAGTTTATTCTTGTCAGTTTTTATCCTTTATTAAAGTTTATGTAATATCCGCTGTACACAAATTGTGACGTCACATTGAATAATAAAACTAAAGAATGTTTTGGAAACTAAAGAATGTTTTGAACTTTGCAAGAAGCCACTCTTTATCGAAAATGGCGTCACAAATCGAGTAAATTGTGCATTAAAAACTGCAATAAGTTAAGAACGGAAAAAGTGCATAACTTTTACAGAAAGAGTACCGTCATTTTAAAAGTTCTGTCTATGAAATTACTTTAAACATTAAAGTTTTCAATTCATGGGCCCATTAATGAACAGTATTTAAGCAGTTCTTTTACTTTTTACTGCAGTTTACAATTCTTAGGTAGCATGTTTACTTCCACTTAAGTATATATATATTAAGTAAAATATGAGTACTTTAATAAAGACTGTAGGCTATGGAACAAAGACAGAAATTTTGAGTAAATGTCAGGCCGTATAATCAGTAGCTGTTCCGGGGAACAGCTTCCATTTAGCTACACCTAGAGCTTTATTTTAGTGTTTACTTAGTTTATAGTTTTATGCGATTTTTTATCTACTTAAGAAATTATATTAAGCGTTCATTTGCATACATGTTACAACTAAATTACGCTTTGTTGCTGCTTCTTAAACTCGATCTCTGAGAGCAAAATCTGGGTGCAAACTTGGGAAATAAAAATGCCATTTTCTGATCTTCTTTAAGTTGCTAAATTTGACATTAATATTCCTGTAAGCAGTGCAAAGTTCTTTTAGAAAGTTGAAACTGATATATAATCATCTCAGAACGACAACGACAAATTCAAGACCCAAGTATTCGTAATTACTAGCATTCATTGTACGTAAAGGAATATTATAATACCATATAATGCATCACAAATCTCAGTAATAATGAGTGACTTGTTTTCAAAGATTACGTCATTAACTATAGCAATTTATTGTTTATGAATAATTCTAGTCCACTGCTCAATTGTTTGATGACTTGTTCTCTTGTATTATTTTGTAGCAAGAAAATATCTGGTTCTTTAACCGATACATCAATTGACTATCTTCAATATAAAAAAGGACCAGAAGAAATTCTTTTTTAACTTTAATCCAAAAAAACCAAAATCACGATAACATTAGGTATCCAGCTGCAAAGAAATTACATAAATTAAAATGTCCTCACAAAGTAGCTATAATTCACTACTTAAAAAACATTTAAAAGCAATCATAAATTGGATCTTATAAATATAATTATTAATAATATTTATGTGATAATTTAAAAAAGTTGTTGATATAAAGATATTTTTCACTGTTTGTTAAATGTGTGACGTGTTCTATAAGCACTTTCAAAAAACAAAGAATATCAGAAATTCAAGTAACGTTTTTTTCCTATGAATTTTTTTCACGTTTTTTTAAAATTTTTGATGAAGTGTTATTTGCACATAGTATAACTTTAATTATTAGAACATGATAGAAGCCTGTACGTAGTTACATACAATAATAAACAATAATTGGATGAATTTGAGCATCATATCAAGAATTATTCAGACCAAAGTCAATGTTATCTGCCGAAGCGAAGCAAATATGAAGTTTTGTCTTTTTCTTTGTAGCTTGTTTGTGTTCAGTAAGTCTTATGTTTAAGTTCCTGCCAGTTCCTGCCAGCAGTAGTCCCCTATAGCTGTCTTAATTTTTATAGCGCACTGTAAAAATAAACATATCTTACGATTCTTGCATGGAAGAGCTATAAGCGGAATTTTGTTGGTTATTAATTAAGTGATGTGTAAACATCGGCTGATATATTCAGAGTTTAGTGTTGCAGAGAAACTCGTATGAGAGCTGGCGTGCTTATATATTGTTGAAGAAGAAGTTACTTGATGCGTTGAAGTTTTCATTGATCATCAACATGAGCTTTGTGCATATGTTATATTTTATGTCTTCAATGTAAATATTAAAACTAACAGGAGTGATTTTGGTAGTTTTTCCAAGGTACACAGAATGTATATAATCTATTGTCAATGTTCAAGAACGACTCCTCCCCCCCCCTTCCCCCCAGTACAACTGAGTAGTCCCATTAGGAACAACGTGGATTATTCTTTACCCACATACTCAAGAAATCGTGACAAGAATTGAAATTGTGAAATACAGTAAGCAGCGGATTTTTTTCCAGCTTTTGAAGAATGTTAATTGGTGCACTTTTAAAAGACGGACCCCACGCCAACCAGCCCCTCTTACAAATAGTTGTACTGACTACAAACAGTGCCTCTTATTGAGATTTCCCGGTGTGTTATTGAAGACGTCAGTCTGCTCGTGCATAAATATATCTTAATGTCAAATGCTGTGAAGTTTCTATGTTAAATATTTTATTCCGAGAGTACTTTATTCAATATTATAGGAAGATAGCAGGAGAGTTTTTTAAATAATAAACAGTCTTTATTGTCATTGCTCGATTTTTCAAAGCACTCTGTTGGGCTTTTAATTAATCTTCATCATTGATTGATTTGAAGGAAATGTCTATTTACCTCCCACTATTCATTGTATTCAAATATTCACGATTGAGTGACGTAATTTACGGAAGTTCCTGTGACGGAATAAACACAGTTGCTAAAACCGGATGTAGGACAATGTTATTGAGATTGCTCTCTGTTTACTGGATATTGATGAGTATATTTCATCTTTCTCTACAATCTGTGAAATTTTCTACTTACTCATGACGATGAAAGGTTTATAAGTAAACTTGGATTTTTTGTGAGAATGGAAAGACAAAGGCAACGAACTATCGGGCCTTATATTCTCAATCAAACTTTAGGCAAAGGGCAGACAGGTACTGAAAAGTAGACAGAACGGAGTTTTATTTAATGGACATTCTTTTATTGTTTTGTTTTTGAAATTGTAAATCAAATGCCCTTATTTAGTTTCGTTTTTCCCAACTGATAGTCTGATATTGTTATGGATAGACTCCATCTTATTAAATGGGTTTCGTGCTTTTCAGGAGTAGTTCGCTTGGGTGTTCATTGCACTACCAAAGAAAAAGTTGCTGTGAAAATTATCGACCGCACGAAGTTGAATCCGCAAATTTTGGAAAAGGTGAGCGTGTGAATTTAATTTTATCAAGAGTAAACTTCAATTTCTTTTGCCTGAGAGTGTTAATATTTTATTTTTGCGTATTGTCGACGTTCCGTCATTCATTCAATATGTCGTCAACACTAAGTTATTTGCAGCTGCTCATCTGTCAAAATGAATAAGAAAAGTTTGAGCTGTTTAAACTGCTGCTCCTCTCAACGTTAGGTTTTCTTTGATATACTTTTATCGTGTGCTTTGTGTGACAGAAACATGCGATGATTTTTGTCGGGTTATTGAAGCGAAACCATAAAGGAAGTAGATGATTTATTTACTACATGATCAATTTGTCGTCGTTTGTTTAGAGATACTGCATAGATATACGCATTTAGATGCTCGTTTTTAATTCATTATAAAACTGTATTTTGTGTGAACAAGTCATGTGTATTTTCTACTAGCTTTGTATGTATATTTTCTTGAAGTTGATTTTCTTTACATGCAATCTAATAATTGCTATTTACCATCAAAACGAAACTTCGTGAATAATATATTTGATGAGAACTTCGTAATTTATCATTTCTTCATGATCATTGCATGTGGTAACCTCGCAAAAGATAATTTTTCCATTAAGATAAGTAAAAGTCGGATCTTTCTTTTTAAAAATTGTTTGGAAACAATTATCTCATTTGTCATCTGTCTCTTATTTCTCGTGTTTTTGTTTTATAAAAAAAATTGAACGTTGCCATTCAAGAACTGCGACGCTTTTGCATGATAATTTTATATTTTAAGTTTACATTTGTCATTCCTCGAGGAACTTTTATGGTATAGTATAGCTTTATGAAATCTATCTTTTAATTTGGCAATTACATTCAGGCTGAAATTAATTATTGGCCATTTTTGATAGCATCTGATACAAATCTGATGCTTACTTTAACAATTTTGTGATGTGTTTAAGGCTTACTAAAAAATGCTACATCATTCATTTTTAATGTTAGTGTGTGAGCTTTGTGGAGCTTCTGCGTATCCCTTTATATACATGTAGTCATTCTCTAGCCTTTTCTGTTGTTTGTATGTATGATTGATTTGAGAAGAAAGTAATCAATTGAATTGGATGCATCATCAATACATTTTGACCATATGTCGATGTTTCGTAGTGTTTTATATGATAATGTGAACCTAACAAATATTCATATTAGCCTTCATAATTTATTTCAACGAGCAATATAAATAATGCAACTATTTATGTGGGATTGTGTGCAACATAATCTTTTCTTGAGGAGTGAATATTTTCTAAGCATGTTGGGAATTGAAAATTGAAACAATGTACAGTGTCCAAAATTTTGTTAACTTAGTATCCATTAGATAGTGAAACTTGGTTTTGGAAACTAAGTTTATTTTACTTGTTTCTCAATGAAATATGAGATTTTTTGAAACTAGGGCCGTAATTTATGATTTGAGTAATCTCTTATTTTTGTTAATAGTAAAGTAACACATGTCTAGCACATGTAAAATGTTATTTTTATGTCCGCTTGTGATTCAATATGAGTATTAACCATTTTTAATAAGTAGTTTTTACATATTGAAACAACATTCTCAAATTCAGTGAAAGGAATTTTTTAGCAAGGAAAAATCACTTTGTGATTCAGATCAGATTGGCAACAATAAACATGCTACTGTGATTTGGCAAAAGCCAAATAGTTATAGATTGTCAAGAGTATATATCAAATTCTAAAATCCAGGTCTCCATATGGATACTCAAAAGTTCAAATTTCAGACCCTGTTAAATCAATTATCTAGTTCATCTGCATTCTGCTATGTGTTTAGGATACTTTGTCATTGTCAACAAAACAAATTTAAATTTGGTGTTGAAGCATGTTGGCAAGCAAACATGTTAGTTGTTGGGTCTGTAGTCTGTCTTGCAAAAATGAATCAAGAACCTTTAATTTTTTAGATTAATTGTTCTTTAAAATTCTTTTAGTTTTACTTACCACATACAGAAGCATAGACAGCATGCTTAGTCTTGCTATACGTATGCTCATATTCTTGTGTTCATTCACTGCAAAAACAATAGATTTAAGAGGAAATGTTTGAGGTAATGATCAGAAGTTTACGTATGTAGCATCACTAAAACATGCAGGCATTTTTGGGACCGCCTAAAACATGCAGGCATTTCTGGGACCGCCTAAAACATGCAGGCATTTTCGAGACTGCCTAAAACATGCAGGCATTTTCGAGACTGCCTAAAACATGCAGGCATTTTTGGGACCGCCTACATACACATTTTTTATGTTTACTTACATGAAAGTTGATCCACTAGCGGATCCAAGGTACCTCAAAATAAATTATAGCTCCTCAATTTTAAATTCAAATTACTTTCAGAAAAAAACTATTGGTTTTCAATTTCTAAAGAGTATAGTTTTGCCAATGAATTTGCCTCGAAGGTGTTTAGAATTGTAAATACATGCCAAAATGTGTTGCAGTAATTTATTTTGACGTACTCTAAGTCCGCCACTGAGTTGATCAATTTTTTGACAAATATAAGTTATCCTGTTTTCTAGGTGGAAAGAGAAATTGCTATTATGAAGCTGATTGAGCATCCACATGTTCTGCGACTTTATGATGTGTATGAAAACAACACGCATTTGTAAGTAAATGATACGCAATGATAACTATTCACACAAAAACATCAATTGTGCATGCTTGAAAATGAAATAAGAAATAGATTCATGTTTCCTTGTATGTAGAAGTCATTGATTATGTACGAATCACTTCTTTCTGCTTCTCCTTTATTCACAGCACGTTTCCCCTCGGATTTGACCGATCTTTGATATCCTAATATCATCCCTCACCCCATCCATCGGTGTCTTACATGACCATTATCTTCCCTGCCATTCCCCTTCCCTTGTAGAAAGGAAATGTGAATCCGTCGTCTTTCTGTCATACTTATTTATGAAAGAAAAACAATGAAACGCGTGCGGTGATTGGTTTAGAGCCGTGTTTACATTTCTTTTTCCTAAATTGCTAGCTGTTATTCTAATAGAAATACTATTTCTCAATAACCATGCATATATGCAGTTGCACAAATTGCTAGAAAGCACGCAAGGTGATTGGTTTAGAGCCGTGTTTGCATTTCTTTTTCCTAAATTGCTAGCTGTTATTCTAATAGAAATACTATTTCTCAATAACCATGCATATATGCAGTAGCACAAATTGCTAGAAAGCACGCAGACGTTTAGACCAATATCCGAGTCGCGAAGCTCTTATCAATCAACGAGCCAGATCAATAAAACATGCCCGTATTTTGACGAAGACCCGAGTCGTGGAGGTCTTATTAATTAAATACCCGGATCAATTAAGCATGCAGATATTAAGACGAACACCCGAGTCAAAGAGCCAGATCAATTAAAGAAACGTATTTAAATGAAATATAAATTTCGCGAATCACCAAAGTTTAGACCATATCAACCGTCATAATGAAAAAACTTTTGGAAAAATTTTCAGCAATGTCTTTCTCATAATTATAGGTTTCTTATTCTGGAATACGTCGGTGGCGGCGAGCTTTTTGACTATCTTGTAAAGAGAGGAAGACTTACCATCAACGAGGTGAGTTCTTCAATTCTGATTTGTTTTTCCTATTTTTCAACGTGTTTTTATGCAAAAATGAGTTAGAACGAGCAAATTTTAATCTCGATTTATGAACGTATACTTTTAGGGGGTGTTTACATGAATCCGGAATGACTTTCAATCCCGATTGAAACGTGATGTCAATCCGTGTTTACATGGGAAATCAACACAAGGATTGACATTTCGCGGGAATTTTGAAATATGAAGATGGCGAACATAAACATTATAGCAACCCTTTTTTTCTGTTGCTCCTGCGTTAATACAGCTTAACACTTGCATGAAACTAATTGTTTTTCTTCGCACTCATTTTGGCCCATTTAGCCGCTTTATTTGCTTACGAGCTTCAATTTCCCAAAAGACACTACGCACGGCGCATGCGTGCTTCGTCATTAATCTCATTCCAGAATGAAACTCAATTCACGTTTACATGAGGTTAAAACCAAATTTCGATCCGGAATGAAAATAGGAATGAACTCGATCCGGATCGAGTTGTGACTCCTTCCGGGTCATGTAAACATGCAGTAGGATTTCTTTTAAAGTGGAATGAGTTCATTCCGGATCGAAAGTTATCCCGGATTCATGTAAACACCCCCTTACTTGAAAGCTGAAGAGTATACCATGTAGTTTGAATAAAAAAAGCCAGCATCCCAACTATAAAGTGATTGACATACTAAAAAGGAAGAAGGACATACTTGTTTGATAGGACAACGTATTATTTCGAAAGGTTAAGAACTGCAGTAATTGTAAAGGTTGAATGTTTTGAAGGAAGAAGGGTAGAAAATAATTATACCCAACGACTTTAGTAGAAATGATTCTTCGATCCTTTTAAAATCTATGTGTTAGTGCTTAAAACAATGCTATAGCAGTGATGTGCTCGTAGGTATAACGTTATATAATGTTATCACTTCACCATTGTCGGTGACCCTAAGCTACGTAGCTTTGAAGGTTAGCTTGTTTCCATATAATCAGAACTCTGAAACTGAAGTGTAAGAGTTCTACACTTGCGAATCGAATTCGTATCAAAATTAGTTGTTAGGATATTTGGGGATTGAATCGATAGTAGTTTTGATGATCCATTGCTTTATGTATCACCTCATCACATTGATTTTGAGGGTACGTACATGAGGATTGAATTGATAGTAGTTTTGATGATCCATTACTTTATATGTTACCTCATCACATTGATTTTGAGGGTACGTACATGAGGATTGAATTGATAGTAGTTTTGATGATCCATTGCTTTTTATATTACCCCATCACATTGATTTTGAGGGTACGTACATGAGGATTGAATCGATGGTAGTTTTGATGATCCATTGCTTTTTATATTACCTCATCACATTGATTTTGAGGGTACGTACATGAGGATTGAATTGATAGTAGTTTTGATGGTCCATTGCTTTTTACATTACCTCATCACATTGATTTTGAGGGTACGTACATGAGGATTGAATTGATAGTAGTTTTGATGATCCATTGCTTTTTATATTACCTTATCACATTGATTTTGAGGGTACGTACATGAGGATTGAATTGATAGTAGTTTTGATGATCCATTGCTTTTTATATTACCTCATCACATTGATTTTGAGGGTACATACATGAGGATTGAATTGATAGTAGTTTTGATGATTTTTACTCACTGTTTCAAGAAAGTTATTTGGTGTTTTCCGTAATCAGGGCATAGCAAGCATGCAAATTTGTTCGTGCTATGTAAATTTTCATCATTATCTTTATTCATCTCTTTAGAAATCTATTGTTTTTACTGTGAGTGAACACCAAAATATTTTTATAGCATGAACAAACTTGCGGGCTGGCTACGTCACTCTCCGTAATGTCTTTTTTACACGAAAATACATTCGTTCAAAACTACCCTCATAAATCGAAACTTTCACCTTACAAAATGCAACTGACCTCTTTAGCCCACTGGATTTATTGCTTGTCGTGTTAAGATCAGTGCGTTGCAGCCTCACGCGCATATTTTTAATATTGCCTCCTGGGTGAAAAAATTTTGCTCCGCTAGACGTATTAGTGTTCTGGAACTAGAGTGACAATATACCCTGAACACTCTACCTTTTTCTGAATTTTGCAACTGTGTAGAGCAGGTAGGACAGTCTTGGCTCGTCAGACCAAGTCTACGTACGTGGTGAAAAAATGCATTTATGTGGCCTCATAAGTAGGCTGTGACAACATAAAAACAATTTTATAAATTGGGAATTTATATCGATCTGATGAAGTTTTGTACTGGAGTAAAATTACAAAAATTCTTATTTCTTATTCATTGACGTGAAATACGTATGTTAATGTCTAAACACAACTTGTTTTTCGACAGGCAAAGAGGTTTTTCAGCCAAATCATCTCAGCCGTGGACTTCTGTCATAAGCATTGTGTTTGGTAGGTTTAAATTTGCAACATTAGACGGTTTTGCAACTTTCCTTCCTTCTCAGAATTTAAAAAATTGAACTACAATTGATACGAGAATGACGTATCTTAAGCTTATAGCACTATATAACTACATAGCGTGCTTCCACTTACATCCTGACAGCCTTTTTGCACATCTTTTATTTGACACATCTTATTGAAACTACATAGCGTGCTTCCACTTACATCCTGACAGCCTTTTTGCACATCATTTATTTGACTTATCTTATTGAAACTACATAGCGTGCTTCCACTTACATCCTGACGGCCTTTTTGCACATCTTTTATTTGACATATCTTATTGAAACTACATAGCGTGCTTCCACTTACATCCTGACAGCCTTTTTGCACATCATTTATTTGACATATCTTATTGAAACTACATAGCGTGCTTCCACTTACATCCTGACAGCCTTTTTGCACATCTTTTAGTCATCGTGACCTGAAACCCGAAAATTTGTTGCTTGACGAGAAAAACAACATAAAAGTTGCCGACTTTGGAATGGCTTCTTTACAGGTTGGTAAAGATTGTGAAACTTACTTTAAAACTACGAAATACGTAAGGCTTTCATGTGGATGTGTAGCTATGTGAACGTTTTTACATGAAGTAATGAGTAATCGAAGTTAATATTTCTACAGGTTGATGATAATTCCATGTTAGAGACGAGCTGTGGGTAAGATAATGTGCTAGTCAGCAAATTTCATTTCATAAAACCAGCAGCAAAAGTTTTTGAAATTATCAATGGCCTTTATCGTACGAAAAATGATGAAAAATGACGAAATTGAAACATTCATAATCGTCAAATTCTTCTTCATGTGGAGACAAAAAATGTCATCATATTGAAACATTCATAATCATCAAATTCTTGTTCATGTTGAGACAAAAAATGTCATCATATTGAAACATTCATAATCATCAAATTCTTCTTCATGTTGAGATAAAAAATGTCGTCATATTGAAACATTCATAATCATCAAATTCTTGTTCATGTTGAGACAAAAAATGTCATCATATTGAAACATTCATAATCATCAAATTCTTCATGTTGAGATAAAAAATGTCGTCATATTGAAACATTCATAATCATCAAATTCTTCTTCATGTGGAGACAAAAAATGTCGTCATATTGAAACATTCATAATCATCAAATTCTTCTTCATGTTGAGACAAAAAATGTCGTCATATTGAAACATTCATAATCATCAAATTCTTCTTCATGTTGAGACAAAAAATGTCATCATATTTTCACCCATGAAAATAATATATATATTTTATAGATCGCCACATTATGCCTGTCCAGAAGTTGTTAAGGTAATTTCTTAACTCGTATCGCATGTGTCTGTTTTAAAATGACTTTAGGACAGCGTTTGTTTTGTTGAAAGTATCACGTAGAGTCTTGAAAGTACCCGGGCTACTTTCAAAATTACGTAATGGCCTCAAGGTCTGGCTACTTTCAGGGGGGAAGATGCTTATTTGCGAGTTGTTGTTTTCAGTATTGATTAAATACAATGGTCAGCTCTTAATCCACGCTTTCTAAAGTAAATTTTTCAATTTTGTGTAAGGTTGTGTAAGATGTGATAATTTACACAAATGTAGCTACCTGAACGTTTTACTTTGTATAATGAAGTATAATATTTTGAAGCTCTTAGAAGAGCCGTTAGAGAGCGGTTACTTTAGAGAGGGTGGTTACTTTTGAGGGAGCGGTTACTTTTGAGGGGCTACTTTTAAGGGAGCGGTAACTTTTGAGGGAGCAGTTACTTTTGAGGGAGCGGCTGCTTTTGAGGGAGCGGTTACTTTTGAGGGAGCGGTTAATTTTGAGGGAGCGGTTACTTTTGAGTGAGCGGTTACTTTGAGGGCGGTTACTTTTGAGGGCGGTTACTTTTGAGGAGCGGTTACTTTTGAGGGAGCGGTTACTTTTGAGGGAGCGGTCACTTTCGATTCTTTAGTAAATGTTAAAATAGGCAGCTTCTTTCAAGGGGAGATTGCTTTCATGGGCACGGGGGGGGGGACTTTTGAGACTATGGTGTTACTTTTGTTTAGTGTACTTGCGTCGGGTGTATTTTTGTATCAGTATGTATTGTAATTATTACTGTAATGAAACGGCGATTCATTGGCTGAAATATTACTAAGATAATATTAAGTAAACGGTTTGAACCCGTGAGTATCGTTACATGTTTGTGGATGTAGATCGCTCAGTTTAGTAGAGTCCTGAGAAGGTCTGTTGTTGTTGATGTTGACTGACGTTTCGACAACCTTAGCGGTAGTCATCTTCAGAGTCAAAGTTAGATGACTACCGCTAAGGTTGTCGAAACGTCCGTCAACACCAACAAAACAGTCCTTCTCAGGACACTACTAACCTGGATGATCTACATCCACAAACATGTAACATAATATTCGAAGAAAAACGCGAATTTCATTTTAAAATGAAATATTGTTTCAATTGTATATAGGGTATAAAGTACGATGGACGGAAGGCGGACATTTGGAGCTGTGGTGTTATACTTTATGCATTGGTTGTTGTAAGTAGATGATTAAAACTCACTCGAGTTGAATGTATGACATACATGAAGATATATAGTCAGTGGTGTAGGTACATGCTAGCCCAGAGGTTTACGTATGAGAAACCTGATCATCATTGCCATCTTTAATAATAAACTTATGTAGCTATTATAGATTACTTATTGTTCGTACTTGTGTAACCCTATTTTTGTTAGTGGCCTCATTTCTACATCACTTTCAACTGTTTTCAATTACTTTTTCATTTTAATAGAAATAGCATCAATTAAACGCGTTTATAATGCAGACTTGGTTAATTGGTTATCAAGTTAACAAATTTTTTATTTATCTAATGAGAAATTAACAAATTTGTCCGAAATCTGTCTGATTGCTTTTCTTAACTTTGCTTCAGGGAGTCCTACCATTTGATGACGACAACTTACGACAACTTTTGGAGAAGGTTTGTTGTTTTCTATAGCTATTTATTGATGTCAACTGCGTTCTATGATCATGTGTATAGCAAAAATACTTTTACCTGTTGAAAAATTAGAACCATGCACGACTCGAATTAAATTAGAACACTATACATATCAAGCATTGGAACACTGTATGGAACATTAGAACACTGTACGTGTCGAACATTAGAAAACTGTATAGAACATTAGAACACTGTATCGAACATTAGAACACTGTATCGAACATTAGAACGTTGCATGGAACATTAGAACGCTACATGGAACATTATAACGCAACATGGAACATTATAGAACGCGATATCGAACATTAGAATACTGTATAGAACATTAGAACGCTACATGTAACATTATAACGATGCATGGAACATAACGCAACATGGAACATTATAGAACGCGATATCGAACATTAGAATACTGTATAGAACATTAGAACACTTTATCGAACATTAGAACGCTACATGGAACATTATAACGATGCATGGAATGGAACATTATAACGCAACATGGAACATTATAGAACGCGATATCGAACAATAGTATACTGTATCGAACATTAGAAAACTGTATAGAACATTAGAACAATGTATCGAACATTAGAACACTGTATCGAACATTATAACGCTGCATGGAACATTATAACACAACATGGAACATTATAGAACGCGATATCGAACATTAGAATACTGTATAGGACATTAGAACACTGTATTGAACATTAGAACGCTGCATGGAACATTAGAACGCTACATGGAACATTAGAACGCAACATGGAACATTAGAACGCAACATGGAATATTATAGAACGCGATATCGAACATTAGAATACTGTATCGACCATTAGAACGCTGCATCAAACAAATGGTCGCTGTTTTAAAAAATACATTTTGATGAGTATTTGTTGCCATACAAAACAAAATCATGTGTAACAGAAAGAGTAATTTTGTTTAGTGAAAAAATATGAAGTTTTATAGCTAATTCTTACGTATACTGCAATAAAAAAACAGTGGGCATTTAACATCAAAATAATGAAAGAAACCTTACATTTTTCATTTTACAATTACTACACTTGGACTGTTGTATTTTGACGTAACTCAATGTCTACGACCTAAAGCAGATTGTGCTTTACCATTATATATGTGTATGTATACCGTCTTTTATCCACTAATGGTTTTATGATTAATGATTATTACTACATTTGGACTGTTGTATTTTGACGTAACTCTATGTCTAAGACCTAAAGCAGATTGTGCTTTACCTTAATAGATGCATACCGTCTTTTATTCACTAACGGTTTTATGATAAATGATTTTGTTTTTGTCAAGGTGAAGACGGGGGCATTTAGCGTTCCAAATAATGTGCCGAACGATTGCCAGGATCTAATAAAAGAAATGATCAAAGTTGATCCGGAGAAAAGATTTACGGTTAGTTTGCAATGTAGTTTAGCTGATCAATTCCATGCAGCTTCCTGTGACCGAATGACCCAAATCTCTTTTTATACGATGTTTTTGTATGCACTAAAGCCTGGTTCACTTTTGGTTTAACGTGACAAACGCGACAGCGATTAACTTTAATCGCGATAATCCCATATGAGAACGTGGTTAAGCCTGGTTTCCACTTTTGGTTTAACGTGACAAACGCGACGGTGATTAACTTTAATCGCGATAATCCCATATGAGAACGTGGTTAAGCCTGGTTTCCACTTTTGGTTTAACGTGACAAACGCGACGGTGATTAACTTTAATCGCGATAATCCCATATGAGAACGTGGTTAAGCCTGGTTTCCACTTTTGGCTTAACGTGACAAACGCGACGGTGATTAACTTTAATCGCGATAATCCCATATGAGAACGTGGTAATAATCGCAATAAACGGCGACTAAAAATCGCGAATAAACATCAAAAATTTTTGATATTTGTATAGTTTTTCTTATATGCTTGCGTCATTGCATTTTGGGCGAACCACTTGTTTTGAATTGCGAAATAATCGAAAAATGTAATGAGTCTTTTTATCTTGATATAGATAAAGCAGATTCTGAACCATAGTTTCCTGAAAAGGTACACACCAGTAAATGTTTTCTTTTTCTTGTGTTTGTTGATGCACAAAGCAATGCTGACTTTCTAGTTCAAATTTTATACGTACTACGGACCTTAATTGTTGGTATGAAATCATTAGATGTATGGTAGGACTTGTTTGAATTACAGGGTAAGATCTATGGTGTTGATGCATTGTCTAAATTTTCGTATTCGGCTGTTTAAATCTCAAATTTGCAGAATGTGAATCTAATCCAGTTGAACTAATCTCGGATTCCAATTCCTAACACATCCAGATAACAGAATAAAATCATGCTAAAGTTTATTTAGAGTAATTTTTGTGTTAGAGCGATACGCTATTGATTCGTCTTTTTTCAGTGCAAGGTAATCGCCCCTGAATATTTTTATCGGATTCTTTTGTACGTATGTTATTATTTTATGATTCAAGTATGTTAATGTTTCCTTCTCAGATTATAAATTCAAGTTCTAGGATTATAATCAAAAAGCTAAATTCTTAATTAGTTTTGATATTATTGTATAAAAAATCCAAATCTCGATCTCGAATCTCGGTGGGACTAGCCTTTTTTGATGATAGGGAAAGCTCTATATTGGTCTTGAATTGAAATTATGACTATAATGTTGCACTGGAGATCTTATTTTACTCGAACAGTTTAATGATGTTTACATTTTTTCACTTTAAATCTGTACGAAAACTCTTTTACCCAGTTATATTTATTGATCTTAAAGTTGCTGTATTTAATATTTCATTTCATGATGATTGTGTGCACGTAGTTTCATTTGTTGAACATAAATTTCTTCTATTTTGTATTTCACGAGTTGTCTTAGAAAGGTACGTGTATTATGGTGCGTTAAATGTCTTTTTTTTTAGTTTAGACATTCACGAACAACGACCTGTACAAAAAGTGGTCAAAACGGAGAAAATATATGGAAAGGATAACATTGACCCCGATGTACTTTCTTCTATGAATAGTTTGGGATGTTTTAAAGATAAAGAAGCCCTCGAGGAAGAGTTAATGAAAGATGAGTGAGTAAAAGTTTGATATGCTCAGTTGTTAACTACTTCCAGTATTGTTTAGTCGGAAAAATATATATATACGCATTAGATACCTTTGTAGTAAAGATATATGTATGAGCAATATTGTTTTATACAGTTCTAAAATCACCCTATAGCTTTTTTCATGGTAGTAAAAGATACATTTGAACAGTATTGTTATTACAGTTCTATAGAACCACTTGGGCTTCCATTAGTTATAGAAGTTAGATGTAAACAATATTGATATGTGCAGTTCTATTTAAACTACCTTAAAGCTTTTTTCATGTTAGTAAAAGATGCATGTAAGCAGTATTGTTATTACAGTTCTATAAAACCGCTTGGGCTTCCATTGGTTATAGAAGTTAGATGTAAGCAATATTGCTATTTACAGTTCTATTTAAACTACCTTAAAGCTTTTTTCATGGTAGTAAAAGATGCATGTAAGCAGTATTGTTATTACAATTCTAAGACCACTTGGGCTTCCATTAGTTATAGAAGGTATATGTAAGCAATATTGCTATTTACAGTTCTATTTAAACTACCCTATAGCTTCGTTTTTGGTAGTACAAAGTATATGTGAGCAGTATTGTTATATACGTACAGTTACAAACGACCTTAGCTTTTATTGGTAGTACAACGCATGTGTAAATGCAAGCAATTTTATATGTATAGCTCTGTGGTTGAAGTCGACTGTTTATCGTTTTTCCAACGCTCGTACTCTGTTTAAATGGTATATTATACATAGTACATAATTATGGATTATATTCTGTTTGTTTCTTAGTGAAAATATGGAGAAAGTCATGTATTTTTTACTGCTTGAGCGTAAAGAGCGTCGACCGTCAAGTGCCGATATTGTTCCGAAGGCAGTACGACAGATGGCTGAACGAATTCACGTTTATGGTGAGTAAAATGCATGGTTGTTTTTAAGAGAATTTCAAACTTTCAGTTCTCTCAAGATTCATGTTTTGTGAACATTGAGATTTTCGTGATGAAAACCCAAATTTCAAGTGCTTTTGGTTTAAAAGACTGAATTAGATTTAGCACATAGGAACGATTTTCACTGTACACATTAGAACAAGAGGTCTAAATTTTTCTGAGGCTCACAAAATTGTAAGTACAAGAAGATTATAAATAGTGAATGAATGAAAGTAGGAACTTTCATGTGCAGATATTATTTCTTGAGTACGTAGTGATTACCTTCTGCATTTGAATTATATTTGTTGCATGAACTTTTTCAATTTTTTTCCCATTATTTGTGCGAGTAATGCGTTGCTCGTAAATTCAACTCAATTTTCAAGTCAGCTCTATCAGTCAGCTATATTATTTCTTGAGTACGTAGTGATTGCCTGCTGCATTTGAATTATATTCTTTGCATGAACTTTTTCAATGTTTTCCCTTTATTTGTGCGAGTAATGCGTTGCTCGTAAATTCAACTCAATTTTCAAGTCAGCTCTATCAGTCAGCTATATCATTTCTTGAGTACGTAGTGATTACCTTCTGTATTTGAATTATATTTGTTGCATAAACTTTTTCAATGTTTTCCAATTATTTGTGCGACTAATGCATTGCTCATAAATTCAATTCAATTTTAAAGTCAGCTCTATCAGTCAGCTATATCATTTCTTGAGTACGTAGTGATTACCTTCTGTATTTGAATTATATTTGTTGCATAAACTTTTTCAATGTTTTCCAATTATTTGTGCGACTAATGCATTGCTCATAAATTCAATTCAATTTTAAAGTCAGCTCTATCAGTCAGCTATATCATTTCTTGAGTACGTAGTGATTACCTACTGTATTTGAATTATATTTGTTGCATAAACTTTTTCAATGTTTTCCGTTTATTTGTGCGACTAATGCATTGCTGATAAATTCAACTCAATTTTCAAGTCAGCTCTATTTGAAACATAGATTAATTTGTCATTGTAAGTCTCTTCATGGTTAGCCATATGGCGTTGCTTCTCTATGTTTTCACCACCGATAAAAACACTGAATTTTCAAGTCAGCTTTACCTTGAGTATAGATGAAGTTGTATGTAGCTACCCGGAAGTCTCATTACGGCTAGTCACGTGATTCTTAGAAATGCAACGTCATTCAATATATTTCCAGTTTCACCTTTAAGCCTGTTCGTCAGGGACGGCGCTAGAACGTTAATTTCGGGGGCTGGGGGTGTATATTCATGTATTTAGTTGTGCTTTACTGATTCTTTAGAAAACCAAATCACTTTCAAAAGAAATCACTCGCCCACAACTGAATATATGAATATACACCCAATTAGCGTTCTAGCGCCGTCCCTGCTGTTCGTCACTTGCGACATACACGTAAGTATAATACAAATGTTTATGTTTATGTGACAATTGAGGACCAAGGCCGTGACTTGAACGTTATGAGGGGGGGGGGTGTGTGTTTATTCATATATTCAGTTATGCCCGACTGATTTCTTTTGAATATATGAATTACTACCACCATCCCACCCCTGCCTCCACTCCAGTTCATGTTCTATGTACGGTCCTTTTGAGAACCATCTTTAAGGTTGCGAAAATTCGATTGTGTGAAGGTAATTTCTAAATTCAATCACGTTAGTTTTCAATCTTTGCTTTGTTTATTGCTTTGAGACCATCTTGAGTCTTTTGTTCATAAAATTAGCGTGCGCGCTAACAGTGCTCTATACAAGACGTTTCATTCAATCCTCAGTTTCTAAATGATTTATACTTATTCAGTGACAACAAAGGGAAAATGCGCAAACGAACTTTTCACATTATAACTATTTGATCAACTTGTCAAAATCCTTTAAAACCACGCTAAATCCCTGCCTTGCCTTGCTCATGTGAACTTTTACAAACTGTTTTTATATGCAAATGATTTTTTCCAAATAAATGAATTCTCATATTGACTTTAATCTAGCGAATGTACGTGTTCAGAGTACTTCACACATGTCTAAATTTGTTTAACATTTTTATACCTTCTCTTGCAGATCCACCTCGTAAACGAGTAGACTCATGTGGCTCACCTCGTCTGAACCGTTCGCGCGAGAGGTTAGAATGTAAAGAGTCATTTTCGTCCTATATCTCTTTATGTAAGAACAATGAATAGATTTTCTTTATTGGAGTTTTCAATTAAGGCTGCTTCTCCACTACGCAAAGATTAAAAACCATTTTTAATCTTTGTCAAACGCTTTACGACTTGAAATTGTTAGGGTCTGATTATATGGAGACGAGCTGGCCCTGATAGTGAGCTAGCCCGATGATTTCTAGGGATTGAAAAGAGTCGAAACTTCAAGGTTTAAAATTGCAACTGTTTGCGAAGCACCACACGTCATTCTGGTTGTAATTCTCAAATTAGGGCAAATTGGTTGTTTCAATTTTAAATGTTTCAAAACAATTTCACTTTCAAAAGAAATCAGCCTGTCATAAAAGAATATATGAATATGCCCCCACACCATTAAGACAGGATCGAGGCCATTGCTGCAGAAATTAATTTTTGATCGGGTGAAATATAAAACGTTCTTTCCTGAATTGCCTCTTTATTCTGAAAAGGCACTTGTATATCTCAATGGTACGAAAAATTACATAGGCACGTGCCTCGTAATAATTTCAAGTCGTAAAGCGTTTGACAAAGATTAAAAATGGTTTTTAATCTATGTGTAGGGGAGAACCAACCTTAATTGAAAACGCCATTAAAGCAAATTATTTTTTGAAAATTCTACGAAGATTACATAAATTTGAAAGTTCAATTTATCATCATTAATAGTAATCTTAACATGCACTTTTAAATAGTAAATCGCTCATTGAAACAGAAAACATATCTGAAGAAATTGATCTTTTAAATGAACCGTAACTTAAATTTACTAACTAAATTTTAATTGTACTGTAAGTAAAGCCACTTTAAGGGGCCGATTACATGGAGCAATTTCAGCCCGGTTTGAGCTACCCGGGATTAAATTTCCGCCCGGTTTGAGCTACCAGGGATTAAATTTCCGCCCGGGCTGAAAATGCTCCATGTAATCGGCCCCTTAGTCTACTAAATGTAACAAAATGAAATCTAAATGTATTTTAAATATACCATAAGTGTACTAAATGTGCTAAATGCTTTTTAAGTGAAGGTACTTTAATTGTACAATATGTGCATTGAATGTATTCTAAATGTATGCAACTAAATATACTTCGATTCCTGCTCAGTTGGGTTCTATGATCATGTGTATAGCAAAAGCACTTTTGCCAGTTGAAAATTAGAACCATGCACGACTCGAATTACATTAGAACACTGTATCAAGCATTAGAACACTGTATGGAACATTAGAACACTGTACGTATCGAACATTAGAAAACTGTATAGAACATTAGAATGTTTAAAGCATAATTAGCCATCATTTAAAGCATTCTATCTAGCTAAAGGCCGATTTCCATACAGAGCAAATTGTCGCGCGAGCGACTTTTTCCGATCAGTTTCTTTTCAATTGTAAGCTCTCGACGGAAACAGTTTCACACTGCTGCACCCAATTCAAAGAAGTGATCGCAAAAGATCGATCGCGCGACAGTTCGCCCTGAATGGAAATCTGCCTTAAATAAAAGCAAATTTTCGCTTAAGTAGCTAACGTCACTCAATAACTAACTTTGTAATGATAAAAAGATAGAAGATATTTGAAGATAAAGTCGTGAGCAAGTGAGTAAACGACTAAAAAGTCAACTCTTTTCAGAAATTTTAGTTATTTCATAATTCATAAAAGCATATTTACACGATACCGTTTTTGTTCCAAAACGTCATGAAATTATGCCGCTTCGGTCTTGCGTTTACATGATACCGTTACATACATTGATCAAAACGGTATAATATGAAAACGTTGTTCTAACCGGCAAAGAGTGAAAACAGCACGGCAAGCTGCATCGTTTAAACATTTATACCGTTTTCATTTGCAAATGAATTTTCTTGAAGTTGGATGTCTTTTGCAGCCTTGTTTTTGAATGTTTTACTTATTCAACATGCAATTACAATGCATAAAACTAAACAAAAAGCTATTCTCGATATTTTGCTACAATACTCGGGCGCCCTTTTGTTTTTTAGAGCATGCCGTGGCTTACTCGTGTAAACGCGTTCGTTTTTTATGCCGTTTTCATTTTTAAACGTTTTGCAAACTCAACGGTATCGTCTAAACGCGTTCGTTTTTATGCCGTTTTCATTTTTAAACGTTTTGTAAACCTAACGGTATCGTGTAAACGCGTTCGTTTTTTATGCCGTTTTCATTTTTAACGTTTTGCAAACGTAACGGTATCGTGCAAACGCGTTCGTTTTTTATGCCGTTTTCATTTTTAAACGTTTTGCAAACGTAACGGTATCGTGTAAACGCGTTCGTTTTTTATGCCGTTTTCATTTTTAAACGTTTTGCAAACGTGTCGTGTAAACGTAGTCTTAATAAGGAAAGAAACTTATCATTGGAAAGTTTCCTTTAGGTATAAGCATGTACTCATGAAAATAATTTCATGTCAAGATCTACCTGAAGTTTCATTCTGGTAGAAGTCATGTAGTTTAAAACATGGCTTTTCAAGTTTACAAGTTTCTTCTCATTTTTTCTTGTTTGCCAAATGAAAACAGCGGTCGTTACGTCTTATATTTAGTTGTCTGAAAACTCCATTCGTACTTTATATGCAACAATTATTCCTTATTCAGTTGTTCTTCAACATTTTTTAAACATTTCATTTGATAGTAACGATAAGGAGTCATTTCTTGCTCGACCTCGTGCTGAAACTGATATTCGCTCTTTAGAAAGGTGACGTCTACTTTTTTTCAATGTGTTCTTAGATATATCATAGTTGTCATCACGCTATGTTTTCGCTAAATAATAGTTTGGTTTTAAGGTATGGTGTGAAAGCTTATCATTTATTCCGTGCTTTTGAATTTGAAAATACTTCAATCATCAAAGAATTTTTCTTTGAAGTAAAAAAGCAGGATGAAATAAATTATTACGTAATTAATCAGAAAGGCAGGATGAAATAAATTATTACGTAATTGATGAGAAAAGCAGGATGAAATAAATTATTACGTAATTGATCAGTTTAACTCGTTGAACTAAAATACATGGAACGCTACCTGAAGCAAATAATTGAAGCCAAATCTTACACCCAGACACCCCATATTACACCCAGACATGCGTGTGTAGTGTTTTGAGATTTTGAAAATTGATTGACTGCACGCGTGTCCTGGTGTAATCTCGCGTGTCTGGGTGTAAATTTGGCTTCAAGACTTTATTAGACTTTTCTATTACAGGTAGCGTTCCATGTATCTTAGTACAATGGTCCTACTATCTTTAGCTATAGGAGGATTTCATAATTCTGACACGCATAGTATGTCAGTTTAAAGTTTCACCTTATGTAAAAAATAGGAAAACTTATTGATACATTAATTGGAAAAAAATTTATCGCCAATATTTTATCTGTTGTTTTATAACAGCATCGCCTCGACTCGCAAATCAAATACACCCCTGAGAAGTAGAACCCCCCCTGGAAGTCCTTGGTGGTCGAGAATGCCTTGGACGAAAAAATCCAATGGACATGATGAGCAAGCAAGTTATCCTATCGAACCATGTAAGCTGTATGTTGCATAATGTTTTATTGCATCACACGCGAGGTGTTTTTAACGATGCTATATTAGAAAATTTAGTGTGATGATCTTGAATTGCTAAAACCAACTTAACTTGCGATTGCCTATTCATGTTGTGCTTGGGGTCATTGTTTTTGTTTTACCTAATCACCACCTTAAATTCATTTCATTTTTCTTTGTTATAAATTTTTGCAAAACTGTGATAAGTGACGAAATTTCACTTCAGTCGTTCATTATAGGTCACTCTGTTCTAGTGATCACCATTCCCGTGGGTAGGGGTTCTGATAAGTCTTTGTCATTAGTTTTTGGCGATAGCCTCGATTCTTCAAAGATTACTGTAGCTCTGTCACATTATGCAAGTCAATATGTTGACGATTTCTTTGCGACTCTTCCGAATTTTTAAAGAGAAAGCTTTGAATTTTGAATGAAAGCCATTTTGAACAGGGATTTTTATTGACTTTTTATGAATTTTGATATGGTTATAGATATTGCAGAAAGGCGTGTATAAGAGGAACTCGTTTACTATTTTGTAATTAAACTTAGTATAAAGTACAGCAACGAAATCTATAACAGTAAACTCTTTTCAAAGACTTAAAGATGAAAAATGGAAACCATAGTGTGAACACAACAAAAACGACATCATGTATTCATACAGTTTTAAATTGTGATATTATCACATAAGATTTTTGTAAGACGCGTATCATAAACCTTGTCCTATTTCCCTGCAATTATCCTATCGTGTTAGGCACTAGAATGTTTAGTTTCGGTGGGAGATTCCAGCTCCTTGCAAGATATCCGAGTTGATATAAGTTTCACGTGCAAGTTTTTAGTCCTATATTTGCGTTTTAACTGACTTCTTAGTACTTGTTTCAACTCTATTTTCAAACTCTCTTCTTCCATTAACTAGAAGCACAGTACAGTATGTACTGCAGATCAACGGTCGTTATTTAAATTGTAGAAACAACACGATCTAGGACAATGAATCATTTAAGAAATAAATGATGTTTACTATGTTTGCACGGGCTTATGCAAATCGAGGAGACCTTTGGGAGAAATCGAGAGCAGATCAGTGCAAGCCCAAGACTGAAGGTCGAGTGTTCCACCTGGTCGCGAGTTCTGGCAAACGTCTCCGAGGTTTTCATAAGCCAGTGCAATCACGAAAAGCATCTTTTATTTCCTTTATAAAATAACAATAATGCAAAACAGACAAATTTAAAGTAAACGTTTTAATATTCCCTCTAAAATGTATTCATGATCGATTTGCAAATTCTCTTTTGCTGATTGATTGTTATGATTGATTTGATTGGGTGAGCTCAGATGTGTTTTGCACAGGTTAATGCAAGCACACCTCTAGACCAATCAACGCACGCGTTTCATTGTGTTTATTTTATAATGGAAAATAGTGCACAATAAGTTATAAGTTGTGATGGCAATTCCATGCTATCATTACCGCATGGGTTTTATGGGAAATTTAATCAATTGTATAGAGCAATGTTGATTTGAAATACAAGTGATGTTGAGTTTATGTAATTAATGTTAATTTGAAACATCCCACTATATCAGTATGCAACCGCGTCTTTCATGTCGAGGCTATCGCTACAAGGATGTTACCATTAGTTACTGAAGCATATATGTATATAAGACTTAATGCAATCTTTGTACAATCTGTTTATATAGCGCTATCAGAGAAAGAATTTTCCTCAAACTTATCATTGGAAGTTTCTCCAAGGTAATGTGATGTCAATGCGCTTTATGCAAGTTGATTTTTAAGTGTTCTGTGTTCTATCGGGAAATGTTAACTTCTCCATAGAGAAAATGAGTGAGTTTTACATTTGTGTGTTGGAGGCACTAGAATATTTGCTACCTATCATGTTACGTATACAGTTTGTCGATCAAATGATAGGTAATTTTTTGTTGTCGCAAATACCAACGTATTTATACTGTAATGAGTTAATGGTTCTTTACTACCATGAACATAGCCACGTTAAAAAATCATGGTTTAGTAACCTTTTAGTACCCACACATTAGTTGATCTCTATAATTATGATAATTTAATCGTTTAGTTCAGTTAAGAAATCATGGTTTGCTCATCTCCCAATTCCTGGACATTCACATTCACCAAGTAAATATGAGGTATTTTCTATCGCAGATTATCTTGTGCTTCATTGTATTGCAATATTCTGAAAAGTCGATAGAATAATTTCAGAAAGCTTATGCATAAATCTTTCCATGATTTTCCATTACTTTCAGTCTATTATTGTTGTGATCAAAGAAAAGCCGATGTTAACAATCAAAGCCGATATCAGTCACGCTTTTTTGACTGTGAGTAAAGAGATGTAAAGTTTCCATCGTGACGATTACACTTTTTGCTTTACAAACACATTTGATTTGATATACATTCCACATATTACAATTCTTGCTTTAAAAGTACATTTGACTTGATGTAGATACCACATGTTACAATTTGTGCTTTACAAGTACATTTGACTAGATGTAGATACCACATATTACAATTAGTGCTTTGCAAGTACATTTGACTTGATGTAGATACCACATGTTACAATTTATGCTTTACAAGTACATTTGACTTGATGTAGATACCACATGTTACAATTTGTGCTTTACAAGTACATTTGACTAGATGTAGATACCACATGTTACAATTAGTGCTTTGCAAGTACATTTGACTAGATGTAGATACCACATATTACAATTTGTGCTTTACAAGTACATTTGACTAGATGTAGATACCACATATTACAATTTGTGCTTTACAAGTACATTTGACTTGATGTAGTTACCACATGTTACAATTTATGCTTTACAAGTACATTTGACTTGATGTAGATACCACATGTTACAATTTGTGCTTTACAAGTACATTTGACTAGATGTAGATACCACATGTTACAATTAGTGCTTTGCAAGTACATTTGACTTGTTGTAGATACCACATATTACAATTTGTGCTTTACAAGTACATTTGATTTGATGTAGTTACCACATGTTACAATTTTTGCTTTATAAGTACATTTGACTTGATGTAGATACCACATGTTACAATTTGTGCTTTATAAGTACATTTAACTTGATGTAGATACCACATGTTACAATTTATGCTTTACAAGTACATTTGACTTGATGTAGATACCACATATTACAATTTGTGCTTTACAAGTACATTTGACTTGATGTAGTTACCACATGTTACAATTTGTGCTTTATAAGTACATTTGACTTGATGTAAATACCACATATTACAATTTGTGCTTTACAAGTACATTTGATTTGATGTAGATACCACATATTACAATTTGTGCTTTATAAGTACATTTGACTTGATGTAAATACCACATATTACAATTTGTGCTTTATAAGTACATTTGATTTGATGTAGTTACCACATATTACAATTTGTGTTTACAAATGCATTTGATTTGATATATAGATACCACATATTACGCACAACGTCACCTCATCAACAAATTTCACTGCTGAATACCGTAAACATAAAGGTATGTTACTTTAGGTTACAAATAAAATATTTCAGTTTCACAAAACTGTACTTTAGTGCATGAGAACTCTCGAGCAGGTCAACGCTCCACCTTCGGTCTCGAGCTTGCACTGATCTGCTCTGGAGTTCTCTCAAATTTTCCTCGGTTTTCATAAACCTGGGCCAACAAAGTGAACATCTTTTATTTCTTAAATGGTGCACAAATAATACGTGAAAAGTCTTCACGGGCTTGTAAAAAATTTCTAATGTTTTTATTATTTAGGTAATCCAATATTTCGTAAATATGTAAGAATGGAAGTGACAATAGAAGAGTTAAAAGAGTTTGAAGGCTGCAGTGATGATGAGCTTGCTTTTTCAGTTATTATCAAATTCATATCAGGTGAATATAGCTGTGACTGGCTGGGCTGTAATTGCATGGGAAGGGGGAGGGGGAGGGGAGAGAGGGTGGATTGAACACGCGAAATGGACTACTTTTTGGAAATTATCTGTAGTCTCCTTTTTGTTCTATTTTGTAAGAGAATGTAGTAAGTTTTCAATGTTTGCTGTTTTCCCCCACTCTTCATACATCTTAAGACCTACTTTGTTCCATAAACGATGCTTTTCCACCAAATCCCAAAGTACTCCGTCTACATATATATGATCAGGGATTATTATAGGTTTGAAAGAACAACACGTTATAGAAATGAAAAATTTATAGAGCATTTAAATAGTGCTCATTGATATTGTCTAATTGACCCAATCAGAAAACCCATTCATTTTAGGTTTACACTTATTTCTCTCATCCCTCCCCACCCACCGCTTGTTAAGCTGTCCCTCGTTCACTTCCAGAACATATTGCTCGATGAAGTTGAGTTTGGAAACTTTTAATCTAAAAATCTCATGTACGGCCTTCGCATTATGTACTGTTAGGATCTTCAAAAAAGTTCAAAAAGATCTGTGACAAACTACAGTTTATCCTCCAGTCAAATGATCGATCGCCTCGTAAGAACGGTGAGTCAATGGATGACTCTGGTATGTGGAACGAAAGTTCGAAAAATGGAAAAAAATGTCGAGGATATGTGGTATCAGACACTGAAAGTGATTGCGAGAATTCCAGTTCTCCTGATATTGAGTATTGTATGCAGAAAACGTAGTATGAAGTTTGGTGGGATAGCTTTATTGTGATGCTGGCATAAAGAAGTAAAAATATTATGAACAGTATGATTCACCCGAAAGGCTTTGTGTTCTGATAGAATTATTCGATTATGCAAAAGATCACCGTTCCTGCATTCGTTCCACTGATTTATCCTTTTAAAAATTTTGTAAGTTGTCAACCCACCTTCTTGCCAAATACTTGTCCAAACAGAGATCAAAACTGGTACTTCTTCATTTCAGTAGTTGATTGAAAACTTTCATTTGTTGGTATCATGATAAAAGCAGTTATACAACCTGAGTGATTTTCTTCTGGTTTATCGCTCCAGTATATTATGATATCAGTGTATATCCAAAGATCAAAGTGTTTGTTTGTATAAACTAAAAGGTTACCAAACGTCTAATGTCTTTGTATGTAAATTAAACGTTTACTAAACGTCTTCATATCTAAACTAAAAGTTTACTAAGCGTCTAAATTCTTCCTATAAATAAGAGTTTAAGAAATGTTAAAAGTTTCTCCCAAAACAAAAATTAAATACTTTTTGTTGTCGTAAACGAAAAGCTCGTCAAGTTTTTCAAAGCACATCAAACGAACTTTTTGCACTGTTAAAAATTGAAAGTCGATTCCAGGAGACTTACGTAGTGTTTTAAATGAAGTGTCGGGGACTGGATCGAGTTGTTCATAGTTAGCTTATTCATTTCTTGTTTTAAAGCAATTCTTGCAAACAACATACAAATTGCACTAAAATTCTTAATGATTTATGGTGTCAGTCTTTTCATTTTATTCACGAAGTAAGTTTAGGAGCTATTTGTCCCAAGCGATTAAATTTCTGATTTTGGTTCGCTTTTAATTTAATGAAATCACTGCGAAGATTAGAAAATGTATGTCGACAACTTATTTACCTTTATCTTTGCAATTTAATCCTGGTATAATTTCGATTTATTTTTTTTGTTCCTCGCATTTCGAGCCGTAGTGAAGTTGTTCAAGAAGAACAACTATTCTGTTAACTAAAAACAATTTCAGAAAATTAACTTAAATACTATTAACATTTTTTATTATATATGTACTTCATTGTCAGACATACAAAGTGATCCGTCGCGTTCATGTTAATTGACATTATTAATGATGAAAATATCTCCAAATTCTTATTTAAATGTATGTGTTTTTATGTTATAGTCATGTAAATAACCATTTACTTAATTGTTACTTCATTTGCTGGTTATGTGAAGCGTAGTCTCCCACTTTTACTAGTTAGTTTTATGTCATACTAAAACTGTAGATACAATAAACTTTATGCACCTCTTTTGGCGGTTTAATAATGATGACTACTCAACTTCATGCCTTATGCATGATTGGCCCACTAAATGTAAAAAAAAACATTGATAAAAACAAGATTTCGTCCTTGTTATTCTTGGGAGTGCTGTTTAGTGTGTAGAAGACAAAAATAATTAGCTACCAGTGCTGTAGAACTATATTTATCAGATGGGGGGCTTTCTTCAAGAATTATCCATTTCAAAGGTAGAAGCGGGGCTCCTCCCCCAAGAGCCCCCCCCCCTCACTTCTACAGCACTGTTAGCGGCTACCATTCAGTTTTAAATGCTTCGCCCGTTTAAAGTGACCGTGAAACGACAATTTTGCTGTTTTAATTATATTTTCATTGAACGGGACTATAGACTACGTAAGACTGTTAATGCACATTATTATGAAGATGCTGAAGTTTTTGTCATGTCCAAATAACACAATCACTGAATTGACGTCACTTTGCATAATGAAAAATATCTGCTTTGTTTGCTGAAATGTAAATTCAACGGAGCATGTACATATTGAGCCCTCGGGAATCGAAAGTTTTGGTGTTTGAATTACATTGCTTTCAATAGTTTCTAAATAACTTTGGACTCTCATAAACAGCCCGCCTCTTTTTATTCTCTTATAATGATTAGTTTTTAATGAAGCCAATATTTTTCATTTTGCTGCTGCCTCTTATTATGCAATATAACCTCAGGCATGGCTGTGTAAACATGACGTATACAAACCTTAACCCTAACGTCTCGATCGGTGGTTAGAGAAAACAAAAGAAGGGATTTTCTTTTCAATTTGCTTTTGTTCTACCTTATGCTTATGTCAAGTAGCTGTGCTTATATTTATGCTTATGCTTGTGTCAGTCGCTTCATTGCTTTCATTTGTATTTTCTTTTGTCTTTGTTTGTCCTTATGCTTATATCGCTAGTAAAAACCAGGCTTAAGAAAATTAGTAGCAAAGTATAGATAATGGAGGGGGGGGGTGGGGGGTGTCGAGTATTCATATATGAATGTTCTGCCGTATTAACTTCCTTTGAAATCAATTGTTTATTTGTTTTATGACAGCCATGAATAAATTTGTGTGCCATCCCCCAAACACGTCACTGTCAATTAATTAAGACATCATGCTGTGTCATAATGTCATCTATAATTTATGTCTTTTACTATCTCGTGTCGTTCAACCAAATGTTTTACACACATGTTTCTCACTGTGAATGGCATGTCGGTCGCTACATGAAAATCATCGAATTTAATACTCATGACTGGCCACGGTCAAGGGTCGTGTCGCAATGCTTTTTAATTTAAATCCAACCTTATGAACACGTTTTATCTGACGTAGCTTAAACACTGCCGTATTTTACAGTAATTTGAATTGTTAAATTTCGGTCGTTTTATGTTGAAATTATAATAATGTATATGTTTCATCTGTTGATGTTGTTTCTGACAATGACAAATGGTTTTGCTGCAAACCAAACAAGTGAACTTCATCGTCCTACGAGAAGTTTAACGTCAGGTAAACCGAGATTCATATGTATTTATCGTAAACACTTGACGTACATTTTGTAGTATTTGCGAGTATAATTAACAAAAATTTACCATTAAGAAAGCAATCGCTAAGTTATGATGTTTTCTGCCTCATTTGATAAATTTTGTAGACAAACATTTTACACGAACTGATAGACTGTTGTTGAGTTGTCAGTTTAAACATGATATTTGACGCTTGCTCTTAAAACAACATCAAATCACAATATCAACTACTCGTTTTGATAAGAAAGAGCAAGCTCAAGCTGTAAGTTGTGCAGTGACGAGAGAGCTAAAGTTTGAGCGAGAAAACTTTTTCTTGTTGAATAGAGTATAAAATATGTATAGTGAGACATCGTTTTGGGTAACTTTTGAAACAGGCAACAAAATCTGCTTCATCATGACAACATTAATCTTTTTTTAATCTCTCTTCTAGAAAATGAAATCGAGCCATTGGTAAGTAGCCTTTTAGGATTTACTTAAAGTACGTGTTTATAAGAACAATCAATTTGTAATTCCCTTTGCGTCTGAATACTGAATATAATTACGTTAATGTTTATGTCTTGTCAGTATCAATAAACATGACAGCTACAAAATGGAAAGGCGGCTGAACTTTATACATGCATGTTATAATCCTCAGCGAAACAATAAATTTCAAAATAACTTTTATGTATCATGAATATCGTGGCCAGATTATTTGAGATAAATTATATACATGAGGTTTTAAATACAAGCATATATTACAGGGTGTTAAATTACACTAACTTCCTACTTCCTTCACATATAATTTAACACCCTGTAATAAATGCTTGTATTTAAAACCTCGTGTATATAATTTATCTCAAATAATCTGAAGATGTCTTAAGTTAAAGACGAAACGATATCATGAATACATGAATATGAGCCCAGGGTCCCTTTCATCGATTTTCTTATGCCCATGAAGGGCAACAGCAATAAAATAACAATAGCAATAAGAATGACAATGGCAATATCGCTGTAAATATGGTCAAATCCTGCATGTGTGGCTTTCCTTAAATTATGTTCTAAAACGTCGTATGCAAGTACCACGGCTACGCTGCTAGTCACTCCGGTGAAATTCTAAACATTATTTGTCTCGCACGCCATGGGTCTCGAACATTCAACATGGATAACATAATGCAAGATTGAACATTAGCTGCTTGTGTATGCAGAGAGATTATATATAATGCTCTTAGAGGTGGCATTGATGACGAATTTAAGGAACGTTGGGGTTTGGGGGATTCAAGTAAACAATTATGCTTTTGTTGTCTGCTTTCGAGTTTTTGGATACATTTTTTTTTGTTTTTACAACCCATATATTCGGATGCTACAACCATTTTTAATCTCTTTTTCGGTCAGTGTTGATGACAATTGTATGTTTTTGAAGTCTCTTAGCAGTTAAATTAAAAGCGAAAAAACCTTTTTTCATCAAACAACACTGTCGATTTTAATTTACTGAATAAGTATAAAAGCACTACAAACATGTTTTGCAAAATATTAGCGGTTGAAATCATGTAAAATTACGATGAAAAGAAAAATTTTTTACATCTTTTTGCAAAAGCTATGTAGTCGTTAGCAAGTTGTTCGCTCTGTCGTCCAAATGATCGTAATAAAGTAAATGGTTTGAACCCGTGAGTATCGTTAAATGTTTTTAGATGCAGATCGTCCAGTTTAGTAGGGTCCTGAGAAGTACTGTTGTTGTTGTTGTTTATTGACGTTTCAACAGCCTTAGCGGTAGTCAAATTTTGATTTTGAAGATGACTACCGCTAAGGTTGTCGAAACGTCAGTCAACGCCATCAACAAAAACAGTCCTTCTCAGGACTATACCAACCTGGATGATCTACATCTAAAAACATGTAACGATACTCTCGGGCTCAAACTATTTACTTTATTATGACAAGAAAAACATAGTCCAACAAATTGATCGTGATAATATTTACCGTAGTATTTATGCACAATATAAAGAAGTCAAAAAATCACAATCATTCACTGTACTGACTGTAGCTTAACATCCGAAAATCGATTTTGCCAGAAACGACTACGCATGCGCTTTGCAACTTTTTAATTTGAATTTGCAAAATGGCAGATGTACCTCGAGGCGAATTTTCAGGCGAGGAAAAGATTTTCCTGTTGCTCATGTTATTGCCATCAACACGAAGACGTTTTGAAAAACTTGGACAAAATCATAGATTGCACCAAAATTACAATTCATGTAATACCTTTTTTGGACATAATTACATTTGAGGAAATGCTGACGAAACGATTTTGAATCATGATTCAAAAAAAAGATACAAAAATAAGTCATTTGCCAAGGAAGCAAACACTACTGTAGTCTAATGTAGTCTAAGCTCGGAAATTTTCCAAATTTGTAAAATGTCAAAGATAACAAAAAAATATAACCTACATAACTGCAGTTGAAGGTGATAAAACTCGATGTTTTATCCTTTTTCTCCTTTTCCATTTTACAGATATCAGTGAGGATTCACCTCGGCTTTTCAAAGCACAGTAGGGATCTTGATGAAGGCACAACCCAAACTATTGAAATTAAAAAAGCAGTAAATGGTTCAAATGCTTTTGCGTTCCTACAATTGGCTGCAAACCAGCATCCATGTTACCAATTTCAATATAAAACATACAATTTTGGTCGTTATATAACAAGCATTTGTTGTGTTGCTGAAAACGTTTCAACTAGTCATCACTGGATGATCTACATTAATGATAAATTATCACCAGTCGGTGCTGATTTACTAAAACCAAAAAATGGTGATTTGCTCCGTTTTGTATACGAACATGTATCTTATGGAAACGGCAGTTATAATACAGAGTCAAAGAAAAGACAAGGTAGAGTTTATTAATAGCTTAGTCTTTTTAGTAAATAAAATAATCTCAATAAAACGTATGCGGCGATTGCTCTATAGCCGTGTTTGCATAAGCATGTGCAAAACACATCTGAGCTCAACCAATCAAATCAATCATAACAATCAATCAGTCAAAGAGAATTTGAAAATCGATCATGAATACGTTTTCGAGGAAAAAGAAAAACTTTATTTCAAATTTGTCTGTTTCGCATTTTTGTTATTTTATAAAAGAAATGAAAGATCATTTTCGTGTCTGCACTGGCTTATGCAAACCTTGGAGATATTTGTGAGAACTCTCGAGTCTCGAGCAGGTGCAACCATCGACCTTCGTTCTCGGCCTTGCACTGATCTGCTCTCGAGTTCTCTCGAAGGTCTTCTTGGTTTTCATAAGCTTGTGCCAACTCAGTGAGCATCTTTCATTTCTTAATGAACGCGTAAGAAAGGATGAGTTCTTCTTTGTTCAATAACGTTGAAGCGAAAAAAAAACATTTTCCTGGCAAAAATAACGATCAATGTCTATTGTGTAGTTGGATAATTTTCAACCGAAATAAGATCGTGTGGAAGAATAATGAGACAATATGGAGTTTAGAAATTTTCACGGGAACTTGTTCCACGGCAATAGGTTGAGTTTATTCCAATACATGTTTAAGCCTTTGTTGGCCAGCCCAAGGGTCTGCTTTTGTCATAATTGGCAAAGGGGATGAATGCTAATATTTTTGTTGGATTTTATTATTCTGGATTTTATTGAATTTTCTTTGCTTTGACCGATATCTTGTTAACTGTGAACGTATGATCAAACCGCCTTTAACTAAAAAAGTAATAATTCATGAGCTACTCACGCCAAAAAATTAATTTCACCTTTTTTTTGAAATTTAATTTGTAAGTCAATAATTTCAGAAAGTTATCTCATTTCAACTTTATTTTCTGTTCTCTGCTTTACCTGCCAATTTTATCCCTAGGATTCAGAGACTCTGGACTGGCGAACCAGACGTTTAAAGTAAGTCTTTTTAATATTCAGATGACTTAAAGTGTTTATGCAGTGAAATTTTTATATACTTTTTTAAAGCCTTAATGATCAGTTGTTTGCAAGCAATTTATTATATTTGTATCTGTTTTACATTGAGTGGAAGTGGACTAATTTCAACTACAAAAGTTGTCCTCTTGTGCGAATTTCTTTGACCGCCATGTTTGCTCATTTGACGTCATAAGTAATACGGAAGTCGCCAAACTAATAGTAATTTCTATTGCCATGTTGAAAATGTGTACTACTTATGACGTCAATTTAGCAAACATGGCAGCCAAAAAAGTTCGCACAAAAAGAACCAAAAACCGCCACTTTTGTCAAAGTTTAACTCTGTTTCCATGAAAATGATGCTGGGAGCAAGTAATTTTGAATAAGCAAATAAAACAATGTATGAAAATTTCATTGCATAGGCACTAATACATGTTTTATGATCCAGAACAACATACGTGTTGTTCTGGATCATAAAACATGTATTTCGTCTTTGATAATACATGTTTTATGATCCAGAACAACACGTATGTTGTTCTGGATCATAAAACATGTATTATCAAAGACGAAAATGGAATTATTACCCTTCATTTGCGATTGAAATTATATATCATATGAATTCTAATGAAACGCTAATTAAAGATTCTCGTAATTGTCAAAAACAAAACACAAGAAATCCCATGAAAGCTCCCTCATAAATGTGTTTAAGCTTGATTTTGTTTTTTATTATATTTAGAATACGGCGTTAGTGGAGCTTATTTTCACTAGTCATCAATTTACGAATTCCGTTCCAGTTCAGCAAATAGATATTCATGTCAACACTACTGCATTTCATTTGTTAGAAGCAGCAGCAAAACGTCATCCATGTTATAACTTTAAATACAAAAAATATGATTTTGGTCGTCTCATAACAGCTATTTGTTGTTTGGAAAATAATAATGTAAAAGGATACTTCTGGTTTTTGTATATTAACGGTCAGCGTTCATCAGTTGGTGTTGATCGCTTGATACCAAAGAATGGTGACACAATAACCTTTAAATATGAAGAATATGAAGAATCGAAATCAAGTGATGATGAAACGACAAAATTAGCTCCAACTACGTATCAAATGAATCCACCAACTGCTACAGGCCAATCAGCGTTATTTTTTCGATTTACATTTTATTTAATGTTGTTGGTTGTCGCTATCTCATGTCTCTTTCATAATTTTGTTTACGCTTAAAAATGATTGGGCTCAAACTGATGATTCAATTTGATTCTAGAAGGGAAGATCATCCTCTTGTATTATTGGTGTAAATTAGTGGAAACAATTTTTTGATTATTCATTAGTTATAT
Organism: Xenia sp. Carnegie-2017; assembly: GCF_021976095.1. Classification (NCBI taxonomy): domain Eukaryota; kingdom Metazoa; phylum Cnidaria; class Anthozoa; order Malacalcyonacea; family Xeniidae; genus Xenia; species Xenia sp. Carnegie-2017. Next base: position 6,173,091 of record NW_025813493.1, read on the forward strand.
AAATTGTGACTTACTAGCTAACGAATTCTAAAGGCGTGCACTATAAACTATAACATCTACAATTATACCAAACCATTTGTTATGCTCTTTTCAAACACGGTAAATATCTTTTATTTCTAGAATTTCACACGTGACTGCAATATATTCTGTTGACTAAAATCAAGAACATCAAACTTTTTGCTTTATTTGCGCATGCGAAGATTTGTATGCATGGTTGCTTCATATTATGTGAATTGATCGTGTTTAAAAACAAAAGTTTACTTTTGACCGATCATAAAACATTTGTTTTGGTCTTTTTAAGGTTCAATACTAAATTGACTGGACACTTTTAAAAAAACCCCAAAAAACAAAAAAAATCAATTACATTCATGTATATGATAGACACAGACGAGTGAAAGCTAGTTTTTGAAATACCTTCAGTTATTTTTGTTTTTGACTAAGTAATGATAATCACGAGACTCTAGGTTGCGTAAACGATAAAAGATAGGATTTCCAGTCATCATTTTTGATTAAATGCTTCTACAGAAAGAACACCTGCATTTTAGGCTTAGATAAAGTAACCTTCATGTTCTACAATTGTTTAGTTTATACAGTGTAGAATTAATATTGTAGATTTTTGACAGGTTTTATTCTTCATCGCGTGTTAGGCATCATCTTAGGCAAGTTCTGCATGTTTTTTCAGCTGTTCAAACAGAAATGCACGCTCTATTAATGAAATTTGAGAACAATCAGAAGAAGTCTCAGACCTTCTCAAATGTGTGTGATTGTCTACGGAATCAAAATCTGTGACTTCGATTACCTACAAACAAAAGCAATGAGTTAAATAAAAATCAACGAAACACAAAAAATTCAACTTAAACTTCACTCTATATGTTCTTACTCCACTTATTGTGGGTCATTAAAAGGAAAATATGCTAATGGATTGGCATATGGAGTACGTATTCATATATTCTGTAACAGTCATATAGAGTAAAATTTAAATCAAGATTGGTCCTTATATTGGACTGACAAAGAAAAAACCAAGCTTTACAAAAGCTAATTTCATATTCTATGTTTAGGCACATGTATATATGCAAGATTACACAATTTGTCACTTATTTGTCTTACGAAATAAATTTTGCCAAGTCATAATTCTTTGCAGACATAAAAGGTTTAAAGGTCAATTATTTATATCCTATGATTTATACTATGATAAATTATAAATATCTTTTGTGGGATGTGACAGGTTGTTCTAAATAATAAATGGTGTTTCCACTCTACCTTCACGACTTTACACTAAATAAAAATATTGTTTTCACTCTCAATTGACAAATTTACAGTAAATAATAATATAAAATAATATTTGTGAATGATTGGTAGCAAACTGTTAAAGGCTGTCAACTGATTGTTGTTGATCATAGCCCACACTTGTTCAGCTCATGTGAGAGCCACATTAGTGTTGGTAAATATTTGTCCGGACAAAAACACATACGGTATTAAATAAGCAAGATTTATGAAGAAAGGCTGATATTTAAAAAATTATACATGAAAATACTTGTTTAAAATTGCAATAATATATTATTAATATTAATAGTTTGGTGCATCTTGCTGTAAAACTATGGCTTTATTCGGTGATTGGTTTAATCGTTGTCTTTTTGATGACATTTATTTGAACGACGTTCATTTTAAAATTATGGTTGCCATCAACATAGTATCATCTGTTTTTGGTTTTTGTGGTGCTGCAGTGCAACTTCGACATTTGTGGGAATATCGTCATGGAAAGCGACTAATTCCATCTGCTCATCCAAATATTATCTTTTACTTGGCTTTGTCTGACCTTTTGGCCTGTTTAGGTAAGTTACCGTACAAAGATTTGAAAATTATTTTTTGCTTTATTCTTAAGATGATGTTAAGATATGACTATTAGGATCACTTCATATGACTTCACCACCTATAACAAAAACAACTAAAACTTATGGCTACGCAGTATGAGCATTATGTACTATTACTTAAAATGCAAAACTCGAGCAAAGTAGTCAAAGAAATTGGGAAAGATTTTGTATGAAAACATGGAATTCTTCAATGAACAAAGTATTTTTCCCTAATTACATCACAAAAAGTTTTGTTTCATGTTTGTGCCAAGTCGTTTTGCAAATGGCAATCTTTCATTAATTTATATTCAAACGAGCGCTGTGAACGTTCTGCAATGTTTGCTCGATGAAGTTTTTCTTTGTTGTTGCCTTTCGGCGGCCATTTTAAACACTCGTACAAGGTTTTAAGCCAGGAAAATTTTTTTGTGAAATTGTAGGCATGTGAATGGAAAGGTAGAATGGTTAAGTTTATTTGCTACTGCACTTAGTAATCTCTCTGTAAATTAACATGAGACAATCTATAATCAAACCAGTCATTATATAATTATATGTTCTTCGTTCTGTCATCGAGATCGATTATTTAAGAAACCTTATTTGATAGAAGTGTCCATAACTTTAGCTAAACTAACTTTTTTAGCTAAACTAACTCTTTTAGCTAAACTAACTTTTTTAGCTAAACTAACTCTTTATTTTTTGGACTCAAATTTTGTACATATTTCATAGAAACTTAAAGAAGTTGTAAAACCATTGTTGTCGATTCACATTACTTCCATCAATGCGATGAAAACTTGTGATCCTTTCATTAAAGTGCCTATGAAACGAAAATTTTGCAAGTTAAATTATGTTTGATATGACAAGAACTTTTGAAATACAGCGTACTTTGTAAAACAGTTAATGCATATTTCTTTTTATTCTCGTCATTTTGACGTTTTTGTGATTTCCAAATTTTACAACTTGTGACGTCATATTGCATAATGAGATCCTACAATGTGTCAAACACTCTTAAGTTTCCTGACAATTTAAGGTTGATCCTAAATAGCCAGTATTTTATAGCATTAAGCACGTCACAATGAAGGGAACTTTGTCCTTGTGAAATCGGTAAATATACCTAATAATTTTAGTTCTCATTATGCAATGTACGTGACGTCACAAGTTAGATAAATCGGACAAACCAAGAACCTCAATATCTAAAGAATTAAAAGTAATATGCGTAAACTGGTTTAGAATGTCCATTGTCGTTTTAAAAATATTTCTTCAATAAATGTATTACTCCAGATAGAAAATTTTTCGTTTCATTTGCACTTTAAGAGAGGAATAAATATAGCTTCACAATTTTGAGTATTGTTTACGCAACGTTACCACAAACTAAACATTCTCCAGTAATTGTTATATTTCAATAATTAAATTTCATTCATATTTTCTCCATTGTAGGAAGAATAGGAATGAGGATTATGTTTTTTGCTATTGTGAAACCAATTCCAAATACTTTCATGTATGCAATGTACACAGCTTTTGAGGCAAGTTCATTTGAAGATGTTACTTTAGATTGTTTCAAAAATAGCAATTGCCATGTTGGATGGCCAAAATAACGTAATAATTCTAAATAAAAACTGTTTTACTTCTAAAACACAAACGAAATAGTTCTAAAATAAAGAAATAGTTTAAAAACAAAAAGACATAATGCATTTCGGCGGACTACTCTTCAGGTGTCAGCGTCTGCAAAATGTCGTACTGTGTTTGACAAGAATAACTGAGCGTCATCTCCCTATTGGGAGAGAGATAACGATTGAATCTTGAATAAATTAAACACCAGTTCCTTTTTTCGGCCCCTCGGGATTAGTTAACTAATTAATACAGATTCTATAACGCGTAACTAAAATAACACTCGACAATTTTTAATAACCCTAAAGTTATTGTCAGAATTGGAATCGGCACAGTAAGTGTTACTCAAAAGATGTTTTTTCAATTGCTGAGTCTTCTGGAATCAGTTTTTCATGCTTTGCTTTTTGGTGCAAAGGAGCAGTTTTATTCCAGATATGCAAGCTTGTACATCTGCTGCTATATCCTATCACTCAACCTTCGAGAAATTTTACCTACATATAGCAAGCATCACACTCATATTTAAGCTCAAAGACTGCATGCATTCCTCGACATTTGCCCAGGCAGACATTCTTTCGAGGAAGGTGGTAGAAGAGTATTTTTTCGAGAATAGAAAGATAACGTAGCAATCGAAAAACAAAATTTCGGTAATTTTTTTGGCTTCCTGAAATATTCCTGCTTTAAACGTTATCTCCCAATTTGGGGATAAAATTCATTTAATTTTTCTTGCCATTGTAAATATCCTTTTGATTTTAATTTCTCATTTAACTGATGTCACCTGATGAGTAGTCTGCCAAAATCCATCGTCTTTTTTAATTTTTAAAAGAATTCTTCGTATATATATAAATATTTCGCTGAACCATGGCAATTGCTATTTTTAAAACAAGCTTAAGATTTGTCCCCGCGACAAAGTCTACTTATAAAAGTCTAATCGTGAATATGCTAATGTTGCGTGTTTATAGTTTGTAGACACACTGCTACAGAAATTTTTACTCTTTTAGATCATTTATTTCTTATTCATTTTGGCAATCATCATGTAGACTTTGCACTACGCTGTTCATGCCAGAGAGATTATAAATAAAACTAGAGGTGCCATCGTAATATATAATCTATAGGCCAAAATATGGTACGCGTTTTTGGGGGGCAAAATCAATTCCCGGATGTTAAGCCACAGTGGAAGACTATAATGATTTTACTTTTTCGTATATATATTACGGATAAATAAATTCTACAGCAAATACTATCACAATCTAATTGCTGAACAATGCTTTCCTTTATATCGTGATTTTTAAATTTTAGATAGTTTAAGCCATTCGTAATTAGTAAAACATGTGTGTGTAGCTTTTATAGCTACTCATTCAGTAAATTATAAGTCCGTATATTGCTTAATAAAAAGATCTTTTTCGTCTTTAATTCAACTGCTAACAGACCTTAAAAACATATACTTGTAATCCATACCAGAAAAATGTGAAAAATGGTTAAATTATGTAAATATGTGGGTTGTAAAAACAGAAAAACAAAGAAAAACAACATAAGTTTTCATTGCTTATAGTTTAATTAAAACATACAAAGCATACGGAGATTATAAATAACATACAATCATAATAACAGCTCGCTAAAAACAATGACTAACGCTTTAAAATGACAAATTTTCTTGATGCTCGTATGAAAGAGCAAAATACTTATTACAGTATTTTAAAAAAGTATCAAAAACTTGAAGCAGAAGGCAAAAGCATCATTTTTTTACTTCGTGTTTTAATCCAGGACCTGAAATTGCCCCCCAAAAGCCCCAACTATCGCGTTCCCTAAATTTGTCATTAATACCACCTCTAGTTTTATTTATAATCTTTATGGTTAATGTATCATGCATTTTTTTTACCTTTAGAATAATTCTTCTTATTGAAAATAACTGGTTGGAACCATGTAATTTTTATTATAAAAACATACTGATATTTTGATGCCTACTTATACAGAAATTTTTACTGTTTTAGATCATTTTCTTCTTATTCATTTTGGCAAGCATTATGTGGACTTTACACTACGCTGTCGATATGTGTTTTCAGATGTATGAAATTGAGTGGTTAGTATGCTCTTTATAAGCTATGAGAAGATTTTTGTAAATATAAACAGAATCAATCATCATATATCCGCAAATTTAATGAACATAGTTATTTTTAAAAGTTTTGAGAATATAAAGATGCATACAGCCAGCTGTTGGCTAAGTGCAATGTTAATGAGAAACACGTAATTATATGTTATATATATATAAAAATTGTAATTTATCAATTTAACTCATTCAGTCTCGAGAAAAACTCCAGAAATTTTTACACTAAAACACACTAGCTAAGGTTCTCAGTCACATTAGTTCCAGTTCATTTACAATAAAAACAATCTTGCTAAAATTCTTACGATGAATGAATAAACGGATTGAATATATTAATAGCAGTTACAAGACGACTAGATTACTTATTCATCTAGTCCTGTTATCATGTAGTGTTCTATATTTTTACGCTCACTCAATACGAAAACAAAATCTTTTTAAGAAATAAAAATATTATATAATTTTGTATAACATGCAGGACAAAGATTTGATTGTTTTTGACGCTATTGCTGGTATAATATAAATCAAATCAACATCCATAGAATAAATGAAACAGATGGCATACAGAAATATTATATTTCTTAAAAACTAATTACAATACATTGTCAGACATATCTTCGATCTGAAATATATAAATGTAGATCATCCAGGTTGGTATAGTCCTGAGAAGGACTGTTTTTGTTTTTGTTGACTGACATTTCGAAAACCTTAGCGGTAGTCATCTTCAGAGTCAAAAGCGGTAGTCATCGTTTGACTCTGAAGATGACTACCGCTAAGGTTGTCGAAACGTCAGTCAACAACAACAAAAACAGTCCTTCTCAGGACTATACCAACCTGGACGATCTACATTTACAAACATGTAACGATACTACCGGGTTCAAACCATTCACTGAAATATATAAATTTTGCAAATCTTATTTTTCTTTATAGTCCTATCGTATCTTATCATATTGTGGCTTGGCTGACACCAATTGATATTTTGGCAGCTGTCTTAATACTAGGTTGGGGGCATTGGTCTAAGCCGTAAGTAAAATCATTTTTCAATAGTTGAAAAATCCTCAATTTTTTTGATTTATTTTAAGTTACAACTTACTCAATATGGAGTAATCCAATTCATAGGAGTAATATTGATAAATTTATTCATGCTTGAGGCTATTTAATAAAAATAAATATTTCCAAGCCATTATCTCTCGGCAAAAAAACGAGAAATTTCATAAATAGTATCAAGCTCGCTAATTTTTACAAGACAAGGCACTACATGTTTCTCACCAATTGGAATATTTCCATAACAGAAAACGTTCGTGTTTAGCTAAAGATGAAAATTTTATGATTTTAAATGACTTTTATAAACTACATCGTACATTCAGAAAGTAAAAGATTTTGCACACGTATCCACACGATCTTACTTGAATTGTTGTGACTAAAATGAACACAATAAATTTTTACTGCATGCAGTAAATTTGTAATAGATAAAGAACCTCTGCAAAGTAATTTATACTGAGAAAAATTGGATTCTCTTTTCATGCAAGCCGTTGTTCAGTTTTCCAATATTTTGACTATAGAGCTAACTGAAGAAATATTCGCAAATTTTCTACAGTTATTACTTGCATTGAAAATAGCATTTTTTTCTTAATTTATAAATGACATTTAGCTATGAAATGCATGCAAAAGCTACAGTACTTTTAATTTATATCTCAATTTTTTAGCTGCCTTGATGTTTATGATAAAAAACTTGTGTCAAGGATGCTGTTTAAATCACCTTTATTTATTATTTTTGTTGTTAATCCAGCTCTTTTTTTCTTCGCGTACAAAAAAGGTATATTCACTTTTTCCAATTTATTAATTTGTCTCTTTACATTAAAGGAAGTTAATGACGATGAGTAGACTATCGTAATTACATATTAACTGAAAGAATTTCACATTCTCATAAAAGAGAAAAATGAATTGAAATTATATGTGATTGTGGCATAAAAGATTTATTTTCAATATGTCAAATGTTACTTTCATGTGAGGAAATTAATCTATTTACTTGTTGATGGTAAAATCACAGCAATTCCATTCGAACGAGTGATGTATTTGTAAAGCAAAAAGGGGGGGATTGGTTTTATGCCAACACATATTAACGACCTTTTCAATTAAAGAAATTGAGAGATAGAATTTTCTATTCCTTTCGAATTTGTTTTAAAACGTTAATGCTATTTTTATCAATTTTCGCAGTACAACGTCGACTTAGATGTATTGGGATATTCTCATACTACGAAAGAGAAAACCTTAAGTTCATCCGTCGAAAATTCTTTTTAATTATGACATCATTCACTGTATGGTAATGTATAAATTTTATTTATTACAAGCAATGTATGTTTTGATTGATGAACTACCTGCCTATATTTTTCAATGTCTGTAATTATGACGTCATATTCATAGATGATTCCCGATATGTGTAGTATGACTTCATATTTACAAATAATAGTTTCTACAATCATTGACTCTATTAACAGACTGGCTTGAAAAACTCAAATAATGGCGAGGTTTGCAACAGTTTCTAAAAGCGATGTGCATGAGCTTCTGAAAACACTAAAAATTGGACGAAGCTGTCTTTGAACACGTTAACATTAACATATTTAACGCGGAAGAACTTGAATTAACGGTCTGATAAGGAAAAATTTGTTTTAAAAATGTTTCACATTGATATGTAATGGTTCAGTTAGTTGAGTTGAATGATAAAACAATTATTGAAATCTGCTTTCGCATGAGACTTATTCAGACCTAGCCGTTGCATGTCATACTCCTCAGCTTCGCTTCAGAAGATAACTTTTACCTCGATTGGTGTAAAAAACTTATTGACACAATGCTCAATTATATCCAATAGCTGATTGTTTATTAACAGACAAAACTATTCAAATCAGTGTTTTGTAAATCAAATATTTTCAAATTGCGAAATGAATTGATGAATGGTTCTTCTTTTGATTAAGAGCAACTCGTTTTTATGATTGGTCTTGATTTACATGTTTACCGTTTGCTGCATGGCATTGCTTTAAAGCTAAAATCACCGAACGCGATGGAGCTCGGTCAGCGATCAATCGGCGTTAAATTACCCATTTCAGCAAAAAAATTTAAATGCGATATTATATTTAGGAGTGATTTCATACATATCAGTAATCTAGTGTCGAATCGTTCCATATTTATGACTGTTTAAACTTGACAAAAATCCTCCTTTTATTGGACCTTTTCGGTCGTCCGAAAAGTTTGGAATTTTTGTGACGTCTGCAAGGGGTATCCTCAATACAAGATATGAATACGAGCTAACTTGGATGATGTAATAATTTGGCTTGATCCAGGTTTCATGCCACGACGCAATTTAACATAACAAAGAGATGATTTGACCAAATAAAAAAAATTTTCACCTATACGTCAGACATTACACTTAGTTTTGATAAATGGCAAATAAAAACTTTTCCTGATAGTTTCACTTTAAGTACAAAACTCAAATAGCGTCATCGCTGTTACTTAATGAAAAACTCCTATACATTTAACGTTTTTGAGTGCAGTACTTATGGCTCGATGTGCTAAATGAATCACACTGTAAGCTGACAAGGAAGCGAATTTACTCATAGTACTTTTAAAAAGAAGTTAATCTGCTGACATTTTTACATCTAACCTAAAAGGGAACTATATTTATTATGCACATATTGGTCACGATAGGCATAGCATATTGTATATTAATATTCACTGTGTAAACAGTGTCGGCTGTGATTGGTCAAATAATTCTCGTTATATGCTTTGCTATCAGCTTCGCTTTGGCAGATAACATTGACCTCGGTCTGAATAATTCTTGATATGATCCTCAACCTCATCCAATAATTGTTTAATATTGTATGTAACTACGTACAGACATACAGGCTTACGGGCTTATCTTAATAATTTTGGTTATACTATGCGCAAATACCACTTCATCAAAAATTAAAAAAAACGTGAATTGAAATTCATATGAACAAAAACGTTAGTTAAATTTATGATGTTCTTTGTTTTTCGACATGGCTTATAGAACACGTCGCACATTCAGCAAACTGTGAAAATTATCTTAATATTTTTTTTAATTGTCGCATAAACATAATTAATATTTATATTTATAAGATCCATTTATGATTGCTTTTAAAGGTTTTTTAAGTAGTGAGCTATAGCTACTTTGTGATGACATTTTTATGTAATTTCTTTTCAGCTGGATACCTAATGTTATCGTGATTTTTGTTTTTTGGATTAAAGTTAAAAAAGAATTTCTTCTGGTCCTTTTTTATATTGAAGTGAGTAATTGATGTATCGGTTAAAAAACCAGATATTTTTCTTACTATAAGTTAACACAAGAAAACAAGTCATCGAACAATTGAGCAATGGCGTAAAATTTTTTCATAAACAAAAAATTGCTCTAGTTGATGAGGTGATCTTTGAAAACAGATCTCTTCATTATTACAGAGATTTGTGCTGTATTATGGTGCTACAGTATTCCCAAAGTTTTTCGTATTTCGAGTTTTGGAAGGTTTTGTTGATGTTTTCACTCGGCAACGCTGAGAGAGAGAGGTTGATGAATAATTTTCAACCCATTCCATTTTCAAGACCCGGTAATTAAAACGATATTATTAAACTCCCTTTCAATAAGTCTTTAAACAACTATTTTAAAATTCTCTGTATCCCATTTTGTAGATTTAACTTTGCTACAAGACTGTATGGTTAAATGTCTAATGAAAGTATGGTTTGACATGAAAATTATATTTACACGACATAACCCAACTACGACAAATTGAAATATACTCTAAATGGTTAAATTATTTACTGGCGGCTTAACGTGACACTTCAAAACATTGCAGTTATTTTTAATGGTTAAGTTTTTTACGAGCGGTTTAAAGTGTCACTATAAAACATTGTGGTTAGTTGGAAACATTAAAATAAACCTGTCAACAACCTGTTCTAAATTAATCTTGCTAGCTTGTTTCTAATGAATGCTAATAATTGACGAATGCTTGAGTCTTGAATTACTTATCGTCGTTCTGAGATGATTCTTTTTCATATTTACCATGCTAAAAGATCTTTTGCCACCTAGCTGCTATGCTTACTGGAACATTAATGTCAACTTGACTTATCTTAAGAAGGTCAGAAAATGCCATTTCTTAAGTTTGCACACAGTTTTTGCTCTCAGAGAATTTAAGAAGCAGCAACCTCTAGAAAGCGTAATTTAAGTGTAACACACACACAAATGAATGCTTTGATGATATATTGGTACATTAAAGCATATGCATGGATAAGCATTGTTATTGTAAATCATAAGAAAACATTAGGTAAATGTCACTTGATCAAAAACATACATCAATCGATCATATTATCAAAGTTATTAATGTATTTTTTAAATGAAGATACGATCTTCGCACTTTGCTGGACAATTTAAGCAATTGTCTCATAAACCTGAAAAATTCAGGTGACTCAACGGGATGTTGAGTTGATTTAATTTCAAACACCCCACTGCATATAACATTCTTGGAAATGTATTTTTTGCCGTCAAGTTATATTGTCACTTATCTAAAGCAAACTTTCTTTCTTCAATAAACGCAACTATTCCATTAAAAGTTAACATGCTTAATATAATTTCTTAGGTATATCAAAGTCGCATAAAACTATAAGCTAATAAAACATCACATTAAATTAAAACATCTGAGGTTCAACGTGGGCTATCCCCCCCTGGAACAACTACTGATTATACCGCCCGACATTCACTCAAAATTTATAAAAGTACTGAAATTTTACTCAAAAAGTAAACATGCTGCTGAACAATTTTAAACTTGAGTAAAAAGTAAAAGTTTTGCTCAAACATTGTTTCTTTCAATAATTTTCATAAGCAGAAATTTTGAAATCACAGGCTACAATATCTCTTTCCTTTCTCAAGTAATCAAAGTTTTTGTTGTGCAATTTACACGTTTTGTGACGTCATTTTCCATAACGAGTCGCTTTTTGCAAAGTTCAAAACACCCTTTAGTTTCCAAGCAACTTTTGGTTGAAATGATTAGACATTTCTTATAGCATTAACTCTTGACAATGCGGTGAGCTGTGCTGAGATGAAGTGAAACATCAACAAATGCACCTAAAAATTCAATTTTTTTATTCAATTTGCGTATAAAAGTGGTATTATATAAACTTTAATAAAAGATAAAAACTGACAAGAATAAACAGTTTTAAAAAGTACGCTGCCAATTTAAACGTTTTGTTAATGAGAACATTATTTAAATAGCACAATTTTCTTTTTTTTAAGCAATAAGAATTTTTCAACTGATGAAATTTTTTCAATAATTTTCCTTTGTTTTGAATGATTTTTTATCATTATTCCTTACTTTTTAATAAATTCTTTCTTTCTAAAATTAAATTTAAATTGAATGGATGTTCTTTATTTTATTTTCAGTTCACCGTAAACCCTTTGCAAGGCTTTTTTAATTATTTTGTTTATCGTGACGCCTTCAAAGCTTCAAAGCCTGACAAAACACGTCAACCAAGATTATCACAACCAAACCCAAATGCAAGAGAAATTATTCACCAAATGATGGATAAAGAACCTTTAAATCCCAAGAAACACGAAAACAAAAACATAGAATATTACAAATCTTTTCAAAAATCGTACGTTTTATCAAAGAACACTGAGATGCCGCCATATAAATCAAGATTGCTAGGCGAGCGTTCAACAACAACATAAAACAAAACTTGATAAGACAGGGGAACCATTGATAAAAGTAGATGAATCATTATGCATAAAAGAGATAGGATATTTTATGGGTACAATTTACTAATACATTGCAAAAAGAGATTTCCAAAAGGCGACGGTTAATGTGGACGTAAATTGTATCAAATAACATTACTATTCATTAAGAAATGTATTATTATAGTTTTCTCAATTCGCTTTTTCTCAAAATTTGTTTTGTTGACATCGTTTTTATTGAAAGGCGAACGATTTTATCTCGATGCACGTTTATTTTGATTAAATCTTTTTTTTATTTTATGCCATGTTTGGTGACACCAATAGTTTTCTCTACAATTGCTTTCTGAAGTAGAAAATCAAGTTTATTGTCAGAAAAATGAATAAAATGGAAGTTTCGGGGCAGCTGAAATCTGTGAAGGCCCCCTTCTATGATTTTAAAGGCACTGGCAGTTCACTTTGACCAGAAACAAAATACAAATAAAAATTTCGGAAAACATCTGATACATGTATAAACTCAGAATGTGGAACGCGTAAAGTACTTTGATTGATGTGATAACTGAATGCCTTTTCATGCATGCAGGTAAAATATTTTCATGCAGGTAAAATGATTTGCTTCTGTCAAAATTAAAGTCTTTGCTCAGTTCTTCAAAGTCAATTTAGTTTTTCAAAATATCGTGCTCAATTCTCATCAAAGCAAGACGGCTGAATTTATCGCAATTCATTGTCGTACTTAGTCTGTTCTTTATACACTAAATATGACGTTAAGAATCAAAATGTTTTTTTTTGTTCTATACGGCAACAATGTTTTAAAATCACCTTTTATAATGTAAAGGTTCTTAGTTGTGGAGGACCTGCCCAGCTAATGAGCGTACTCGTAACGTTCTGTGATGGTTGTGGTTTGGTTAGGTTGGACCAAACGTTCACACAAAGTTCTTAGAACGTTTAGCGATTCTTTGAACGTTCCCTTAACGTTGTGAGAATGTCATCATTTTACGTTTTCTACAAACGTTAATGTAAGTTAAAAGAACGTTGTTCACAAACATTCAAAATGTGATGGATTTACATTCGTGAGAACTTTTTAATGTATCAATGTGCACCAATTAAGTTTATTTACCTTCGAAGATAATATTACCTGAGGAAATGTTTAGCGGAGTTAAGAAATAAATGGCTGATCATCAATTTTGTTAAAATTTTGTTATCGAAGACGAAGAACAAATTAATGTTTGAAAACCGGGTTTTTTCTTTTCTTTTTGCTTAAATACGTCAACTAAATCAGAAAAGCAGCACATCCAATGCAAACAAACAGTTAAAGAGCTTATTCAACGCTGGTAACTTCAAAAAGATGGTAATACATGACAAATACATCATGACACAAGTAATTGAGCGATAACATATAATTTAGCTTGTCACAATGACATACATTATGATTTTAAATGAGTTTTTAATGTTTAATGTGTTTATGACACCAAATTTACCATAATATTTTTTGATTGCATTATAAAGGCAATTCAAAATTAATTAAATAACTTCTTTAATGGAGTTATGTTATTTTATTTCTTTTTGGAGGTATGTAAATTTCTTGAAATATGCAAATGACATCGCTATGTAAAATAAGCCTGAATAAGGCGATTCTACTGAAGAAATTCCACTGAAGCCAAGAGCAGATCTAGGGTATGTGACTTAAAGCAATTAAGCGCAGTAACAAGTTTAATTTGTCAATATTTGGTTTTGCATTTCCTTTCAACTTGGCACAGAAAAAACAAAAAAAATTTTCATGTCTTGCATAATTGTGGTCACTGACTGTGAGAACAATAAATTTCTAAAGAAATGAATTATTGCTATCTTTTAGAATTTAAGTCGCTGGAGTAAATAGATTTCTTCTACAATAGTTCTACGATACTTTCATGCAGTTAGAAATTATCGTTATCTTTTATTTCGCGTTCACATAAAATTACTCCTTTTCGAAAAAAGTAAGCAATTTCATCTCAGCTATGGGTTAGCCTACCTGCTAACCGAAAAATAGATGAAAGTAATGTAATGCGTAACAAACTTTCTATGTAGATAATTTTACTCCGCCATTTCTTAATTGTATTCGGGAATTTTTTTGATATTTTAATCTTTTCACACTGCTGGTGAAAAGTACTTTACAATGGATCGTCACTTACGACATCATTTTTGTTTTTCATCTGAGTGGAATTTTTCTTCTATCTAAAACTCGTTTCCTACCTTTGAATAGTTGCTCATGCAATCATATTTCAAAACAAATTGAAAAAAGTGTTCATTGGCTGTTTCGTTATATAACCCCATGATATGTGAATAATTTTTTAAACTTTTCATAATGGAGCCTCTAAAAATCACTTTATTATTCTTTGGTAAAACTTTCCTTTTTATGCATTCTAGGCATGCATAACTGCCGGGAAGAGAAATTTTACACTGGGTATTTAATGTAATCATGCTCTAGATAATCTATTCCTGGTATGCTTAATTTCTTTTGAACCTGTGAACTAATCAAATCATATTAACCTGTATTATATTGTTGCCAATGAAGTGCCCGGCGGGAAACGGATTCTCAATATAAATATTAGAGCCCAACAAATAATTTTAAACATAGTCATAAACAATTTGGTTTTATGAAATTTATTGAAAGAGGGACGTTTCGTCTTTACTCAAGACATCTTCAGACTAATTAGGAAGTTAACAAGAATATAGATACATATAAAGCTATTTACATAGTTTGAGGTATCAGATTACTGTGAATGTGTAAGTGTGATGTGATGTATTGTGTGATGTAAGTGTGATGTATTGTTAGGGTGAGGTGTTGGGACTAGAAAAGCTTAAGAGGGATGGAGCTGTCTTGGGTGTTAAGTGAAGGTTTTAGTTTGGAGATGAGGAGTCTTTCGTGGATCATGTGAACGAATGTGTCGGAGCTGGATGAGATTATTTTAAAATCGTCTGGCAAAGCGGGTGGTTGGAAGAGTTTCTATGAAAAATGTAGCCATATACTTTGGGTATATGTCAAAGTACTACAACTTAAAAAGGCATTTCCCAAACAATTATTTCACAAATCAAAATATTTAGCACAAAAATATTTCCTCACAACCAATATAAGCTTCAACAAATCCGGGATTATGTTACCAGCAAGATGCTCGAACAATCATCTAGTAAGCAGCAATGATATAAAGGTATATATCTTTACTGTCAAACGTACGATTCTAAACAACATAGTGTATAGATATTAAACATATTTTAATTGACAAGGAGGTCTAAAGCCGTAATTATCGTTACCACGTATTTGGTAACGAAACATATAACGACTGCAGTTAAGGCTACAGCTAGAGTGGATGGGTGTCTATTTACATATTCAGTTGTACCCGACTGATTTCTATAGAAAGTCAAATTACTTTAAAAAAATCATTCCAGCACAAATGCTTCCCCCCTCGCAATTAAAGTTTTGTCTTCGGCCCTGCTGCCCTGGGTGAATATGATCAAAAATACAGATAACGGTTTCTTAGGAAAGTGTTTCCTACATTTCAAATTCCAGCCCCGTTACAATTTGTAAAGTATTGTCGTATTAATTTTGCTATGGCCTTCTAGTGCTTTCATACCGGATTTTGTTTTGGCCTTGAAAAACAATGACCGCCATAAATGCATGCTGTTAAGGGTTGAAAGAAATTGAACTGATGTAAATCAAAAAAAAGAGAGGCAAGGCCTATGTGTTTACTGAGAGGTAAGAAGAAATATAAGATTTTTGGACTGGTAACAGGAATATAATTATAGGATTATGGTTGGAAAAGGTTTTGGCATGGACATCTCGTGAGCACAAGGGACCAGATATAAAAAGTGCAAGGCTTGAAGATGGGAAACAGAAAACTAAGGGGTGTATTTTGAAGTCGTTGGGAGGAGCATAGAAATTTAAGACTTTCTTTAAAGGAAAGAGTTTTGCTATAACCGTATTTTAAATATCCAAAACAATTGAAAGAGATTCATGTGTTTAAAGTTGGAAATTGAAGGTACTGCGTATCTTCATAATAAATATGGTTATGCTCTATAAGTATGATGTAAATTAGACAATAAGAAGAAATCAAGAATTGAGGTAGATGTAGTACTCGGTAGACTTGTAGATTACTAATAAGAAGATAATGAACAAATTTCGAACCGAGGACACAAACATAGAAAAATAATTGTAAGAAGCAGGTATACATACCCCTAAAGAGAGGTGGAAAAATGCGCTAGATATAGAGAAATGAATATTACCTCAAAAAAAAGACAGATTACATGTTTTATCAAGTGATATCACACAGAAGTAATGATAGAGATATTCAACAGGATTAATAAGGTTACAAGAAGCAGAGAAGGATATAGTAGATGATAAGGACAGTAGAGGATAATGTTGATTTGGACATTAGTATTATAGAGTACATATAAAAGGTGTAGACAAATGTGTTCAAGAAAGTTTGATGTAGTCAATGAACAACAATGGCAATGAACAACAAAAATAATTGCACAAATTCTTGATACACTGAAAAACATTTTTGTTGCTTTTTCAAGATATAAGGAATCGAGCATGCATGAAAGGACTGAAGGTTTGTAACATTAGCTAAAACAGTTAAGATAACAGCTTCTGAACGTTAAGCTTTAAATACCATAAAACATAAAAATGCAAAAATTTGAGCAATAAAAGTTCAGTCGTCAGTTTTGTATTGATTCAACTCTGAGGGGGCTGAACTTCTTGGATCACAATTCGAGAGACTGAATTCCATCCACTGTAGGCATCTGCATTGGAATATCCGTGACAATTACCGACATAGAAACCAACATTAATAGTACCCTTATCGATGTAGCCACAATATCCCTCTATCTGACGATGACGATGGATATTCTGTGTACCTCTACCTTTCCATATGTAATAAACACCTTCAATTGTAGGATTACATTCTTTTCCATTGAATTTAAAATACCATCGCTTGCAACACCCGTCGCAGTTGTAAATACGGAGGTTGCCGGCGTAGAACACACGAAGATAAGTATTGTCACGTTTTTTCTTAAAACTGCATATCTAGAATACATCAAGCAAGCAGAAATAGTTATGTACATTGTAAGCACGCATGCGTGAAGTTCAACTACTGAAGCACTCCCAGTAATGAAATACATCGTGTTGAGTGAAATGCTGGGGATTCTGTTTGACGTGCGAGATGACGGGTTTTACAGAAAGTTCTCATTTCATCTAAACGTTCGTAGCGACTAGAGAACGTAAGTTAAATAACGTTTTAACAGTAAATTTGTGTAACTTTTTAACGATTAATGCAAGCCATAAAAACTCGTCGTAGAAATAGCCAGCTAAATTACAACTTTTTTTGCAATTAAAATATAAAAACAACAAGCTGTGAATTTTTCTAGTCCTCTAATTTCTAATAATTTTTGATACTGACATTATTCTCATTTCACGTTGCTTTTTTGTACGCTTTTTACGCTTGATACATAAATACTCTATGAACTCAATGATCTTTTGGGGACGGCGCGTCAAAGCTGTAAACGGCTATATTTTTCATTTAACGTTCTCGACAGGAATTTAACCGATGGATTTATATTACACTAGTATGACATACTCCATAAGTAAAGTCTTTATTAAATTTTTGTTCACTTCTAAAATTCTTCAATCACATTATTAAAACATCTACGTATATACAAGAACAAATACAACACAGTTTAACTCTTAAAAGAAAACAACATAAACCATAACAAATAATAAAGCAAAGCAACTTAAACTATGGCAAATTAGCACACTTTTTGTGCAATAATTTCTCTTTCGATTTCATACACTTTTAGTTATTGTGGGCTCACATTTACATAAATGATTATTTGGTTTTGCTTTAGATAAAAGTAAATAGGTAGGCTAGCTAAGAGAGAAGCAAAATTAAAATTATATAGAATAAAAATTATATTTTCAAGGGTCTTCATTGTTTACTAAATGTTCAACTGTTTTTTTAATAATGATACAAGTATTTACCTTTATAAGTCCATTATCTAGATTATCCTCCTTCTTCCATGTGCATTGCTTCCAGTTGGATTCAATATTATTTCCTGGAGCACCTACTTTACCAGAATCACCTTTCTTACCCTTTGCACCAGTCCTTCCCAGACTACCTTGGATTCCTTTGTCACCCTTCGCCCCAGATGGTCCTCTGATTCCTGGCCTCCCATCTCTTCCATCGGAGCCTCTGGTGCCTGGGACCCCATGGACACCAGGATTTCCAGGTGCACCAGGAATTCCAGGTGCAGCACAACAAGATGTGCATGAATTTAGCTTCTTTGAAATAGCTCTGGGCTCTCGCATTCTCTGGTAACGCATGAAAATAATGTGTAAATGACTGTCTGAATTTAGTTTCGTTTTCTCTGTGCTGAAGCTTAAGACTTTTTTAAGATTTTTTGCTGATAAGATTTTACAAATAACGAAAAAGAAGGTCCATGCTCGTGGTAGCTTTTTAACAACCTGAAAGTTTTTCGCAACAGTTGAACTCCGCTTGTCTCGAATCCACACTAAATTTGCATATTTTTTCCGAATAGTCAATTATTTATGATGTACTTTGTTTCGACCTGCTAACCGTGTCAGGATAGCAGTAATGAATTACAATATAAAGATCACATGAATATTTTAAGAGACAATTTAAAGCATTTATCTTTATTATACACCTGAAAATATTATTAAAGTATTTGCAAAATTCTAATGTATATTGCAATAACATATAAGCGCAATGCAAGTCATTGAGGATATTCAATAGCAACATTTACGGTAATCATGCATTATTTTACCATTCCCAATTGTGCAGCTTGACAGCTTGTTACGGCATACAAAGACCTAGATTTTATGATACTTTATAATGATGAACATTAACGGTTACGAGTAAAATGAGTGCAAAACATACATGTTTATTTAAAGTTAGATGAATTAGTGATTATAATAATGCATTCGTTTAACTTATACAAATTGTTTGTTATACGTGTTGTGTGATTACATAATTTAATATTTGTTGTTTTCACAAAAATGTAATTATGTTTGTTCACTAAATATTTTGGAGGAGAATTAAACTGCCTTACAATTTATAATATTTACATATTTGATTCCTTTCTCGGTGGTTGACTTCCTTATAGTTCCTTTTGTCTGCAGCAGCTCGATAGTGGTTTTACGAGATATTTAAACATAAATATTTGATTGAAGTCGGAGGACTATCACATAACGGACAATAGCAGATCTAGGCACCGTATAAAACAAAAATTTGTAAATGTTGAAGAAATTTTGTGCGTGTTTTTGTTGAAATATTTAGCAATTTATGAATTATATGTATTACAAAGAACTTTTTTTATTGTAATATACAATATCTACTAGACAATTTGCAGTTTCAACAAGCTTTTGTTAATAATATTGCAGAGTCCAGTGTAATATATTTTGGTAGTCTGATTCTATGAGCAGAGTCTCATCCAGACGAATAGGACGATGGCATTTGTGTTTAATGCTTGCGTTTTGCGTTTTGAAATAACTGATGCGATTAAGGCAATTATTCACCTAAAAAGCTTTTGTGGTTTGAATTATGTAAATTACACTTTGGTATATCCGTTTCTGATTCATGTATACAATTCTTCTCAGTATATATTTAAAAAGTTGGATTTATTTTGCATGCAAGAATCCAAATATTCGTTACAATTATCGATGTTGTTATCTTCCTCATTCAAGTATATTGCTGAAAGGAACAAGCATGCTCCTAATTTTAGGCGGAAGTATGCTAGTTAAATTGGCGGGGGCCTTTTATGACGTTGATTGTTTGTGCTGAGACGGTTGCCCAAATTTGTAACATTTCTAAAGGCGTTGAATTAATTAGAGCAGAATAGCACTCTATAATATTACAATGATTTCAAACTTGAAATAGTTTTATTAATGAAGCATAGTGTATCGTGAAAAGTTATAGTACTGTAAAAAATACATTGAGAATCGAAAGCTGTAAACGACAACACCCATCTCCCAGTGGTGCATCTCTTACGATTTTTACCAATTATTTTAAATTTCAATCCAGCGTATTGCAAGAAATGATTGCATTTGTAGTACTTCTACGAGATAACAAAAATTTCTACAACTAGTCAATGTCTTAAAGCCAACACATAAACAAATGATGTAGTGTATTTTATTTTAAAGAAGAATACGTGCACACTTATACGAATTTTAACAATCAAGACACTTTAGTTTTGAAGTTATAAACTTAGTTGACTGTTATTCCGTTTATGATTTGCAAATTGAAAAACACACCATAACCTACTATTGTTAGCATTGAATACGTACAGTTTCATCTTGAATTTCCTCATTACATTCAGCCAAATACACGCACAAGGCCATGACCCAACATAACGTAACTGGTGCAGCAACTTTCATCATTTAGTTGAAATTAAATGTCGTTTTAACCTTAAGGAGAAGTGGACAACAGAAAAGTTTGAAGAACTTGTACGTAGCACTGTTTGTCTTCGATTTGAACGGAATAATGAACAAGTGGCAGATCCTAGCTGAGACAAAATAAATTTTGGCCGCTAATTTGAAATTTAAAATACTTCTATACGGACATCATTGGTAATACAATTACAAAGAATAAAATTCAACCAATCGATGGGCTAGATGGAATTTATTTGTATACAAGTGCCTGGAACGAGCGCTTTTTTGCAAACATCACTGAATTTTAATTAATCAAATTTCTATGAGAAATAAAGTAATTTTAATGACTTGGAAAACGTGGAATATTTTTGAGTGACTGGACAAAGATGTTGTAGGTAAAACAATCCAGATATTTTTAAAGATTTCATTAAACTATCTTCCACACTACATAGGTGTGATAAACTCGAAATTGGAGCATTTTTTATTTTAATTTAGCTTTAAGGTCTACAATACGACGTACATACCAACAACGAAACCATAAATCAACGAATCGTTTGTATTGTGAACAGAAACCCCTTTTTCTTCAATCGCTTATTTTGAGTGAAATATTTCCTTATATACCTCCTCAGTTAATATTTAATGCCAAAGAATTAAGCCCAACTTCACACATTCATTGCCATCAACTCACTCAACTGATGCTAGGAAAGCAACGAATTGATTTCAGTTTTGCTAGCAACAACGGTTATCAATCTTTTATCGATCTTTTGATGACCTTTTGCTTTGTGCAATATTTTTAACCAAATAAAGGAAGTAGAAGTTTCGATTCTTCTGAAAAAGCGTTCTGAAACTTAGCAAACCTTTGCAGCCACATACACATGCTGAGGATACAATAAGCAGAATGATAGTTAAGTCCTGTTGATGCTCTTTTAACAAATTATCATGTACTCTTAAATCTTAAATCTCTTAAATCTTATAAATCTTAAATCTTAAAAACTCATACATCTTATCTATTGACGAATGATGCCCCAGAAAAACCGTTCATGGATTTGGTTTATTGCCTAAAGTTGTTTTAAAAATCATAAGATATAGATGAATGACTATGATAGTACGTACATTCGTTAAGTAAATTTATGAAACTTCTTTCAACAAATGAAGAAATGGAAGATCTTGCAGAAATTTTTTTAACTATCACGAGTTGCATAAATGGTTTAGGGAAATAGATACCATACATATGTTTTGCATTACTCTAGACTAACCACGAAGACAATACTCGGTTGACACTCACACTTTTCCTGTACACATAATACGATGACGTATGAACCAGACATATGAATACAGCAATAACTCTAAAGCTGACTACCGCTAAGTTTGTCGAAACGTCAGTCAACATCAACACCAACAGTCCTTCTCAGGACCACACTAACCTGGACGATCTACATTCACAATAATATAACATGTTGATATTCCTATTAGCAATAATTAAACGTGTTAACATAAACACGCCATTAAATTGCTCCACAAAGACTGCAGCGAGACTGTAACTTTTGGAGTTTCCTCTTGAAATCTTTTTCAATACGTAAAAAGCATTAATTTATCGTACTGCTGTCGCACTATATATGCCATTGACTCAAACTTTGTCTTACTACATTATCAATATATGATATTTCTTGGAGTTTTTGATCTTCATCATTAAAAACTACACTCAAATATATATTTTTCGTTCTTTGAAATGAAGAGCAGATTGCCATACTTTTTTCGTATTTTTTCACATGATAATGCTAATGACTGTTTAAAGTGTGATGAACATTTAAAGTGCACATACAGCCTTTCCAAATTCGTTGAACTTTTAAAGTTTAGACTATGGAAAATATGATTTCGAAGAAAATTTCGTAAAAAGGCAGGTTTTTTTTGCAGTTTGAATTAGCATGCTTTTGAGAAATTTCCGCGCCTCTGAGGGGACTTAAGTCGAGAGGTTTGTGACGTAATTTAAGGAACGTATGAATGCGCTGCATACAAAACAACACAGTGTGAAATAACAATTCTTTATATATTGCTTTGAAATTAATATAAAAATTGTACGAAACATGTCGACATCCGATTCTGAGTCGAGTACAGCAACAACAGCGGAAAATATTGAATTGAGCAGGCGGGAATTCGATTTAGAAGACGAAGAACAATCGTCATCAAATGTGCTCCGAAACACCGATGGCGATTTTGAGTACGGCCAAGTTGCAGCGTATGATCATGAAAACGAACCACTTGCTGGTGATGAGTGGTTAGAAAAGTATAATAGAGAGACAGAAGAAGAAAGACGCCAAACAGAAGAGCTCGAACGCAGAGTGCAAAATGAGTTCCTCTTGATTCTTGGTAAGAAAAGTTGGAAAATTTAATTATTGTTGCTGAAGCTTTTGACAGATAACTTTCTTAGGTGCAATTGTGGTAACTGCCGTGTTCCTCTCTTGGTTAATCCAAAAGAATGTAGATGTTGCCACGAAATTACCAATTGTATGATTGAAATGCAAGATCATATAGTGGTATCCGAATTAGGAAGACAGCCAAAATGCATCACAGACCATCCAGGATTTGATGCTATTTACCTCAATCGATGGGCATTAAATTTAGATGCCAATCTTTACCAAAGATGAGATGCAGTTAGATAACGTAAAGGATTCTTGGAGCAAAGGTTTGTTAGAATTAACAGTTAAGTGCTTGTGTCTGGATTATCTATGAATGCACACTTGCAAAATTTGTATTTTATGGACTCCTGACTGTTTTGATGGACCTTGTGCATTATGCCTTTCCCGGTTTTTTCAAGTTGTTGCATATAGACAATTTACAAGAATGGTACATTGCATTCTTCGAGATAACTTTTAATTTAAAAAAAATGAACACTTTTCAGGATATGAAGAGGACAATTTGTAAAATAACATAACATTATATATTATTGTAGGTGTTGTGTGCATGAACCCAGCTAGTATGGATTCAGTGAAGTGTGGAATGATTTTAGCTACTCTTGATGTATTGCATCTTCAATTCACACTTATTCTTGTTTTTCAAAACGTACAAAATTACAATTCCTTTTCTTTTTATTCTTTCCATGCAGTCATTTCACACTTCACTGAATCCCAACTAACTGGGCTCATACCACCAGCTCCTAAAAAAGTGGTTACTTTTGGTTTTTTGGACAGTTAATTATATTTTTATGGCCTTTCATCCAATTCTTGCACACAGTGCATCAAGGTGCTGCCCTCTCATTTCTCTGATCAGTGATTTTTTCTTGGACAGGTGATACTTCAGCTATATGAAACAATAAAGTGAGTCAGTTCCAAAAACAAGATTCAAATTCACTCAAAGCAAAAAATGAATTTTTGTAAAACCTGGCTTGGTTGGGGGAACATGTACAGCTGGCATGCTTTGTCTTCTTGCTTTTTTTGAGATAGGTTCACTTTTTGATTGCTTGTCCAACATGGAATTCATTGGCAATGCAGTCATTCGTAATAGATCAACTTTGGCTTTTCTCAATGTTTCCTCATCAATGAGTGCAGAGCACAACACTTGATATATATCTTCAACATACCCTGGAGGAGCAATGTGCAAATTATTCAAAATTTTATTTTATAATAATCATTTTTATTATGGCTTTGACTATTATGGCATTTAACACATGATATCAGGCAGTAGGAGAAATGTATTAAATAACCTTACCAAAATCCTGAGCAACTTTTGCATTTCTTACAACAGCTTCACCATTTTTAAATTTTGAATAATGCACTTTAACCTGGGAAACTCCAGTTAAAGCTGCAAACATCTTATTGTATGATATAGAATTTAAAGACAAGGCAATGAATAAGAGATTATTACACACAGAATATTTCTTTTTAATAGCAACAAGAATTGTTTAAGATTTTTTATCTTCATTTAGCCAATTGCATGGTTTTATGTTGGAATCCTGAGCACATTTGTCAAATAAAGGGTCTGAAAATCCATTGTGTTGGTTTTTGACATGACCAAGGAAAGATACTTAGCCACAATCACATTTCCATTACCAGAGGATGTTGATGTAGCACTCCAGTACAAATGGTTGGAATAAGGTCTTATACAGCTTGAGAAAGACTCACATCAAGCACATGCTGCAAGTTTGGTCAGGACTTTGGTCACTTCTAAGATGAAATATAAAATATGTTTTAGATAAACACTTCAATTGTTGATGCCAGTAAAAGTAGTAAATTGTATACTAGCTATATGTTCAATTTTTGCTTTATAAAGTACTGTTTCGTTAACTAAAAAAAAAATCATTACTTTTTGTCAAATGCCAAAGGTCAAAGTAGAGGGTAATACTTGGACAATTCTCTCTCATATGTTTGGCAATTTGTGTGTGCCTGTCAGTGATTAACATGGAGATTGGAATATTGCGAGATTTAAGAAAATCCATTGATCTTTTAAATCCCTCAAACTCCATACCAGTGCTATTTCCAACTTCATTTCTCTACAAAATAGCAAATAGGTAAATAATTTTGAAGAAGAAAATCACATAATTCAAAGAAATGTACCTGCAAAAGAGAAAAACTAATGATTTGAGGTACTGTACAACAGAATGTTGTATATGCACAATATTTAGCACTATGTAATGGAATCGTGTCTTCCATCTCCAGGAATTGCAATAGGCTGTTTACAGGCCATCTCTTTCTCTATCAAAATGTCTTGGTATTTTTTCAAGTAGATCACCAATGCAGGATACAGTTTTTCCTACACAAAATTTCAAAAACACTTTTAAGCTTTTCATTTAATTTTAGTAATTTCCTTACATCTTTCTTTTACACTATCAGATAAGTCTTACATACACCCTGGTGAGAGAAGTACGTACTCAATGAAATGCATAACAATCCCATGTGCTGTATGAAATGCAATAGTAGCTATCAATAAATACAATTACATACTGGCACACTAGTTTTGTTTAACTTTGATTTATTTAACAATCACCACTATTTTAACATTGTAATGGTGATTGATAAATTACAGTTCTCATCCAAAAATTGTTACCTTTTAAATGTTCTTGGCTACTCTGATTCAGAGTCAACATCCATGTATCACTAGATGTGATTATCTCTTCTGTCTCAGTCTCATAACTTTGTTCAGCACCAAGATCACTCTCTGAGTCTGAGTCACCACTAAGATCATTGGGTCCAAAACCTCCTCAGCAGGACAACTATCAAGATCAACCACTTTGCTACTAGTTGACTATTCTTCATTGCTGCTGTTGTTGTCATACTCATCTATGAAATAAGATACTTCAGTTATGGGCAGCTACACAAGTTTGATTAAATCCATATTTCTTAGTAATTAACTTCAATAATTTTCTGCGGGTGCATGTAAGCTTACTTGGTAGTATTGTAGAAATTGAGGTTATTAAACATGGCTGATCCTATTATGTTGGCAAATCTTCTCTTGACCTAGAATCATACATGAAATAAAATTAACAGGCCCATCATCTTAAAAAACACTTACCCACTAGTAGTATAGTACATGTGGGTAGGGGATCACAAAAAGTTCACTTTTTGTTATCCCATACGCCCCATGTACTATACTACTTTTAACCGTGGGTAAAAACTATCTTTAATAACAGCGCAAAATAAGACCATGGTTCAAAAGGCGTCCCTCAGCAAAAGGTCATGTAAAAAAGCTGTGTAAAAAATAGTCATTGTTTCAAAGGGGGGTAAAAACTATCTTTAATAACAACGCAAAATAAGACCATGGTTCAAAAGGCGTCCCTCAGCAAAAGGTCATGTAAAAAAGCTGTGTAAAAAATAGTCATTGTTTCAAAGGGGTAAAAATCTCAAGGTTACAATCTATCGTTTAAAATATGGAATCTATATGTTTTTGAAATATATAGGTGCGTTTAAATTTTACAAACGGTCTTTACAAACAAATGTTAAGAAAGCATCGTTTCGGAGGGCATCCGGCAGCGCAGATTTTAGCGTAGCTAAAATTGAGCAGGGGAATGGGATGCCCGAGACTTCTGGAACCCAGGTGGGGAAAATTTTTACGAAGTGAAAATTCGGGGTTCCCCCGTACATTCGATGAATATTCGAAGAATATTCGAGAATAACAGAGGCTTAAAAAATGCTCTTCAAAAAACCGTCTTTAATAATCAAGTGTTAATAATCAAGTGTTATTAAAATATCAGTATCAGCGATAGCTGGTTTTTAGCGGGGGCGCGTGTCTTAGTGCATGTTTTTAACAATGGTTGTTTAATGTAGATAGCACATTTCATCAGCGCATGTATAATAATACAATGTTTTATAAATATCAGTAGCAGCGCGCTTTATAGTCTACGTGGTATATTTGGCAGACTAGTGGCCTTTAACAATGGTCTTAAAACTCAGCGCGTGGTAGAAATATTCTTTAATAATCAAGTGTTAATAAAGCATCTTTTTAAATCGTTGTTAGGGGCGAAGAATTTCAGGCAACTAAGCCTGAAATTTTGAGCGCAACAATGTCATAGATGCTCTTTACAAAAATATGGAATCTATATGTTTTTTTAATTTGTCTGTCAAGTGCGTGTCACATGTACATGGTTAACAATGTTTTATATAATTTTTGTTAAAAGTGTTTTTACTAATTGTTTCAGGATTTTGAATCTTTTTGTATATCGCTTTTGTATTAATTACTTGTTACATACAGTTATGTGATATGTAGTCAAACATGAGGAGCAGGTATGTATGATTTTAATCTAACAGAGACCCCGCGCTACATGCTTACTACACATTATAACTGTTTGTTAATATTTAGTTATTTGAATTGATAAGATAATGACCATAAGCATAACTTTTACATCCATTAGCTAATATGTACCGTTTATCATCAAAACAACTTAATGATACTTTATTAATTTCATAACTACTAAGTTGGTGGTTTACACTTCTAATAGTTTTCATTGTATGATGTATTTGTTTCTTTTCAAATAGTGTTTGTTTATAGTCTTCATGTTTTATTTTGTTTTTAATAATATTTTTTTTAATTCCTTTAGCTTTTTTATCTCCTTTATTATTATCTTTAATATAACTATACATCTTGCTTCTTAAACCAACAAATTCTTTAACTACTATTCCAGCGGCTTCGTCTTTAAATTTACCAATGACTTTTTTATTCGTCTTATCATGATATTGTGAATTTTCTGGGTAATCACTAAAATCAAATTTATCTTTATCAGCCCAAAAATCTTTATAAGCATCTTCAGTTTCTATTTCATAACAGAGAGAATCGGTATCAGTGAATAATAATTTAGCTTTATCATCGTATTTCTTCTTGATATAGTTGTAATGGAAATCATATATCAAAGTTTTACTTAAATCTAAAATACACATACCTACATATGCAGGTCTGTTAAGGGTTAGTGTTTCTTTGATCTTATGCACAGCTACAAGGTTCTCGTTAAAAATTTTACTACTTACATAAGTAGGTTTTGAAACTAATTTTAATAATTTATTTTTATTAGTTACTAGTCTAACATCTACTCTTTTTCGTAAGTTTTCCATTGTCTTACCAAAAACACTGTTATTCATGAGTTTGAAGAAGTCTTTTTCAAAAGAATTTTTTGCATTAGTTCTTTTTTGAGTGTTAAAGTCTATGTATTTTTTCAACCATGGAGATTGATTAAATTCAAGTACTCTATGTACTTTTTTTAATTTTAACCCGAGATCTAAGTATAGTTGAAGATTTCTATAATGCAGCACATACTTATCTTTATTTTTTAAAGTAGGTATTAATTTTGAAACTAAACCTGTTGATATATTGTAATTAGAAGCAATTGTCTTACAATATTTTGACAGCATGTTGCTAGTGACCTTAATTTTTTCGGGTGCTAGTGGATAATCGTTATGTAAATTATGTAGTTCTTCAGGGTATTCTAAATCAACTTCTAAAATTAGACCTTTTTTATTATCTTCTTTATATGTGGCTAAATTTATGTTGTTAATCTGTTTATTAGTTAACCATTTGAAACCACCAGTTGGTAGGTATTGTGACATAGCCCATCCATATAAATTGTTTGCATCAAGATACATTATATATTTTGAGGGTTTATTCTTATCAAATGTTTCCATATACTTGTTATTAGCCTTACCATATCGGTTAGAAATGTAAGAAACACCTCCTCTCATACCCTTTTCGATGAATTGAAACATGTCAATATCAGTCATTAATTCTAATTTAATATCTGTCATCTTCAACATAGCATCCCAGCTTAATCCCGGACTCGTGAAATAATGACATGGGTCTAAGTTATAGTATTCAAGACATGTTTTTCGAAAGTTTTCAAATACATCAGCTAATAACAAAACGTCTGATTTTAAATACAAATCGTGGTAATCACCCATGTTTTTGAGATTGAATGTATTCCAAACATTTTGAGCATGATTGTATTGTTCATCTGATATATTCTCATCAGTAAGAATACTATAAAAGTCTTTTTTTGAAGGTAACCCCTCATAAAATTTTTCAAAGCTATCCATATAATCATATGGGTATATACCTTTTTTAGTCATTAAATTAAGTTTTTCACCTTTAAACTGATTAGAGGTATATTTAAATGATTCTTTAGGTAAATTACTAACAAGCTTTTCAAGACTAGAGCTCATAAATTGAAAACTATCAAGAAATGTTAAATGGTTACCTAGCATGAAAGCCATATATTTTTCCATGTTATTAGGTTTAGCATTTATATTCATTTCAATTTCTTCTCCTTTTTTGTTTTTGTATGTATGCTTCTTAACAATAGCTCCGATTTCTTGCATTATGAAGTGACTATCATATCCACGTAGATTGTGAAATATTACTGGGATCTTTAATTTATCAGAGTCTATTCTAAGTTTTAAATTGCAATCTTGATGTGCTGAGCCTCTGTATTTACCAGTGATATGACAATGGTCTTGAACTCGAATATCTTTCTTAGTGTATTTTTTGTTACAGATATGACATTCATCAGCTTTTTTAAATTCTTCTTCATCATCAGAGGTCATTTTTAATGGTTTATTAAAGTGGTTTTTCATAATATTTTTACAATATTTAACTTCTTTTAACATAGCTTCCATAAATTTGTAAACAGCCTTTTCACCTCTATATAGTTTAATTGGTTTTGTGAATTTATTATCATAACAACAAACAACTTTATATCCATAGCCACAGTCTGTATGTTTCTGATAGGCTTCTGTATATGATTTTTTATTATTTTGATTACAATTAGATATCTTTTCTAAAATACTTTCAAAATCTACATAAATAACAAATGATACTGGTTGTTGCTTATGATAGTTGTTGAATTTCAGTATGTTATTATTTTTATCAGGCATTTTTATTGATTGTATACCATTTATTAATATACAGTTTTCTATATGGTTATTTAATATTTTTTCAGAACTAAAACATTGAAGACAACGCATACAAAAGTGTTTCCTTTCCTTATGCTTTGTATGATTATACATAAATGCATTAAAATTTTTTATTAGAATATAATGTGTGTTTTCATTATCAGTTATTAATAGTAGTTCCATATGATCTTCAAATTTTTCTTTTGATATATAAATGGGGTATGGTTTTTTATCTTCATATCCAAAAACGTTAATGTTAATTTTGTTTTGCTTTTCTATTTTATTATATTGTTTAACAGTCACTGGAAATTCAATCCCAGAGTAGTCTAATTTGTTAATATATTCCTTATCAGATTTTTTAATCCTTTGTGGGTATTTATTTTGTGGGTTAATATGTCTAATATGGCACCATCTAAAGCGTTCATTATCTCTATTTTTTATATTAATTAATCCTTTTTTACTATTTTTAAGTTCTTGTGGTAAATTAATGTATGAAGATCCTTGTAATGGCTTGTATTTAACAACATTAAGATGATGATTATCTATAAAACGAATACGCCATCCAGAACCTTCTTGAGTGAACTTATCAATCTTATTTAATATATTTTGTTTTGAAATTTGTAGTGATTCAGTAACATTTTCATTATTTGTAATTGTTAAAGCTTGACTGTTGAAATAAGCTGTTTTTGTTGAATGATCAACATTACCGTTATATTTTATTTTAAATTTTTCAAATGTTACCTTAAGCGTTTCAATAAATTTTAATCCTTTAATTGTTGTTAATAATTCTTTAATATAATATGTAAGATACTTTCTTGTGCTTTGCATTTGTTTTAATGGATCTATATTGTTAATAATATTTATTTCATATGACTTTGTATAACCTTTAAGAGCATTGTTTGTTTCTCTTATTTTAACTCTTTGTGTTGGTATCGGTTTTTTATTTTTATCTGATAACATCTGTGTATTGTTCTCATACTCTTTAACCATCTCTTTTACACTCTTTCTTGGTTTTGGGACGGGTGTCAATACTTTGATTAATTCGTTTTTTCTAAGTTTATAATAACCTTTAACCTTTTTTTCTTTAGCAATAACTTTTAACTGAGATACAGTCATTTGTTTGATATTGGATTGTGATAGTACTTTTTGTACTGGTTTGGAAATTGAAGTATTATTAACTTCAACCCACGGCTTTTGATTTAATATTAAATTAATTAAATCGTCTTTAGTCAACTTTTGAAGTTCATCTTTTTTCATATTAGGCATACTATATAAAATACTCATGTCTTTAAGTACTTTATGTTTTGTTTTATCTTTATTCATCTTATGCATATTATATAATATAGGTTTGTCTTTAAGTACCTTTCGATTTAAATAATCTCTATTCATATATATACTATATATTTTATTTTATTTTTTTAAACGCACTAATTTTAATTATAGAAATAAATCTATATTTAAAACTTTTTATAAAAAAATTAAATTAATCTATTTAACATTTTTAGTTTTATTTTTTTAAATATTCTTTTAATTCAGATTTTTTATGTAATAAATTTGGTAACATATTTGGCATTAAACCATATTCATAATAAGGATTGAAACCTTTCATATGTAACCATATACACTGATTTAATTGTGCACGAATAACAGGATCATCTAAACTTTCTTGTACAGTAGTATCATAATAATACAATAGTTCTTTTTTTTGATTATCAGTTTTAAATCTCAATAACCTTAAATTTTTATTATGTTCAACTAATTTTACACCATATTCAATTGCTTCAGATATTAAGGTATGTTTAAATGTTTCAAAATCTTTACATTTTTTATATCCTGTAGAATCAGGTGGGTAATGTAATAATTTTGTCGGTAAAGCATCAACTAGTATATATAAATCAAATTTACATAATAAATAATGGTCTAAAAAGTCAAAAACCCACCCAGGCCCGAAATGACATAATGATATTTTATTATTACTCATTTCAATGTTATTAATATCATCTTTTGTCTTTAAGTCTTTTAAGTTTTTTCTATTTTCTATCATATATAATTACTATCTATTTAAATTTTTTTGTTAAACGCACCTAAATTTTTGTAAAAACTTTATTATTTTTAATTTTTTGAATTTATTAAATGTTTTCTAGTTTTAAGATGTAAAGTTTTATATGCTAAACTATATGTTTTATTGCATAAATCACAATGCCATGGTTTTGAGAGCATATATAATGTCCTATGTTGTTTGATTTGTTCTTTAGTATAAATTTTTGGTCTTCCTCGTATTGGTTTATCTGAACACATATATACTAATACTATATATTTTATTTTTTAAATAGTTATTTAATGCGTTTGAGACAAATTTTAATAATTCTATTAGCACTTGAATAATTACAATATTCATATAAATCAAATTTTATAACATAAACATCTGTATCTATATTGTTGATTTCATACTTAAAATAACAATCATCCCATCCATGATATTTATTAAACAGAGCTTCAGTTATATGTGTAAACCGTGGTTTATAAAAATAACTACTCATAGTACCTTTATTAGATGGTTTAAATATATTTAGTATAATCGGTTCATAATCAATATTCATTGCACATATAATATGTAAAATTTTTGTTATATTTTCTATATTATATTTATTATTTGAAAAAGATAACCATTCATTTGTATTCAATTCATAATCTTTAGTTATATATCTATCAATATCGTCTTTATAATAAAGTTCGTACTTTAATGATTTATTATACATGTTTTTATCTTTCATAATTTCATCTAATAAATCTAAATTAATTTCATGTCCTTTAAATTTATATACATCTTTGTTTTTTATAACTTTCACCATTATATATAATCGCTATATATATATTTTTTTTTTAAGGTGCGTTTAAATTATCTTTTGTTTTATACAATGTTTTTTCAAAATCCTTCAAAACACCTTCTATATTAGAACTAGTTTTTTTACAACATAGAATAAAATTTCTAATCTTTTTTAATAGATCTTTAAGATTCATATATAATCATAAATGTTTTATTTCTTTAACTGGGCCCAGTTGTTATAATAAGTACAGTTGATGTCTTTATCCCACTCAAGGATTTTATATACTTGACCAAATAACCTATCATCAAAAATCCTCTTTGTCTTACTATTTTTCATATCTTTAACATGGTGTTTTAATGGTATACCCCTCCTATTAACTAAACGTATGATGTAATACGCATACATGCTAATATTCTTTTTCTGTATCAACTTATGTTTAATCATAGTACTAACAACTTTTATAAAATCATGTGTCAATTTATCAACATATTCAGAAGCCACAAACAATCTAATTTTATTATAAAACCATTTTTTCCTTGAATGAACTGATCGTTGACATTTCCAAATCTCTGGTATCCATTCATTAACTATTTTATATCCAAAAACAGTACCGCAGTGTATACAAACATTCATTTTATTATCAGAAATAATTTCTTGATTTTCGCAACATAAGTATACCTTAGCAGATATATTAATATAATTATCACATATCTTTTTATCACAAAAGCAACAATTTACGTAACCAAAAAACTCTTCTAACTCTTTATGAATCAATTTATTACAATACATATACTAATACTATATATTTTATTTTTTAAGTAATTTTATATAATAAATAAGCGAATACGATGCCAATTCCAACCATTGTACCAGATTGATAATTTTTCATATTCTTAGATTCTTTGTAAAAGTCATTTAGTTGTGGTTCTCTATGAAATGTTACCCCATTGTAATGTATTGTTTTTACTTTTCTAAGCGCATTTAGAGCTTTGTTTGTCAATTCTATATCATCATCAGCATATTGAAGTTCTTGTCTTAGCTGTTGAATTTTATCATGCTGCTTGACTTCATTTTCATAGAATGCCTCTTTAGCCTTTTGTAGTTTTACTAAAGAATCGTGGTATCTTTTCATTTCATCAGCATAACCGTTTTTATCAAGTTTATGAAATAAAAATGAAGCTAGGCTAAAACCAAGACCATTCACAATAGACCCAAAAACTGTTCCAACCCCACTAGTAACAACACTTGTCATATATATTTATACAGATTTAAATGGATTTTCAGGAACCCATTTCTTATCCTGAGCATATTTAACTAGCATTGTTGATGTTGTAATAGCAATAGCTAGTTTAGCAAAATCTTTGATACTGTTTGTGTCTGTTAATTTTTGACCTAGTAGTTTTTTAGACGCCATAGAAATACCTACAGCAGTTGTTGTCACAAGCACTGCATCATAAACTTCATTCATAAGTTGTTTCTTATTCATAGTATTACTCATATATAATAGTAAATATTTTATTCAATTTTATTCAAATGAGTCTAAATTATATTTTTTATTTTTTTGTATCAAAACATGTTTTTCACTAGTTGTTTCTTCTCTCGCTTTATCGTTTGTTAATTTTTCCTGCCTTTTATCATTTTTCCTTGTATAATAGAGACTAGCAATAGCAGTTAATACTCCAATAGTTCCAAATACAAATCCGTAATTAATATTCCAGCTATTATCCTCAATTTTCTTTTTATTTTCTAATTCAATCCTATCTCGCATCTTTTTTTCTTTAGAAGCTTTCGATATAGCAGCCAAGCGTTTACCAGCTTCTACTCTAATAGGGTCTTTCTCTTTCTTAACTGTAGTAATTTTTAGATTTTCTTCAGACATGTTATATAATACTGTAGATTTTGTTCACAGATAACTCACAGATAATCTTATAGATAACTTACAGATAACTCACAGATCTTTATATTTTTTGTTATATTTACTCTCCATACTATCTATAGTAGTACAATTACATATTATAATATCATCTATAACTTTTACGTCTGATATAAATATCACTTCATCATAAGGTAATCCTCTTAAATAAGATCTTATATCCATAAGTATTTTTTCATATGATGTATATACAAATTTACACATTTCTAAGTTATTATTAATCTTACTCTTAACCATATAACCTTGAACTAAAGCACCTAAGCCACTCAGGGTGCCTATAACTATCGGGTTTACGGTTATACTACCAGCAATAGCACCAGTCGAGACTAGAAAAATACTCCCCATGTTTAATGATAGTCTAATTTTCTTTAATTTATTATACTTCCATATATAACAGGTATACATCTTGTGATAGTATAAATACAATTTTTTCAGCTTTTCATATTCCTCTTTACTCAACTCACTCGAAATATGATTAAAATCTATAACTTTTTTCATATTATATTATAAAACATATTTAACTAATATGAATGATGATAACGTTGATATACCAAGTAAAGCAACCATATCTGTTTGATGAGGATTATTTACTATCATTTTTGTATGTTTATGTACTACTTGTTTTTTATACACTTCATCTAGAGTATCTAGGTGTTGTGATGGTGCATTATCTTGATGTACTTTTTTAGGTTCTTCCTTTTTAACTCCATAATAATTAACTTTAAAGTTGACCCCGAATTGCATATTTTTATTAGCTAATGTTAAAATATTATTATACCCATCAATTTTTTTATCTAATATGATCATACGGCTGGGTATTAAAATCATACAACAGCGCCGTTCAACAGCCACCTTCCTCCTTAACAAAAGTTGAAGAGGCAATTTTCGCATTAGTAAGTGACATGCAATGCGAAAATGTGAAAATTGTATCAAAGCGGTGTGTTGAGCAAGTGCAAGCTACGCTTCAACTTTCAGAGGTCGACTTCGACACACAACAATAGTTCGCTGAGATTGATGGGACTTTCTATCAATCCAGCTAAGCTCTTAAAGGAGGAGTCACGAATTTGGCTAATGGGGATTCGTCGACGACTTGGTGGCAAAAAAAGCATCAGAAACCCATATTATGGGGAAATTACGAGGGTTACTCTGCATGCTTTTTTTGCTACCATGATGCGTACTGTTCGCACTTTGGATAGTTTTGTGGCTCCTTTCTGTTACCAGGTTGAAAACAAGAAGGCTGAGGTGATATCCTTCACCTCCATGCGCCTTTTGAATGAGTTGCTTGTTTTGTTGTCAGGCTTGTCCAAGGAAGATGTTGCTGCTTACCTAAGGCGAAGTTTTAGCGGACGTCGCAAGCGTCAAACAGCAGCAGTTATTGTAACCGAGGTGAAAGACTTTGTTTATTCAATGATGAGCCTTCCAGTTTCTTATTTTGTACATAAAGACAAACAAACATAAAATTTGCCAAACAGCAAAAGAAGCAACTCATTCAAAAATTAAGAAAAAATATGAAAAAATTCAATCTAATTCATGTCATCCCTCTAAAAACAAAGAGATCTATAAATACCATTTAAATTTATTTGAAATAAAAAAGTTGAAACCTGACTAACAACTGAGCCATTTATTAGCTCTTGGTTATTGTTGCATTGCCTGATTTAAAAACAAAAATAGGGCAAACTAGCACATTGCCTGTGAATACTAGACAGTAAATTTTTCAATGACGACACCACCCTCTGGCTTCTTCGAGTTTTTATTAAAGTTGACAAAGGTTTAAAAAATTAGTTAAACTACACAAATATCAGTCAATGTAAAATTCAGATAAGTATAAATATGCAAATTTGATTGTATGCACATGTAAATCTTGTATGCTCTAACATGTACATATTCTGGTAAGATTGAGTTGCACAGATTATACATGTCCTAATGTTATAAAAGACTAAATACTTTTGTTACATTGTATATACAAAATTACAATATTACAACTTATCCAAACAAGAAACTAATTTTAAAAATCTTTGTCTTCATTCAGCTTGTACATAAAATTACTTTGCTTTGTAACAAATCACAAAAAAACAAATGCCAAATCAAAAAGCAATTGTTAAATAACTTTTTTTTTGTAGAATGATTGCTATAAGCAATTACAGGGAGACAGTTCTCTGAACAATTAGCCCTAAAGAGCAGGAAATTTTCATTGCGGGTCAACACGCCATGTCCAATGTTTAGAAAACTTACCAGCCAAGAGCATGCTGAATCATCTCTTCCAAAAGGGGCCCCATCTCCACCAATAGCAACATGAAATGAGTTTGGCTGATTAAAGTTGAAAAGTTTATACTTACCAATGTTCAAATAAAATTCTGCAAGCTTAACAAGAATATCTTCTATATCTCTGTAAAAACCATTGACCTTCTCACACTCATCCAACCCATTGCACAGATGTTCACGAACACTAAATAACTTACCAATATTAATAGATTTAATGTATTGCATTAATCAATCATAGGGAACCAGCCGAGGGGTGAGAAATTCAGCAACACTAACATGCTTAGCCCTCTTACTACCACATATCTGCTCATATGAGCTAGACTTATAACTCTTCTATACTTTTCTTTGCCCATAACTCCTTTGCTATAATACACAGCAATCGATCTTAACATATTCTCATCTGATCTTTCGAACTTCTTCAAATCTTCTTTGTAAATTTTTGGAAAAACCTTGCTCTTAAACTTACTGCACTTTTCTAATCCTTTTACTATATCACCCACTTTGCACTTTTTTTCTAATGTCTCCAACATTCCAATGGTACCAGGCTTTGTATCATCCTTACTACCTCCATGAATGGCATTAGCCGCCAACATAGTCTCCATCCTGCGTGTTCGACCAGTGGACTCCACACAACCTTGCCCAGTTGGTTTGTTTCTTCGCCTAACAACTGCCTTCCTGCCTATGCTAAAACCTTTCGCCTCTTGTTCCTCCTGCCTACTTCCACCTTCAACGAATTCTGTCCTGATGCTCTCTAACTCTTCTACTTCATTCACCAATTTCTTTACTGTAAAAGTTATGAATACAGTTCCAGCACAAAAATGGCATACATATTCTGATATAAAATACAAGCACAAACAGGTCACACTAAAAATACAATTAAACTGAAATAGTACGCCTTGGCGCTAAATATGTCGATTCTGTATAAAACAATCTTTCATTAAAAAATAAGCCTATCATTACAAAATTCGACACATCATGTCAAAATATTGCATATGTTATTGACTTATTGGCATATCATCAAGATCATTTCAAATAAAACTACTAAACATTTTTTAACTTATCATCAAGACGTTTAAGCTTCTGAGACACACATTTTTCTTTCTTTTGCTTGCTCATATTTCCTTCCCATGCCAATCTTTTGTTGAGCATGTATTCCCCAACATTGAATCGTTTGTAATTCGTTGCCTTGCGGAACGGCATGATTGACGCTAAATTATCCCATTTTCTTCAAAACAAAAAACATACGATTGTAAGAATATTATTTATCTTACCAAATATCCAAAATTTAAACAAAAGAACGATCGGATAAAGAAACCTATACAAGCCGAAATTAGAGTAAATTATCAAATTTCGCCAACCGACGCCATTTCGCCAAAAAGCCTCGAACAACAAGCTCGTCTGTTGAAAAACTATATGTGTAACCATAGCAATTGAGATATCAAAATGATCCTCTAGTTATCCTCTATAACACTCTTGTGTTCCCAAGTAGCTCAAGGAAAACGTTTGCTGGAAAATCATCGACAAAAATAAGGAATTTGATGTTCGATAAATTCGTTACCAAGCTTCGAAAAATGTCGCGAAAAATGTGTATAGTATCATTTAGTAATTTTTTAAAAACGTTTATGGTTTGCATGCTCTTAGCTCCATGATTAACTATTGACCATCTTGTATTTGCTTGAGCTCCAAGAATTGTATAAACAAAACTTTCAATACTCTCTTGCAAAAGAACTTTTCCGATTTTTGTAATACCTTCAGAATGATATGCAATGAAGCTCCTATAATCAGTAGTTGAATATTGAAAATTAACATAATACCCATCATTGTTTTTATCAAATTTTAAAATACCTTTATAAGGTATATGCTTTTTCAATTCCGTAAAGTCATATTTGTATAATAACGATGGATGCTTCATAAATTTTCGGATATGATAATACAAATGATATTTAACAAGGCTTTGTATAATTCTACTTTTATCAAAATTTAAATGATTAAGCCCGATACCGCATAAAAAACTAGCAACATAAGCCCCACAAATCATAGCGTAGTATGCTTCTTGTTTATAATTTAAATGATTTTTAATATTGTATCTTATACCAGTCGACTGTTCTTTTTTACTTTAATTTCACTTGTCCACGTGGCTGTTATAGGTGGTAAACTACTCATAAAATAATCATTCTCTGTGACATACAATCTGAAGTTACAAATATCAACATTTACCGACCTTTGAAATGTAGGTTTTACAATAAACTTTGCATTCCACCTATGAATCGTTTCATCAAAAAAGTCCTTGTATTGACCTTCATCTCCATTTTGAGCTGCTATGAGATTTGAAAACAAAGGCGTTTTAGTTGTTTCTAAATATATTTTTGGCCATGTTGGCACATTTTTTGAATCATCATCACCTAATTTTATAGCATTTTCTTCTATTTGCTTGTCTGACATATAATATAAGCTATGTTATATATGAAGTTCACTGTTTTTATAGACGGAGATCGTAAAAAAATTGACTTACAAGAAAGTATAGTAACAACTAACTATTCATATTTATATATCAAGAAAGCTTATGTGTATTGGGAATATAAAAATGTGAAAATAAATAATACTTTAGCTTTTACAATAGGCACAACAAAATATAATATAGATGCTGGTTATTGGATTTTTAAAGATTTTCAAATGTTTTTTGAGTCTGCTAATGTAAAGCTTGAAATGGTAGAAAGCAACGGCACGTGTAAAATAACTAATAATAATGACAAGGTAATAGTATTGTCTGATACTCTTATTAAAATGTTAGGTTTTAATGATACTATAAAAACTATGAAAAAAGGTATCGTACAAAATGGTGTCTCTAAAGTGGATATAAACATAGGATTAAACTATATTCAAATTTCTTCTAATATTGTAAATTCAAGTTATAATTATAACCTGAAGGAAAAAAAAGTAATATAGCTTTAACTTTACCAGTAATAACAATTCAGTCGTTATTTGGCACTGTATACGAATACAATGATATTGAATCTAAAGTTACAATTATAAAAGGAGCCTTTAACGAGCTAAAATTTAATGTATTAAATCAAAATAATGAACCTATCAATGTAGGGAGTATTCTATTAGAATGTTATCTTGAGTAAGTTAAATGGATGAAGACATTAAAATTGAGCAAAGTTTAAGAGATATTTATTACGATCCGAAAACAGGGTATCAATCAGCAGAACGTCTGTATCAGAAAGCATTAGAAGAAGGTATAGATATTAGTAGAAAACAGGTTAAAGAATGGTTAATATCTCAAGATACATATACTAGATATAAACCTATTATTAGGAGACATAAATTCAGACAAACAAGGGTAAACTATCTTGGTGAACAAATACAAATGGATTTAATTGATATGGGTTCTTATAAATATAAAAACAATGGTTATTATTGGATATTAACAGCTATTGAAATATTAAGTAGATATGCATTTGCTATCCCTGTTTATAGGAAAGACACAAATAATATGACAAAAGCTGTTGCAAAACTATTAAGTCAATTTAAAGATAGATTTAATGATTACCCGAAACTAGCTCAATTTGATGATGGTAAAGAATTTTATAATGTAGGTGTCAAATCATTATTAGAGAAACATGGAATTAAGTACTTCTCTACCAGGGGCGGATCTAGAGTATGTCAAATCCGTCGCGCGACTGATGTTTGAAATTCAAAACGTTTAATTATTCTTATTTAATTAATTATTCTTATTTTCTTATCGCATTTACTTCGTGATAAAAATCCCGCATTATTTATTATTGAAAACTAATGACTAATCCAATGAATATCTCGTTGGTAACCAGATCAGTTGAATTTTAATTGACCTGGAATAACCGACTGATAAGCGGGGTGGCTTGACTGGTTCGACGGATAAAGGACTCTATGAACGTCAAAAACGCTTATTTTATTGGTCAATAGCCAGATCAGTGGACAGTCTGGAATGGTCTCGACTGATAATAAGGGTGGCCAGACGTATAAGGGAGTCCAATTGCTATCTTACAATTGGTTCATTTGAATTTTTGCTTTATTGTGATTGGTTTGACGGATTTTGACTGATAGCCAACTGAACTAACATAGTCAAGCTCACTGTCTGAATTGAATGTTTGATCGTTTTATAGTAATTTTTATAAGCATGATAGAAACTAAACTACAATCAGATGGAATTTATGGAAATCTTGTACAAATTCATATATTGACATGAATGCTGCTGTCCAAAATGTGAATTTTCTCAAGAGGGTGGAAATTTATGGATAAATTTTTAATGCTTGGCAAAGACGATCTCGCGAGCGACATTTCAGTCATTGATGTTCAAAAGAAAGCCAACATTGTTTTGAGTTTTATCAGCAGAAATTTACATCCAAAATCGTAAGTAAAGGACAACTGAAGTGTATGCATGAATGTAATATATCAAAGTCAATTATGCGAGTGTGTGATGCGATTTATGTCAATATGGCGTATGGTAAGCAGATCGATGCTTCTAAAATTGTTGTTGACGAAGGACTTTTAGCTATGATTTCTTTAGTGCTTGGGAAATCGTGGCCGTTATATGGCAGCGAAATCCTACATTCCTGCAAATATATTTCAATGGACAAAAAATCTGTAGCCATAAGGCGCCATACTATTATTTACTTTATCATAAACAAATGTTTGGGGTTTTTCAGTTTATGATCATTGATCATTCAATCATTGGACAGTTATACTACATATTGTTTAAGATTTGAGAAAACTAACATTGATTACATGAGAAGCTGTTTACTATAACCTGTGATTTTGAGTCTTCTGATCCATGAAGCTTTTATTTTGACAATTTGACTGGAATGGTATTAAACCTGAGTATTTCACATACATGGAATGTTGTCCCATGTCACATATTGTCCCCTTTTCTAACTGAACACCTCATGTAGAGATGTAAAGGTGTGTTAATCTACGGCTCATACCAGATTGTTTGCCATAAATTCCAAAGGGCTATTGATGTATGAAAAGCATTTTGTATAAAGTAAAAATGTCTTTCTATGTATGCAGATAAACCTTGAAATTTGGCAAAACACCAAAGTATTTTTCATGATCACTAGGTAATTTTTCTGATGATCATTATAGTTTCTAAACTAAATTATTTCTGATTTACATTTAAACAAGCTTTGATCATATGAAAAGATATTTATCATAACCAGTAAGCATGACACATGAACCAATTTTAACATTCATGTAATTATATAACTAAAGACATGTTGGTTACATTCTGTTTGTATTTGCAAATACAATGCTACTAGTGATTGCTATATAGCACACCTTGCATATACTTACAGGAGATAATAGCCTAGTGAAATGCCTAATAAACATTTATGGCATTAAGCTGTCCTTAACTGCAAATTTTCACTCTGATAATTTTTGCTTTAACCTTTGGCAGAAAAAAATTTTGAGTTTTTTCTCATAAGGTGAATTTGCTGGCACTGATGTGGAGATGGGTAAAGGGTTACAATAAACTTGCATGGTTTGAAGTCTGAGCTTTTCTATATCTATGAACTGTCACTTGTAGTACCAAATTTCTAACTTAACTAAACTCATTACATAGAGGTTTGAATGGGGGTCTCTAGGGGGGTCTATGCCTGACAACTTGGTAGAAATTTTTAAAGACTATATCTGTTTTTGAATAGCATTATTGTAAAATAAATTTTACGTTCCTAGACATGCTAATGAGCCATATATTTGGCATGATAATGAGCCTAAATATTTGGCAAAACATTCAAGTATTGTTCACTTCATTTTTTTTTTGAAAAAAACGTAAGCAAAATGTGTTGGTTTTACGCAAAAACGATGCCCACAAATACAATTTGTATTGCTCTAAAACGCTGAAAATGGCATTTTCAAGGCTCTGAAATTCAAAATTTCCCAGGGGAGAATGCCTCAGACCCCCCCAGGTGCGGAGCGCCTTCGACGTTTTATGACTGATGTTTGAAAAATCCTAGATCCGCCCCTGTTCTCTACTAAAAATGATAAAAAGGCTGCGATTGTCGAACGATTCAACAGAACGCTTAAAACATCTATGTGGAAATATTTTTACAGTAAAGGAACATATAAATGGATTGATATATTGGATGATTTAGTATATAATTA
Source organism: Xenia sp. Carnegie-2017 (assembly GCF_021976095.1). Taxonomy (NCBI): domain Eukaryota; kingdom Metazoa; phylum Cnidaria; class Anthozoa; order Malacalcyonacea; family Xeniidae; genus Xenia; species Xenia sp. Carnegie-2017. Next base: position 6,216,316 of record NW_025813493.1, read on the forward strand.
TAACAATACAAAACACAGTACAATCTTGATGAAGCCTAAAGATGTTAATAAAAATAATGAAGATGAAGTATGGAATACATTATACGGTTATGAAGTTGCTTATTTACCATTACCTAAGATTAAAATTGGTGATATGGTTAGAATATCAAAGTATAAATCTATATTTACGAAAGGCTATGAAGCAAATTTTACAGAAGAGTTGTTTAAAGTGACTAAAGTTATTAGAGGAGATCCTAATTTATATGAAATAGAAGATTTAGAAGGAGAGCCTATAATTGGTAAATTTTATGAAGAGGAACTATCAGTTGTGAATAAGAAAGATGATGTTTATAGAGTTGAAAAAATATTAAAACGTAAGAAGTTTAAAGGTAAAAAAATGGTTTTAGTTAAATGGTTAGGTTATTATAATAAACATAACAGTTGGATTCCTGAAAGTGAAATACAAAATATAGAGTAATCTATATAATGGACAAAGGAGGTTTTGATTATATTAAATTAGAAGATAAGAAGCAAGAAGATAATAATGATGATAATGAAGATAATAACGATGATAATGAAGATTGGCAAAATTTTCAATTTATTGATGAAACATCATTTACCGACGATAATTATGGTGTAACAATAAGAAAAAAGACAAATAAAACTAATACTCTTCCTGATGTTCCTACTTCAACTCCTGTTAATAGACCTGAAAATAGACCTGAAAATGAAGTTTCTTTTGCTGTTGAACAGTTTATTACAAAAAATTATAAAAAAGCATTTAGATTTAATCGCCTAAAAGGTATGGCAGCTTCTGAAGGTTTAAATCTAAGATTAAATTTAGGTAAAACTGATATAAATAATATTACTTACAGACCATTAAATACAAGAAATAAGCGAGGTAATAGTATAATTGTTTTAAGACGTAATAGCAATGGAATACTACAATATAATAAACATAAAAATGCTAAAGAAGCTGTTAAACAATTTAAAAACGAAATTAAAAGAATTATTAATTTGCAAGATGAATTTATAAAAACTGAAGAGAGTATGCCTATGGTTGATTTAAATAATCAATATACAGAAAATTTCAATCAAATAACTAATCAAGAACTTAGAGAACATAAAGGTGTGATGACTCCATCTGGAACTATTGATAAACGAACACGCCCACAATTCATAGAAGCACAAATAAATCACTTTGCTGAAGAGTTAAA